>NC_028645.1:39712413-39911685 GCF_001406875.1 Solanum pennellii | reverse complement strand
GTAGGAATAATGGATCGGAGTGTCACGTTCCGACACGCAGGAATAATGGATCAGAGTGTCACGTTCCGACACGTAGCATTAGGGGATCGGAGTTTCACGTTCCGACACGTAACATTAGGAATAATGGATCGGAGTGTCACGTTCCGACACGATAAGAATAAAGAGAAGTAATCTTGAATTAACTTAATATACTCGAACTCTAAGAATCTAGTTCCCAAATGAGTATGGTGTGGAGGCTTGAGTCCTTATAGATGTGTTTGAGGTTGTTGCCAATGGTTCTTGTACTTGTTGATTGTCACCTGTTGAGTATTGTGGTTGGTTTTACATTATTATTCCATGTATATTGGTTTCTATTTTGAGTTGGCCGATGAAACCTACTCAGTACTTGTTCCTTGTACTGACCCCTACTTTTATTTCCTTCTTATTGTTTTGTGGAGTGCAGCAAGTGCACCAGTGACTTCGTCTCGTCCGCAACTCTTGCCTGTCTTCAGCACGTCAGATTTCAGGGTGAGCTATTGTTCCTAGCTCGGACTGGATTCTGTCATTCGCGTCTTGATGTCCTTGAAGTTCGGACATGGACCATCTGTTTACTTATTTTAGTTTATTAAATACTCTTAGACTTAGTGATTTGAGGATAGATGTTCTTGATGTGATGACTTCCAGATTTTGGGGATGATAAGTATTATAATTTAGAAGTTTATTTAATTGGTTATATTAATGATTTTTGGGTCTTCCGCATTATATTTTGTTCATTATGGTTGAAATATTGGTAAACGTTGGGGTTTTAGATTGTTGGTTCGCTCACCTAGTGAGATAAGTGTGGGTGCCACTCGCGGCTCGTTTTGAGTCGTGACAGGAACTGAGAGAAAGAGATTTGGGCAGCAAAGGAAGCAGAGAACAAGAGGTATGCAGCGCTTCAGGCCCAACTAACTTTTTTTTATTGAATCAAAAAATATTTTTCCTCCATGTTCGGTGATCAGAATGATAAGTGTGATAAGGAGAGTGAGGGTGATGAGAATGATAAGTTTGATAAGGAGAATGAGGATGATGAGGAGTAATTGTATTAGTTTGACATTTCAGACTTCCATATTTTTGGAATTGTTTGATCGCATTTTAGTTTATTTCAATGTTGGATGAAGTTCATTTTGAAGATGGATGAAGTTTATTTTGAAATAGTTTAATGTATATGCTTAAAATATTGTGTTGTTTTGGTTGGATGGAGTTTATATTAAAATAGCTCATTTGAAATTCTTCGGGTTGGATGAAGTTTATTTTGAAATAGCTTATTTTGAATTGTTTGGGTTGTATTAATATAAATATGCAGGTGGGATACTAAAATTGCAACTCAAAGATGTCAGTTTTGTAGAAGAAATACCAACCTCCAGATGTCGGAATCTCAAAAATAAGAAATAAAAATACCTACCTCCAGAGTTCGGACTCTCAAAAATAAGAAATAAAAATACCGCCTCCGTAGGTCTGAATTTAAAAATAAATAATAAAAATACCTAATTCAGAAAGTCGCATCTCAAAAATATGAAATTCAAATTTTTACCTCTGGAGGTCGGTGTCTAAAAAATAAAAAATTAGAATACTGCCTCTTTAGTTTAGAATCTCAAAAATAAAAATACTGACTTCCGGAGGTAAGAATTTAAAAAATAAGAAAAAATAAAATTGAAACATACTGACATATGGAGGTCGATATTCCAAAATTTGAGAATTAAATATTTTGACCTGCAAAAGATGAAAATAATAAAAATTAAAAATAAACAAATATATAAAAGTGACCTCTGGAAGTCAGAGAATAAAATAATGAATTTTACATATTTAAATTGAAACTGATCTGGAGAGGTCAATAAATATCGACTTCCAGATGTCGAAATTGAATAGCAACCATGACTTTTCCGACCTAAATCGGTAAGTCAGTGCTTGGTCGGTATTTCAGGGAATACCAACCTCTGCAGGTCGATATTTTTAGGTCGGTATTCACTGTTTTTAGTAGTGATTTACAATAGACGAGTGGAAAGACCAATTATATGCAAATTCAATCAAGAGTAAAAGGTCTTCCCAAGTATTTGGGTTTCTTCTAATCATGCATCGAAGCATGGTTCAAAGAGTATGGTTGATTACTTCGGTTTTCTCCATCTATTTTGGGATGGTAAGAAGTGGAGAATAGAAGTTTATGTACCCCATAGACTCTTTTAAAAAATGAGAGAAACTTGGAATCCCTATCACTAATAATGGTTTGAGGGACCTCATGCAATTTAATCACATTTATAACAAATATAGATGCTACGTGGGACGCATCATCACATCTATTGTAACACTTCAAAAATCCAAGATGTGTTCTAGATCCTAACATAAGTTTCGTAAGGTCTAGAGATTGTTTTAAGTTCCATTTTAATGAATATAAGTCATTTAGGAAGTCTAGAAACCAAAACATCCAACAATGTCCATGACGTTCGGAAACTAGTTCAAGGAGGTACTAACTATTTGACTAGCTTTTAGGTGTCGGAAATTCATAAAAATTGGTGGAAGTGTGTCTAACATGTGTTTAAGTTGATTCATGGTCGAAACATCCGGGCACGACTCCCCAAGAACCCACCAAGGGCCTTGAGGTGGACCCTTTTGTTTTGGGGTCAAAAACTGCTTGGGCAGTGTGACCAACGACTTGCAGTCGACGATCTGTGTGTCAATCGATGGGGGAGTTGATTGCCTTGTCGATGAACACTTAGAAATTTCCCTATGACTGGTTTTGGAACATTCTCTGACCAAAATGATGGACCAACAGGAGGGAGGGTCCTCTGGATGTTGTCTCACGGAAATACCATTGATCAGGGTCTCGTCTGTGAGGGGTCTAATTTTCTCAACCTTTTAGTTAGTTCTAATTAATTAATTAATGGGTTAGGTAAATAGTTGGGGATTAAGGGGAGTCTAATTAAGGAAATTAACACCCATATAAAGACCCCAACCCCATTAGACTAAGCTAAGCTCTCATAACTCACAAACCCAAATTATCTTCCTTTTCTCTTCTTTTTCTCTCTTTTTGAAGAACTCCATTGAAAACCAAGCTAGGGGAGGGTTTAAGTCTGTAAAGGGACGAATCTCTCCATAAATTCTTCATCAAACATTAAGGTATGTGATCTTATTCACCTTTGAGACCTCTTTCCTCAAAAGGTTTCATAAAATTGATTTCAAAAGTTGAGTTCTCAAGTGGGTTTCATGAAATTTCGAAATAGATACTCTGAATTGATTTGTTTATGATTTATTTTGGACATTATGACTATATTAACATCTATTCTAACTTAATTATGATATATCTTGATTGTTTGGTTTAGTTAGTAGAATATGACCTTCACCCCTTAACCCTAACTTATGATCTTGATAGGAATGGTGTAATGTTTGTTCAATTGACTTGATTATTGATTGAATTACTACTAGATGATGTTATTGTATCAATTATGAATAGATTAAGATGAATTATAGGCCTATCATGCTAGTTCTTGAGTAGTTGATCTAGGTTATGAGACATGTTGTGAATATGACCTAAATCTTTTATCTTAAGCTATGAACTAGTGATGAATTGTGATATAGTGATTTAATTGGCCTTGTTATTCTATTGATTATTGCTGTGTGATGATATTACTCCCATATTGGGTTGAGTTAGGGTTTGATGGTAAGACCTTAATTATGAATTATTAAAGATACTTGGTAAGTGTTGTCATCCCTATTCTCTACTTCAATTATGGTTACTTGAGATTGAGTGATGATTTTACATTGAAGTATATATTTTATTAGGTTGATTGGGTTGGTAAGATGTTGAATTGAAATGTCATGATAATGGTTGTGAGGTTTAGTAAGATGTAAATGCTATTAGGATGGTGATGAGTACCATTGTGCCTTATCAAGAATTTGTAAATTTGATAACTTCAATTATATGAATTGCAATAAAAGAACTTATACTCATGAAAATTCTTATTGAGGTTTGATGATGATGATTATATAAGGGTTAGACCCTATGACTTTCAATAAGTTTTGATTCATTAATAAGTTGTGGTTCATTAATAAAGACATTAAAGACATTTCAATAGGGACTCTAGCTTAGCACCGATTGATCTTGTAGGTGATGGGATGAAACCTTCCCAAATAGGGAAGGTACGGTTCACTATTGTCCTCACGGGGTGGATATTCTCATGACCCAAATAGTGTGTAGAGTGATGTTTCCAAGATGGGCTCAAGTTCCTTAAACTATGTTTCCACCATAGGAATACTAGCTACTGGATCCACCTAGATGCTATGTTTATGTTGGGTTCTACCTTGGTCGGTAGACCACCTTCCATCAGTGTATGGTTTTACAACACCAGATTCCACATTTAGCTCTTGTGGTCTATGTCAGTTAAGGCAAGTGTTCCCTAAACTAAAATGATGTAATAAAGTATAAACCAACTAGGGTGACTTGAGAGGTTTGACTTAGACTAGGTAGGGGTATGAGACTCTACCTATGCCTTGTACTAGTTTGCCTTGAGGGAAGTCTTAGAGGGCAGATATTATAGATGTATATGATAATGAACACCAATGATGATAATGTGATGATATTACATGTAAATTACATTATATGGTGATTGTTATTCTTATGAACATGTATTTAGTCAATATTGCTAAAGTATGATGTTCTATATGTCCTTAAAAGTTATGTTATGTGAAGTTTGATATTGATCATGGTTCTTCTTCAGTTACATAATTGTGTAAGATTTTGGGGTTTGCTTGGTCATTGCACTTGTTGACTTAATGAGGGTTCATGAGTACTTGTCTTGCTTTAGTATGATATGATGAAATCTTATTCATGCTTGTGATGTTACTACTTGAATATAAGGTTGTATTTGATTTGGTTGCAAGTATGTTAATATGTATGTTACTTACTTTGACTTAATGAATATGTCTTGTTGATTGATATGGTTTTCTTGATTATGCGCAAGTCTTTCAAAAGATAAAATATCCTATTTTAATAAAAGGTCTTTTTAACATGATTTAATCTTATATGTGCATATGGTCTAATACTTAGTACAAGTGGTGTACTAACCCCATTTTCTTCCTTTTCCCCAACATTTTAGGTCCCAGTTTTTTAGGGCTCTTTGAGACGACTTTGAGGAAGACTTGGAATTTCCCAATCATCCAAGTGGGTAGGTCCTCACTTTTCGAGTGTGAAGCAAATATCGAGCATATGAAGTTGTTTTAGTTTAAAGACTCTTATGTTCTTTGTCTTTTCATTTGATTATGATTGTAGAGCCTACATGTGGCTCCTTTACATTAATGTATGGTCTATGCCCAAATTTTGGTAATCTTCTTACATGGTTATGAGATGAGACACTCTTTAAAGACTATGTTCTATCTTATATATATACTTATGTGTAATAAAAATAGAAGACTATGTAATCTTACTATACAAAGGGTCTATGTATACTCAATATGGATATAATATGTGTATGTAGAGGTATGTGTAAACCTCAATGTAAAAGTAATGAAATTTTTAAAATTTTCATATTTTTAACCTATGAATGTAATGATATATTCTAAGAGGCTAGTCTTAGTCGTCAAAGAAGATGATGACGCTGGGTAAGTCTAGGGGGTGCTCCTCGGATGTGAAAAATTTAGTATTATAGCATGAGGTTGAACATCATTGATGTCGATGTCTCTCTCAACCATGTCTATGTAGATTCGTACTCATAATTGTGAAGCACGCCACACTTATGAATAGGAATCTATGTGATGCTTAGGCAACTCTCTCTTTCTTAGAAATCCAATATCATGCCTCTAGAGAATTCTTATTATGTGCTTTCACCTATATCTTCTATTTTTGTTATAGGAAATGAATACTCGAAGGAATACGAAACGAAGACTTGAGAAAGAGATTTCCAATGAGGAATTTCCTCCTCTAGGTGATCAAGTCCCTCCTCTTGAAGAAGATGCTAATGTTGACCAAACTCTGGTCAATACTCTACCATTGATGGATGGTGATATAAGGGCTGTCCCTTTCCAAATGGCCCAACCATTACTTCACAAGCCCAAGCCGTCACTACTCAAGCCCAATCCATGACGACCCAAGCTAACTGGGAGGTTGTACCCCAAGCAAACCAACATCTTGGCACCATGACCTCTCGTGTAAGGGATTTAACTAGGATGAATCCTCTTACTTTCTATGGGTCCAAAATTGAAGAAGACACGCAAGAGTTCATTGATGAAGTCTACAAGATCCTTTATGGTATGGGGTTGAATACTAGTGAGAAGGCCAAGTTAGCCACCTACCAACTCAAATATGTGGCTCAAACTTGGTACGTTCAATTGAGGGACAGTAGTCCTTTAAGGGGTGAACCGGTGACATGGGAGATCTTCAAGAAGGCTTTTCTTGATCGGTTCTTTCCTAGGGAGATGACAGAAGCTAATGTGGTGGAGTTCATCAACTTCGTCAAGGAGGTATGAGTGTGCTTGAATACTCTTTGAAATTCACTAAATTGTTTTAGTATGCTCCTTCTTAGGTTTCCGATCCTCGGGATAAAATGAGCCATTCTGTGACGGGGGTGTCAGATGATTTGCAAGATGAGTGTCATTCGGCTATGCTACATGACAATATGAACATTTATCATCTCATGGTTAATGCTCTACAAGTGGAAGAGGTAAGGGCTAAGAAAAAGAGTAGAGATGCTAAGAGGTGCAAAATCCTTTGATAGTGCTTCTTCAAAGGGTAGGATTTATATCCAAGACAAGCCTAAGTTCAAGAATAGGTTTTCTAGTCATGTTCCATCCAAGTTCCCTAAGGCTCCTGGTGATAAGGTTGCAAATTCTAAGCCTCAAAAGGGAAGATGTACTAGTTCACCATGTGAGAAGCAAACTTGAGGTGAGTGTTGCAAGAAGCACTATGGTGATTGCCTCATTAGGACGGACAAGTGTTTAGTTGTGGTAAAAATGGGCACAAGGTTCAAGATTGCCCTAATTTGAAGGGTCAAGACAAGGGTAGTGGTCAAGATCAAGAAAGTGGTTGCTCCCAAGAAGAACCGCTTCTATACTCTCCTCCCTAGAGGTGAGCAAGAGACCTCTCCTTATGTGGTAATCGATATGTTGAAAGTCTTCTCTATTGATGTATATGTTTTACTTGATCCTAGTTCTACCTTGTCATTTGTTAATCCTCTTGTAGATAAAAAGTTTGGCATATTACTCGATATATTACATGAACCATTTATAGTGTCTACTCCGGTGGGTGAGTCGGTTTTTGCAACAAAGTGTATAGAAAATGTCCTATAATGTTGCCCAATAGAGTTTCTTATGTTAAACTAGTAGAACATGATATTCTTGATTTTGATATCATCTTGGGTATGGATTGGTTGCATGCTTACTTTGCCTCTATTTACTGTAGAATGAAGGTAGTGAAGTTTAACTTTCCAAATGAGCCTCTTCTAGAGTGGAAGGGGGGAAATTCTATTCCTAGAGGTCATATCATTTCTTGTCTAAAAGCATGCAAAATGATCTCTAAAGGTTTTTTATATCATATAGTAAGAGTCCAAGATTTAGACTCCAAAATTTATCCCATTGAGTCGGTCCACGTAATGAGTGAATTTCCGTAGATCTATCCTAATGATCTTCCCGGTATTCCTCCAAGGAAAATTGATTTTGGTACCGATTTGCTACCGGATACAAATCCCATTTCAATTCCTCTTTATCGGATGGCTCCATCTGAATAGAAGGAGTTGAAGGCTCAACTCAGAGATTTACTAGACAAAGGCTTTATTAGACCTATTATTTCTCCATGGGGTGCTCTTGTTTTTTATTTGTAAAGAAGAACAATGGGTCTCCTAGAATGTGCATTGATTATCGCCAACTTAATAAAGTCACTATCAAGAACAAGCACCTCTCTCTTAGATTGACGATTTGTTTGATCAACTCCAAGGGGGAAGCTACTTTTCTAAGATTGACTTGAGATCAGGGTATCACCAACATAGGGAGAGAGGTCAGGATATGCGAAAGACAGAATTTCAGACTAGATATGGTCACTATGAGTTTTTAGTACTGTCCTTTGGCCTCACTAATGCTCCAGCTACATTTATGGACCTAATGAATATGGTGTTTCGAAGTTACTAGATTCATTTGTCACTCTCTTCATTTATGATATTTTTGTATATTCAAAAAATGAGGGTGAACACATAGGCCATTTGAGAGTGGTTTTGCAAGTACTTAAAGAACATCAATTGTTTGCCAAGTGTAGAAAATGCGAGTTTTGGTTGAGATCCATGGCATTTCTTGGTCATATCATCTCTAGTGAGGGAGTTGGGGTTGATCCAAGGAAAACGAAGGCGGTGAAAAATTGGCTGAGACTATTGACTCCAACCGACATTAGGAGTTTCATGGGTCTAGTAGGTTATTATTGGAGGTTTATGGAAGGTTTTGCGTCCATTGCATCTCCCTTGAATACTTTGATCCAAACGATTAAGAAGTTTGTGTGGTCGGAGGCATTTGAGAAAAGCTTCCGAATCTTGAAAGATAGGCTTACTTCCACTCAGGTGTTGACTTTACCGGAGGGTACAAAGGGCTTTGTTGTATATTGTGATGCATCCCAAGTGGGTTTGGTGTATGTTCTTATGCAACATGAGAAAGTAATCGCCTATGCTTCTAGACAACTTAAGGTGCATAAGAAGAACTATCAAACTCATGACCTTGAGTTAGCGGCCGTGGTATTTGCCATAAAAATATGGAGGCATTACATGTATGGTGTTCATGTTGATGTGCATACCGACCACAAGAGTCTACAATATGTGTTTACTCAAAAGGAGTTGAATCTCCAAAAAAGAAGGTGGTTGGAATTGTTGAAAGATTACGACATAAGTGTTCTTTATTACCCCGGCAAGGCCAATGTGGTTGCCGATGCTCTTAGTCGTAGGACCATGGGTAGTGTGTCTCATGTAGAGGAAGACATGAAAGACCTAGTGAGAGATGTTCATAGGTTAGCTAGATTGGGTGTAATATTGGAAGATTCTCCAAATGGTGGTTTTATGGTCCATCATAACTCCGAGTCATTTTTAGTGGTTGAAGTGAACTCCAAAAAACACCTTCATCAACCATTGATGGAGTAGAAGGAATCAACTCTTTGCATGCTTAATGAGTCATTCTCCTTAGGGGGGGATGGTGTCTTGGGATATCAAGGAAGGTTGTGTGTTGCCAATGTAGATGGTTTGAGGAACAAGATTCTTGAGGAAGCTCATGGGTCCCGTTACTCCATTCATCTGGGGTCAACAAAGATGTATCATGACCTTAAAAAAGTTTATTGGTGGGAAGGTGAAAAATGACATAGCGGAGTTTCTAGCAAAGTGTCAAAATTACCAACAAGTGAAAGCTGAATATCAAAGTCGGGTGGTTTACATCAAGAAATCCAAATTCCTACGTCGAAGTGGGAAGACATCAATATGGATTTTATGATAGGTTTGCCTAAGACTAAAAAACAATATGACTCCATATGCGTAGTGGTGGATATATTGACCAAGTTTGCTCGTTTTATTCCTATCAAGTCTACTTATTAGGCTAAGGATTATGCAAAGATCTTCATAGATGATATTGTGTGTTGCCATGGTATTATGTATCCATCATATCGGATAGGGGTGCACAATTCACATCTAGGTTTTGGTGGTCATTCCAAGAAGGATTGGAAACTAATGTAAAGTAAAGTACCACTTTTCATCCCCAAACAGATTGTCAAGCGGAGTGTACTATTCAAACCCTTGAGGATATGCCTAGAGCTTGTGTCATCGACTTCAACGGATGTTGGGATAAGCACTTGCCTTTTGTGGAGTTTTCTTACATTATTAGTTTCCATTCATCCATATCCATGGCTCCTTATGAAGCCTTGTGTGGTAGGAGGTGTAGATCTCCTAATTGGTTGTCTAAAGTCGGTGAGTCTTTGATTCTTGGTCCCAGTTTAATTTATAATACTTTGGAAAAAGTTCATATCATAAGGAACCTGTTGCAAATGACCTATAGTCGGGAAAAGTCTTATGCCGATCATAGGAGAAGGGATTTAGAGTTTGAAAAAGGTGATAAAGTGTACTTGAAAATTTCACCTATGAAGGGGGTGGTTAGATTTTTTGGAAGAAAGGGAAGTTAAGTCATCATTATGTGTGTCCCTATGAAATCTTGAAAATGGTTTGTAAGGTTGCCTATGAGTTGAAACTTCTTATTGAATTGGCTACAGTTCATCCAGTTTTACATGTTTCTATGCTTAAGAGTCTGTCGGTAATCCCGAGTCTATTATTTATATTGAGGGTCTTGGCGTGAAGTATAACCTCTCCTATGAGGAGGTTCTTGTTGAAATCCTTGATAGACAAGTAAAGAAGTTGAGAAACAAAGAGTTGGCTTCAATAAAAGTGTTATGGAAGAATCACCTAGTTGATGGTGCAACATGGGAGGCTGAGGAAAACATGAAGTCCCGTTAACTAAGGTTAGTCATTCCTCTTAATAATGTAAATAATGATTAAAATTGAAGTTCCTTGATTTTTGGTGATGTTTTGCGAAATGAGCAGTTTTGAATGTTGTTACATTAACTTACAGTGAAGTATGCTAATAATTTGCAATTTCACTTGGTTGAGTTATGTCGTGAATTTTGATATGGTGAGTCTTATGAAATGATATGTAGCATGTTGGTAAGTTGAACTTTGGCATTATTGACTCATAAATGCTATGTTGAGCTCTTATTGTTGTGAGAAGGATATTCCTCATAATGTGATATTGAGCCTTATGAGTAGTAATTGAAGCTTTTTGAATTTCCTTGTGTAAATAATATGATTGATGTTGTAACTCATGATATTATGTATTGTTGTTGGTTGGACTACTTGTCTTCGGTCTATTCCTTCCTTCAAAATTTTTTGAGGGTCATTCGGGGCATACGTTCCTAGGAGGGGGGATAATGTAACACTTCAAAAAATCCAAGACGTGTTCTAGAGCCTAACATAAGTGTCATAAGGTATAGACAATGTATTAAGGTCCATATAAGTCATTTAGGAAGTCCAGAAACCAAAAACGTCCAAGATTGTCCATGACGTTCGGAAACTAGTTCAAGAAGGTACTAGCGTGCCTTAGCCTATTTTACTAGATTTTAGGAGCCGGAAATTCATGAAAATTGGTGGAAGGGTCTATAACATATGTTTAAGTTGATTCATGGTCGAAACATCCAGGTAAGGCTCCCAAAGGATCCACCAAGGGTCTTTAGGAGGACCCTTTCATTTTGGGGTCAAAGACTGCCTGGGCAGTGTGACCAACAACTTGCAATCGACGATCCGTGGCGTCAATAAACGGGGCATAGATTTCCTCGTCAATGAGCACTCAGACATTTTCCTGAAGACTCGTTTTGGAGTAGTATCTGACAAAAATGACGGACCAACATGACGGAGGGTCCTGTGGCCGTCATCTCACTAACGGATCGTCGATCGGGGTCTCATCTGTGAGGGGTCTAATTTTCTGTACGTTTTAGTTAGTTCCAATTAATTAATTAAGGGGGTTTTTCGTTAGTTGGGGGTTAAGTGGAGTCTAATTAAGTTAATTAACACCCCATATAAAGACCCCAACCTCATTAGACTAACCTAAGCTCTAATAACTCACAAAACCAAATTTTATTCCTTCTCTCTTCTTTCTCTCTCTAGTTGAAGAACTCCATTGAAAACCAAGCTAGGGGAGGGTTTAATGGATGTAAAGGGACTAATATCTCGATCAATTATTCATAAAACATTATGTTATAGGATCTAATTCACCTTTGAGACCTCTTTCCTCAAAACGGTTAAATCAAATTGATTTTAAAAGTTGATTTCTTAGATCATCCAATCTCGAAATTGATTTTATGAATTGATTTGTTTATGATTTATCTTGGATATTATGAATATATTAAAATGTATTTTAACTTAATTATGATATATCTTGATGGTTTGTTCTAGTTTGTAGATGATGACCTTCACCCCTTAACCCTAGGTTATGATCTCGATAGAAATGGTGTAATGTTGGTTCAATTGACTCGATTATTTATTGAATTACTACTAGATGATGTTATTGTATCAATTATGAATATATTGAGATGAACTATAGGCCTATCATGCTAGTTCTTGAGTAGTTGATCTAGGTTATGAGACATGTTGTGAATATGACCAAAGTCTTTTGTCTTAGGCTTTGAACTAGTGATGGATTGTGATAAAGTGATTCAATTGGCCTTTT
Organism: Solanum pennellii; assembly: GCF_001406875.1. Taxonomy (NCBI): domain Eukaryota; kingdom Viridiplantae; phylum Streptophyta; class Magnoliopsida; order Solanales; family Solanaceae; genus Solanum; species Solanum pennellii. The sequence continues at coordinate 39,899,451 of NC_028645.1, read as the reverse complement.
TATTCTATTGATTATTGTTGTGTGATGATATTAATCCCTTATTGAGTTGAGTTAATGTTGATGGTAAGACCTTGAAGATGATTATGAAAGAGACTTTTTAAGTCTTGTGATGCCTATTCTTTACTTCAATTATGGGTACTTGATATTGAGTGATGATGTTACATTGAAGTATATCTTTTATTAGGTTGATAGGGATGGTATGATGTTGAATTGAAATGTCTTGATTCAGAGGTTTATTAAGATGTAAATTCTATAAGGATGGCGATGACTACCAATGTACTTTATCATGAATGATTGTGTAAATGTGCTAACATCACTTATATGAATTGCAATGAAAGGATTTATACTCATGCAAATTCTTATTGAGATTTGATGATGATGATTATATAAGGGTTATACCCTATGACCTACAATAAATTTTGATTCATTAATAAAGACATTAAAGACATTTCAAAAGGGACTCCAGCTTAGAACCGAGTGATCTTGCAGGTGAGGGGGTGACACCTTCCCAAATAGGGAAGTAGTGTTCACTACGGTCCTCACGGGGTAGATAGCCTCATGACCCAAATAGGGTATGTAGTGATGTTTCCAAGATGTCCCAAAGATCGTTAAACTATGTTGTAATCATAGGAATACTAGTTAGTGGATCCACTTAGATGCTATGGTCATGTTTGGTTCTACCTTTGCCGGTAGACCACCTTCCATCGGTGTATGGTTTTAGAACACCGGATTCCACATTTATCTCTTGTAGTCTATGTAGGTTAAGGCATGTGTTCAATAAACTAATATCAAGTAATAAATTATAAATCAAGTAGCGTGACTAGAGAGGTTTGACGTAGTCTAGGTAGGGGTATGGGCCTCTACATATGTCTTTCGCTAGTTTGCCTTGAGGGAAGCCTTAGAGGGATGATATTATGTATGTATATGATATTGAATACAAATTATGATAATGTGATGATTTTTCTTGTAAATGATATTATATGGTGATGGCTATTCTTATAAACATGTATTTGGTCAATATTTCTAAAGTATGATGTTATATATGTCCTTAAAAGTTATGTTATGTGAAGTTTGATATTCATCATGGTTCTTGTTGAGTTACTTGATTGAGTAAGGTTGTGTGGCTTTGCTTGGTCATTGCACTTGTTGACTTAATGAGGGTTCATGAGTAGTTGTCTTGATTTATTAAGATATGATGAACTCTTATTAATGCTTGTATTGTTTTTACTTGATAATAGGGTTGTATTTGATTTGGTTGAAAGTATGTTGATATGCATGTTACTTGCTTTGACCTATTGAATATGTCTTGTAGATTGGTATGGTTTGCTTGATTATGCACTAGTCTTTCAAAAGGTCAAATAGCATGTTTTAATGAAAGGTCCTTTTTAGCATGATTAATCTTATATGTGCATATGGTCTCATACTTAGTACAAGTGGTGTATTAATCCCATTTTCTCCCTTTTCCCCAACATTTTAGGTTCTGATCATTGAGGGCTCTATGAGACGACTTTGAAGAAGACTTGGAATTTTGTCAATCATCCAAGTGGTTAGGTCTTCACTTTCCGAGGGCGATGCCAATATCAAGCTTATGCAGTTGTTTTAGTTTAAAGATTCTTATGTTCTTTCTCTTTTTATTTGAGTACGGATTGTATAGCCTATATGTTGCTCCTTTACATTGATGTGGGCTATGGGCAAATTGCTATAATATTATTAGATAATTATGAGATGAGACACTATTTAAAGACTATGTTCTATCTTACATATATATATATATATATATATACTTATATATATATATACTTATGTGCAGTAAAAGTAGAAGACTATGTAATCTTTCTAAGGATCTATGTATACTCGATATGAATATATATGGGTATGTAGAGGTCTATCTAAACCTCAACGTTGAAGTAATAAAAAGTCTTAAATTTTCCATATTTTTAACCTATGAATGTAATGATGTATGCTAAGAGACAATTCTTAGTCCTTAAAGAGGACGACAACACCGGTTACCTCTAGGGGTGCTCCCGGGACGTGACATCTATCCACTACCACAAATATACTATAATTTCCTCTTTTAGTCCTACGCATTCCCAACACAAATTCCATAGAAATATACATCCATGGAACATAGGGAGTAGGAAGAGGAGCATACTTACCTTGGGGCGTTGTCGTGGATTTGTCTTGCTTGCACTCTAGACCTTGTTAACAAATTTTCTCCACATCATGCTTCATCTTGGTCCAAAAGAACTGCTCCTTAAGAATATCAAGTGTTTTTGGTACCCCAAACTGTCCCATCAAACCACCAGTAGGAGCCTCCTTGAAAAATAACTCTCTCCATGAACTCATCGGCACACATGCTCGGCAATATTTGCACAAAAAACCATCAAAAAATTGGTACCTATCAACTCCATTCCCTTCACTAAGATTATCAAAGGTATCTTTGAAGTCGGAATCCATAAATAGATTCCTTTATTCTTTCAAACCCCATCATTCTAGAAACCAAGGTATTGACCAATACAAATCTTCTCGATTGAGCTTCTTCTACCACATTCTCGTTGCCTTGGTTGTAGTTGATCATATATGGAAAGGATTCCATGAATTCAACACGCTTTGCATGTTGATGGTTCAATTTGGATTTCCCCTTAAGATGCTTCAAGGAACCATGACCGGTCCTTATCATGAACTCTTTGTGGTATAAGTAGTGCTGCCAATGAGCCAACACTTGTACAAGTGCATACAATTCCTTTTCATAAAGTTGAGTACTTGAGCGTATCTCCTATTAACTTTTCACTAAATAAAGATAATGGTATGCCTTCTTGTATCAATACACCACCTATGCCAACACCTAAACCATCACATTAAATTTTGAAATCTTATCAAAGTTGGGTAGTTGGAGCAAAGGTGCAGAACTCATCATCAATTTCATGGCTTGAAAAGACTTCTCCTACTCTTCACCCCATACAAAAGGTAAATATTTCTTGATTAGTTCAGTCAAAGGAGCAATAATTTAAGTAAAGCCTTACACAAATCCCTGATAAAAACTTGTTAACCCGTGAAAACATCTTACATCGGTTGTACTAATTGGGGTCGGCCAAGTCTTGATGGACTCCACCTTCTCTTCATCGTCCTCAATCCCATTTATTCTAACCCCAAAACCGAATAACACGACTTTATCAACACCCAATGAACATTTCGTAAAGTAAGCAAAGAGACGCTATCATAGTAGAACATCAGACACTTGTTTCAAATGGGATACATGTTCATCCATTTTCTAACTATACATAACATGTCATCAAAATACACCACAACGAACTTTTTGATGAAAGGTTTGAGAACATGGTTCATAAATCTCATGAAAGTGATTGGGCAATTTGCCAATCCAAATGGCATCACAAGCCATTCATACAACAGAAACTTTGTCTTGAAAGTCTTCATCCAGTCATCACCCAATTTCATAAGAATTTGATGATACCTACTTCGAAGGTCAATCTTGGAGAAAACAATAGAACCACATAGCTCATCAAGCATATCATTAAAGCGAGGAACGGGATATCAGTACTTCACCATGATCTAATATACGACTCTACAATCAATACACATTCTCCAGTGCTATCTTTTTTGGGAAAAAGAATTATTGGTGTGTCATAAGGACTTAGTCTTTCTTTGATAAACCCCTTCTCAAGAAGATCTTCCATTTGCCTTGATATCTCTTTTGGTTTCTGTTGGGTTAATCCAATAAGCTGGACGATTGGGAATTTGTGAACCCGGATAAAATCTCTTTGGTGCTCGATTCTGCTCAAGGGTGGTAATCCAGACGACATCTCATCTGGAAACAACTCATCATATCCCTACAAAAGATAAGGAATAATAGTAGGAGAAGTTCTAGTACCTTGGTTAGAAAGCAACAAAAGGTTGGTGTTGACAAGGCACACTAAAAGCATCCCTCATCCACACCCTTTAAACACTTGCTTGGCATTGCTATGATGCACATGTTCTTCTTATTTCTTGCCAAGGAACTCCCCTCCTTTGGAACAATGGTGGAACTTTCGCCTTCACCTTTTGCTCTGCGATTTTTATTCTATCAGGAACCTCCTTCATAACCCGATACTCCTCACTCATTTGATATTTAGTGAGAGGTGCAAACAGATATATTTTACCTTTAATCACGAAAGTTTATTTGTTGGATCCACCTTAGTGCACAAAATCTCTATCAAATTGCCAAGGTCTCCCCAATAGTAGGTGACATGCCAACATGGGAACCACATCACAAACCAATTCCTCATTGTACTTTCCTACACTAAACCGAATATTTGCTTGTTTGAGGACCTTCATATATCCACTCTCATTGAGCCATTGTAGCTTATAAGGATTGTGATGCTTGCTGGTTTGTATTTTCATACGCTCCACCAAGGAAGTACTCACCATATTGGTGGAACTTCCACTATCAATGACTAAGAAACACACTTTTTCTTGGATTTTGCACCTAGCATGTAGTAGATTCTCCCTTTGGTTCTTTTGCAAGGGCTCCCACAATTCTTCTCACAACACATCAAAGATTGGCATTCATGTTCAAGTATTCATAATCATCTATCAAAGTCATTCCCTTCTCCATGAAGCAAGTAAAATTTTACTCTCTCATCCAACCTTTCCTCTTTATCCCCCGAAGCACCTTCTTCTCCGTCACCCCAATCTCCCTGTCCCTCATTTTTTTTCTTCTCCCTCATTATCATCTTCAGTATTATATCCATCACTAAGAGAAAAATTTGTTCTCCTATTTGGACACTCATTAACAACATGTCCACTCATAGACATCTAAAGCATTGAATAATAGAGGGTCGAGGAAAGTTAGGTTAACATAATTACCTCCTTGTGGTTGCTACCTTTCCTGAGATTTGTAATTAAGTTTGCCTTGGTTAGCTTGACCTCCACCTTTAGGTTGTTCTCTTGATGTCGTCTTCCAATTATCGCAAACTTTTCTACATGTGGAAGTTAATGAAATTTTTGCCTTGTATGACATTTCTTCTTCCAAATCTGCTTCTACATTTGAGGCATCATGGAAAGTCGCTTCAAGAGTCTCACAATGTGTATACCTCAAGTTTGCAACAAATTGTATCACTGAACGTTCCATATTTTCTTCGATTTTAGACTTCATCCCAAAGTTCTCAAACTCATCATAATATTCTTCCATACTTTTGGTACCTTGCCTCAACATGTACACCCTCTTCAGAACCTCTTGGTTGTAGTTTGGGTTGCTTGTTGAATCCAAGAGAGACCAACAAAGAAACTTAAGAAATCTGAAAATTTTGCAAGTTTAAAATGGAGCAAAAGATTTGATATTTATAACTTTTAAAATCCCTAAGGTGTTTTAGGGCTTCTTGTTGAATCCAAGAGAGACCAACCAAGAAACTTAAGAAATCTGAAAATTTTGCAAGTTTAAAACGGAGAAAAAGATTTGATATTTAAAAATTTTAAAAGGAGGTGTAACGGCCATCTTTTTTGGCAAATTTATGGCCATATATTTGAAAAAAATCCAATTGGGGATGAAACAAATTTATATCAAAGCGTAATTAAACAACACAAAGGTAAGATAGATTAGAAATAAGAGATGAGAAAGAAGAAAGAAAGGCTAATTGATTATACAATTAATCAAGGAAGATGAGAGACTTGAATTCAAAAAGAAACTAATCTAGATAGAAGTCCTAAATCAACAATGAGAATCCACCCATCACTAATCTAGATAGATTAAGCTACACTAAGCTAAGCTAACCTAAAGGGATTCTACCGTCAAACCACACTCTTGAAACATCTTATTCATTTAACCTTCAAAATCCATATAGTCAAAGACTTCCAAAATAAAATAAACTACTATGTATACTATTAAAATAAACAAGATACTTTTTTGACAATTTTACTGTTAATGAGGTAATGGCCTTGTATGCTTGTCTTCTTTTGTGAATTCTTGAAAATTAACAGATGACAATTTGCACAAATGGCCTCTTTATTCTTTATCTTAACTTATATGAACATTCCACACATTGTACTTCTTGACTTTGTGTCCATCAAGCTCCTTTACATCTTTTACGCGATCTATGTAATCCGTGATGTTATCATCCTCTCCTTCTTGTAAAGAATTCGTTGTAACAACCTATATTATGTATATGTTAGTACTATTCATGTGATATTTGACATAGACTTATAGTATAGGTGAGGGATCATGCTTCTTATGTGATTAGTGTTGGTTTAAACTAGCTCAGAAAGTGATGGAACGCCTTGCACGTTTCAGCATATGCATTGCAAGTTAACTCCGCCGGAAAGTATTTTAAATAGATATGGTAAGGTGGTAATTGGGATTAAAGTTTAAAGTTAAGTTCTAAGTTTAAGAAAAAGGGATTAACATTCACACACTGGAACAAAATAATTGAGCTGCTTGCTTGGCTTAATTAAGCTACAAGTTGCATCACCTACTTGAGCTATATGGACATAGTTAAAGGGCCCAAGTTCTATGGATCAGATGTAGGCATATAGTAATGGGCTCTCTTGAGGCCCAAATCTATTAATAGGAAATAAAAATGAAATAGAGTCTACTAACCAAATCTGCTAAGGCCCAATATAGTTAAATCCCAAGTGAAAGCAAGTAGGTGCATCACCTAGTTTGACCTTTTGACCTGCTTGATGTGCATAAGAGGGTGCATCACCTACTTGATCAATTAGTGTCTGAAAATGGACCAAGAAAAAGGGAGGTTCTAGAGGATATCTTTGTGGTCAATAAAGCTCAATATAAATCAAATATGAGCTGATATTTTCACACATTTTAACAGATAATAGTGAGAATTTACTCCAACTCTCTCTCTCTCTCTCTCTATTTTCTTCAATATTAATACAGCAGCCTTAAGCTGTTCTAGGGTTCTTGAAGAAACTCTCATATCTGCAAACCAAGATAAGCGGAAACACTTGTATTTAGCTTAATTCTTCCATTCATGATAAGGAAAACATGTTATTGATTCTCAATTATAAGTACAAAAAAAGATTATTTCGAGAAGATACTGCTCACTTCCTTAGTTATTAAGATACCTTTTTCTCCCTTTTTGGTTCAACTGTGAAGAGAAGCTGAAGTTCTAGAAGAATTGAAGTTATAAGGAGAAGTTGCAGAAATTGAGGTAATGTGACTGTTCCATTTTTGTCTTCCTTATGTATGAGTTTGACTGAGGAATTAGGGGTGTGCTATCATGAAGAACTCAAGGGGGTGGTGAGTTCAATAATTGATTGTATAAAAAAAGAATATTTGGGGATGTTTTATGTGTATTATTGTTTGTGCAACTTGTTTAATCCTGGGAAAGGATATATAATGTATGTGTTGGACGGAGAATGAGGGTATGGTGATAGCATTATTTTAATTGATCATGGTTAATTGTCCTTAGCTATTGCCTATTAGGTAATGCGAATATTAATTATATGTACTGGATGCAATGTGGATCAATTCATGATATTTTGAATAGGATTAACCTATGTAAACTTACCTTCCATGAATTCCTACTATAAAGCATACTTACAATGAATTCGACTTTATTGGCAATTGTAGTAGTGTCTCGTTTAAGCTATGATTTCTTTGTCTACTTATCTACATGTATAATATTGATGAATCTTGATTGATAATCAAGACTAGGGAACTTTATTTATGATCTATGCCTATCTATTCTCCAGAACAATGGTAATGTTTTGCACTAGTTGTAACATGATCTTGTAGTAACTTGTACATGGTTTCCTCTATGCCTAAAGTACATTTAAATACTTCCCTATATAAGAATTATGGATAAACAAGGTGTATTGGTCAATGGTGGTCAAAGGGTGAGAAATTGGTAAGAACACTTATCTCCTTTACTTTTCTATATTAATGTAGTTGATGAAGCCTTTGTATTGCATTGTACGGTATGGTCCACGTATGGTGGCGGTATTTAATTTATTGTCATTATAATGTGTTGAACCATGGCCTTGAAGGCAAATTGATGATTATATGAATGAATAGTTACGATGATCACTTTATGTGTAACTTGTGCTTAGTCTTCTATCATAGTTGTGAATCTAGGTTATCTTACTAATGTTATGAGCATGTGAATGGATATGTTAATATCATGTGTAAGTTCTGCCATTAATGATTTATTAAGGATCGGTGACCCCTACCCATGTAACCCTATGTGAAGGTGTGATTATCTAATGTTAGGAGCTTTAAATTATAATACGAAGATTGTCTTGTCTCCTATGCTAAATAGTGTTGTGTGGTCTATACTTGAATGTTTAATTTGGTCTAAGAGGATGGATGCCTCAACGAGTTGTTGATAGCCATTATGTGAACATGTTGACTAATGTACACACACACTCACATTTCATGCATGCTTACAATGTAGTATATGTACAAAGTGTCTAATGAAAGGTTGTTCTCATATTCACTAGTGTCTACTACTGTTCATGTAAAGTATTTGTATGTGAAGTATGGTATGTTTTCCGTAACTAGGATGACTTGATAGGTGTACTAGTATGGTCAAGGTATGTGAAAACCCGAAAACGACTATACTAAGTAAGGACTAAACGTACCTAGAATGCATACTTTAGACCGGGTTCACACGACTTGATGCGCGTGGAACCATACACCATGACCGATGCACCAGCCAAGACAACCAACTTGGTGAGTTAGTTGAGCTAGGAAGTGTTGGTTCCAGCCATGTTGGGTACCCGAATACTAGGATTCACCCGGATGAGTCTTAACCGGACTTATAGGGTTAGTCCTAGGTTTTAAGGGTTCTAGGAGTATAAAGGTAATTTCGGGGCTAGGGTTAGTATAGTAATTACCCTAGGCTTATATTTAATTAATTAAATAAGGTTTTTAATTAGTAAAAATGGGTCAAAGCTCAGTGGTCAAACCTAAGTTTGACCGGATCTCCACAATCGGGTTCAAGCCGATTTGGAGGCAGAAAAAGGTACGACTTAAATGATTTATATTAGAAAAAATCAGGAGGGGAATTATAGTAACTTAATATGAAGATTATAATCTGATTTTATCATACAAATTATGTTGAATAAGTCAACAACAAACTCCCCAAGCTTGAGGCGCACGACTCCCACTAGAAATGTACTTCATGTACACTCTTAATTCTATATATACTCGTAAAAATATTTTTCAGATTTACCTTACAATTCAAAAACATAAAACAAAAGTAAACTTACTGTTCAAAAGTGTTCTTGGCTTCATCAAACAAAAACGAAAAGAAAAATTGTTCTCCTAAGTGCTTTGAAAAATCGTAGAGGAACTTGACTTGTGAGCAAGAACCAAGGCTCGGAAGAGAGGTTTTGAGCGTGGGTTAGGACGTGTTAGTGGCTGGTTGTCAACGTTAAAGAGGTATGTGTTTTCTTCTCTCTTGGTCCCTTTCCCAACAGTCTCCTATGATTCAGTACGTATTCCAATTGAAAACTAAGGTTGCCCCCGTTGCATGCTCCTGTCATTAGATCCTATGAACGAATTGATACATGCGTTTGTATGACTTCTGGTAGACAATCTTAGGAACGTTTGTGATTGTGTGCAATGTGATGCTTCTGACAGCGTATGATCATTTTATGTGTGTCTGATTGTATGTACGTTTTATGTACATGATAATGCTAATACCATGAGATGCATATTACGGAATGTTTTCAAGAACGTGGTGAATAATGTTTTATGTAATTGTCGTGTTATTAACATATGATGATGAAACCATGATGTTCATGAAAAGTAAGTGAAAGTGATGATCTAAAATGAAATACTAATTGCCGAATTAAAATTAGTCTAAGATTTTCGGCCATGTACATCAATGCACAAAGATATGGTAAGGATATATGGACATAAGTTTAGGTGAAAGTATTTGTTAAAGTTGATATAAAAATCTAAACCAAATTGTCTAGACTAAAATGTAAGGAAATGAACATAAGGACCTAATTCTGATTAGAGAAAACTTGACTAAATTCAAATAAAGAAAATACTACACCTAGGAATCAAATCCGAGACCTCAAGGTTCTAACACTAGATGAAGAGGTCTTGAGTAAATGAAAAACATAATATTGTATGTATGATAGGAATCGAACCCGGCTTCAAAGACAAACGTGTGAGATTCATAAGTCTCATGTATAATAAAAAATATATGCTGCCCAAGGGATTCGAACACGGATCCCCTTGACCAAAAATTGTGAGGCACATAAGTCTTACATGCAATAAAAATAAAATGCAGCCACTAAGGATCGTACTTTGTGAAGACACATAAGTCTCTCACACACACATATAATGAAAATAAATAAAGAGAATAGATACTTCCCAAGGGAATCGAACACTGGTAAAGACTAGAAATCACGAAAGAAAGCCTTATGTATGGTGTAACCCGAAAACGGTACTACCATGAGTGTAAGGTATAATAAAGGCCATGTGCATGACATACTATGTAAGTTAATAGCAAGACAAAGAAATGAACATTTACATAATGAGGTGAGTAATTATGTTAAATTAAGATGCTAATGAAAATGGTGACAACATGATAAGAGGCTCACATGAATGATGAGACAAGTCTCAACCAAACCTAAGTAAAGGTCACTAAAAGTACTCACCTAAGAGAGTGTTGAATATTAAGGGACAAGTCTCAATCACATTCAATACGTAAGTGTAAGGACAATTCACACTTAATACGTAAAGAAGATATGAGAAATCATCTAATGGGCTATATCTCATGCTAGGAAGCAAGCTTCGATGATGTATGAGTTTAATGTAAATAGGAACTTTAAACTCAGCACCGATAGGTTAGCTATGAGTGGTGATGCCTTCTTTTGGGAAGGGCGATGGTTCACATAAATCCCATGAGATGAGACATTCCACAAAGGTGGGTATGGTCTTCCTAAATCTCTTATTCTTTGAACTATATTGCCAACATAGGGAACTAGCTTGGTTCAAACTCTTAAATCTAGCATGTTTGTGGTTTCACTTCGGCCAACGAATCCACCTCTTTTTGGTGTGGAGGAGACACCAGATTTCATAATGCTCACATAATCTGTGTTGGTTAATGTTGAAGTTCCTCAAAGTATTAAAGTTAATGGAATGAATTAATACCAAAGATGTTTGTGAAAATCAATCAAGAGGTGAAACCGGATTCAAGTAATGACATTAGGTCATTCTTGGTCATTCCACTTCATGATCCCGATGAGAGTTTTAAACTGCAACCTAGGTATAGCTGGTGTTCACATCAGCCTATGAATGAATAAAATAAATAATGTGAAGTACAAATGAACGAATGAAGCAGGCTCTGTGTTTGGTAAAGGAGGCCCTCAGGTTGAGATCGCACATGTTGGGCCCACACTTGAGATGTCTTAATGCTACGTCCATGATTCCAAGGTCTCATGGATATGAAATGTATAATATATGAAACATGACATGTAAGTTATGTGAACCTATGTGTGTACGAAGTGTGACATATTTATGGTATGATCTTCCTATTACGAATTAGGCAAGTCAAGAGGCTTGACCTTCTAAGAAAGCATGTTGATTAGGAAGAGCCATTTTTTCCATGCATTACCGTTATGTGTTGCTGCATGTACCCATACTTAGTACAAGTGTGTACTAATTCCATTCAATATTACTATTTTTAGGTGCAGGCTCAGGTGGAGGTTGAGGGTGTCATTGTAGCTATTAGGACTCAGAGATTAAATCCGGACTTTGTAGGTCCTCATGCATTTGAGGATTCCAACCTTTATATTTCTTGTTTAGTAGTATAATTGAACTAGTGGGGTATGTTCCGCTAGTGTTTCTTTCCTATTTTATTCAGACGCTTGTAATGATGTCGTTTTGGCGAGTATTACTTATGACATGAGATTCCATTTCTTTCAAGTTGCATGATCTTATAATTAGATGGTTGATGTATGATCCATGAACTTCCTTATAGTATGCGTTTATATGAAGTCTATGTATGCTTCAACTATAAACAAAAACTTTTAAATTTTCCGCTAAAATTAACTGTATGAATGTGATGAATGCAAGAAGAGGCTTGTCTGCGACCTTTGAAAGGTCAATGATGTCAGGTGCGGTTCGGATCCCAGAATCCGGGTCGTGACAAAATTGGTATCAGAGAATTAGTTTAAATATCCAAGACATCAGGATCATATCAACCATGTTAAGTAGTTTTTAAGCTATGGTAGTGAAGTGCACCACTATCATGAATTAGAGACTGCATAATGTTTAGGAAATTTTCCCTTCTTCTACTCTGTATCATGCTATATGGAATTGTGACATAATTCTGTCATTAAGAATCTAACTCTCTTCTTATATCTACGTCTAGATAAGAGTATGAGGAGAAATGCAGGCAGGAGGGTAGGCAAGGTAGCTGCTGGAGGAAATTAAGTTCCTTCTCAAGCCCAGTTGCTATGATCAAGTGCTTGTCAATCCAGCTGGGTTAACAGATGGTGAAGTGAGGAATGCTTTGCTACAAATGGCACAGGCCATGACTACTCAGGCTCAAGCCATCACGGCTCAATCCGCGAGAGACGATGCTACCAGAGAGAACCCTCATGCTAGCACCATGGCTTGCAGGCTGAGGGATTTCACCAGAATGAACCCCCCTGTTTACTATGCATTCAAGACCCATGAGGATCTCTAGGTGTTCGTGGATGAGGTCCACAAGATCCTTTGTGCCATGGGAGTCGATGAAGAGGCAAAGGCTGAGTTGACTACATATCAACTCAAGGATGTGGCAAAGATTTGGTACCGGATGTGGGCAGCCGAGAACGTGGAGTTGTTCCCATCACTTTGTATGTTCTAAAGACTGCCTTTCTGGAGAGATTCTTCTTTAGAGATCAGTGAGAATCTAAGGTTAAAGATTTCATCAACCTGAGACAGGGAGGTATGTCAGTCAGTGAGTATTCCTTGATGTTCGTTAAACTCTCAAAGTATGCTTCTTCTCTTGTTGAAAATAGTAGGGATGAAATGAGCAGGTTTGTGACTGGCGTGTTATAGGATCTAGTAAAAGATTGTCGGGCAGCCATGTTGCATGATAGCATGGATCTGGGAAGGTTGATGGTGCATGCTCAGCAAGTGGAGGAGAGCCGCAGTAAGAGGAGGGTTCGTGATAGCAAGAAGCCTAGGCTGAGTATCAAGCTTGGGCACGGGCAACATTGGGAGTCCAATTTAGACCTAAGTTCAAGAGACATTCAGGTAAATCTGCTTCTTCAGGAAATGCGAATGCTAAAGTGAACGAGTCTGGCCCAGAAAGGGAAATGATCGGAACGTCCAGCAAAAAAGAAAGCTTTGTGGTAAATGTCGATGTCCCCATGGAGGTGAGTGTTTAATAGGTACTAACACCTGCTTCAGGTGTGGCAAGACCGGACACATGGTCCAAGATTGTCCTGAAACGATGGATAAGGCCAAGGCAAATGCTCAGCCTCCACCGAATGCTAATGTTGCAGCCGAACCTCCTAAGAGGAACCGATTTTATGCACTGAAAGGTAGAAAAGAGCAAGAGAAGTCAGCTGATGTTGTCCCGGGTACATTGCATGCCTTTACTTTTTCAGTGTATGCATTGTTAGATCGAGGATCACTCTATTATTTGTTAGTCCTTCGATAGCTAGTAGAGTTGATGTGCTTTCTGATGTTCTGAATGAGCCGATTCTAGTAAGTACCGCCATAAGAGACGACATTAGAGCATAAAGAGTGTATAAAAATTGCCCAATTCAAATCCTTGATAGAGTAACTCTAGCTGATCTTGTGGAATTAGCCATGCTCGATTTTGATATAATCATGGGTATGGATTAACTTCATAAATGTTATGCAACCATAGATTGTCGAAAGAGGGTAGTGAGGTTTCAGTTTCAAAATTAGTTAAAGCGGGAATGAGAAGGGCATGGTTCAAGTCCACTCAGCCAAATTTTTTCACACTTAGAGGCCAATAAGATGATAGCTAAGGGGTATTTATACCACTTAGTTATAGTCAATGACATAGATCAAAAAGTTCCTTCCATAGGCCTAGTATCAATAGTGAATGAGTTCCCCGATGTCTTTCTGGAGGATTCACCACGAAGCCCTCCTGAACGTGAGATTGACTTTGGTGTTGATTTAGATCCCAACACCAAGACAATTTCTATTCCCCCGTATAGGATGGCACCAGCTGAACTCAAAGAGTTGAAGTTGCAGTTATAAGATCTACTTGATAAGGGCTTTATCCAGCCAAGCATATCTCGATGGGGTCCTCTAGTGTTGTTCATAAAGATAAATGATGGAACCCTTAGAATGTGCATCGATTATCAGCAACTCAACAAAGTCACTATAAAGAATAAGTACCCTCTTCCCACAATTGACAATTTATTTGAAAAACTCCAAGGTTCAAGTTTCTTTTCAAAGATAGACCTTCGGTAAGGCTATCATCACCTTAGGGTGCGGCGAGAAGACGTTCCTAAGACTACTTTTCGTAATGAATATAGGAATTATGAATTTCTAGTCATGTCATTTGGTCTCACTAATGCACCATCCACGTTTATGGACCTTATGAATTGAGTTTTCCATGAGTACCTTTATTCCTTCATCATAGTATTTATTGATGACATTCTCATATACTGTAAGTCTAGAAAAGAGCATGAGATACACTTAAGAAAGATATTGCAGGTACTTAGAGAACATCAACTATATGTGAAGTTCAGCAAATGTGAATTTTGGTTGAGATCAGTGACCTTTCTTTGTCATGTTGTGACCGACCAAGGTGTTGAAGTTTATCCTAGGAAAGGTTGAGGCGGTGAAGAATTGGCCGAGACCCCTTACTCCTACAGATACATGGAGTTTTCTAAGCTTAGCCAATTACTATGGCAGGTTTGTGGAAGGCTTTCCCACCATTGCTGCTCCATTGACACCTTAACAAAGAAGAAGGCGAATTTGAGTTGTCTGAAAAATGTTAGAAGAGCTTCCAAGAGCTCAAAGACTGTCTCACTTCAGCCCCAGTTCTCACATTGCCGACGAGTGGTGCAGGATATGTGGTGTACTATGATGCTTCCCGAGTAGGTTTGGAATGTGTTCTTATGCAGGATGTCAAGGTGATTGCATATGCATCGAGACAGTAGAAGATCCACAAGAAGAACTATACTACTCATGATCTTGAGTTAGCTGTTGTGGTGTTTGCATTAAAACTC
Source organism: Solanum pennellii (assembly GCF_001406875.1). Taxonomy (NCBI): domain Eukaryota; kingdom Viridiplantae; phylum Streptophyta; class Magnoliopsida; order Solanales; family Solanaceae; genus Solanum; species Solanum pennellii. The sequence continues at coordinate 39,884,277 of NC_028645.1, read as the reverse complement.
TGGAGACATTATTTATATGGTGTGCATGTTGATGTATATACTCACCATAAAATTCCTCAGTATGTTTTTACACAGAGGGAGTTGAACCTTCGCCAAAGGAGATGGCTAGAATTGCTCAAAGATTATGATATGAGTGTTTATTATAACCCGGGTAAGACCAATGTAGTGGCTGATGAATTGAGTCTATTGAGCATGGTAAGCATGTCTCATACTGATGAAGAGAAGAAGGAACTAGTTAAAGAGGTACACTAATTGGCTAGATTTGGTGTACGGCTGGCAGATGCACCAAGTAGAGGTGTTTCGGTTAACTCAAGTTTTGAATCCTCATTTGTTGTAGATGTTCAAGCCAATCAGCATCTCGACCCCGTAATCATGGAGTTGAAGGACTCAGTATTGAGTAAGTTGAATGACTCATTTTCCCTAGGAGGGGATGGTGTACTCAGGCTCCAAAACAGGTTATGTGTGCCCAATGTTGATAATTTGAGGTCTACTATATTGGTAGAAGCTAATGATTCAAGGTATTCCATTCATCCAGGTGCCACCAAGATGTACCATGACCTTAAAGAGGTCTATTGGTTGGAAGTCATGAAGAGAGATATCTCTAAATTCGTGGAGGAGTGTCCGAATTGCAAACAGGTTAAGGCAGAACACCTTAAGCCTGGGGGTCTCACTCAGAAGATTGAGATTCCAACATGGAAGTGGGAAGCTATTAATATGGATTTTGTGGTTGGTCTACCAAACACTAGAAAACTACATGATTCTTTTTGGGTTATTGTTGACAGAATGACCAAGTCCTTTCACTTCATACCAGTGAAGTCTATTTAAAAAGCTGAAGATTATGCAAAGCTTTATATTGATGAGATAGTGAGATGGCAGGGGATTCCTGTATCTATCATCTCGGATAGGGGATCCCAATTTACTTCTCATTTTTGGAGATATTTCCAAAAGGTCTTGGGCACATAGGTAAAGCTTAGTACTGCTTTTCATCCGAAGACGGATGGACAAGCAGAGCGTACCATCCATACCATTGAAGACATGCTGAGATCATGTCTTTTTGACTTCAAGGGGAGTTGGGATGATCATTTGCCGCTGAGAGAGTTCTCTTACAATAACTGCTACCATTCCAGTATTGAGATGGCACCTTTTGAAGCACTATATGGCCGAATATGTAGGTCTCCAGTTCGGTTGTTTGAGGTAGGAGAATCTGCCATCCTTGGTCCTGAGATCGTACATGATGCTATGGAGAAGGTGAAGATTATCAGTGATAGGTTGTCTACTGCTTACAGTCATCAAAAATCCTATGCAACCAATAGAAAGTGGGCTCTAGAGTTTGACGTAGGTGATCAGGTCTACTTGAAGATGTCACCCATAAGGGCTGATGAGGTTTGGTAAGAAAGGTAAGTTGAGTCCGAGGTATATAGGCCCTTATTAGGTGTTGCAACGAGTAGGAAATGTTGCCTACGAATTGAAGTTACCTCAAGATTTGGATTCTGTTCATCTAGTGTTTCACGTTTCAATGCTTAAGAAGTGTCGGGGGGATCGAGCATCCATCCTTCCTGTTGAGGGGTTAGGAGTTGATGAGAGCCTTTATTATAAAGAGGTTCCAATCGAAATTTTAAATCGTCAAGTGAAGTGACTGAGGAACAAGGAGATAGCCACCGTGAAAGTCGTATGGCGAAACCACCCTGTTGAGGGAGAAACGTCGGAGGCCGAGGCTGAGATGAGATCTCACTATACTCATTTGTTCAGTTCTTAAGGTTAAAAACTCATTCCTAAAGTCTGATTCATGTCTAAGAAACTCTATGTTCTAAGTGCTATAGTCAACTTGGTGTAATAAGTCAATAAACATATAATCATATGTTTTAAAATAGCACTATATGAGTTAAATGAAGTTTTGTTTGCTATATGTTGCTGTTTTTGTGTAGCATAGACATGTTTTCTGTGTTGCATGAATTGTGTTGTGCATTAAGTAAGTGTGATTCTGAAGGAAATTCCTCAATTTCAAGAATGAAGCCTTAGATAAGCTTGCATGATATGCACCACCCAAATAAGTGTGGATCAAATTATCTCAAAAGAGAAATGTTTAAGTATGATGAAGTAACTTTCGAAAATCACCCACTTTGTTTAAATGATATGTAGTGTCATTCAAAGAAGAATGTTCCCCCCGGGGGGGGGGGGGTCAAGTGACAACCCAAAAGCGTGTTTACTAAGTAAGTCCTAAACGTACCTAGAATGCGTAGGTTAGACCGGGATGACGCGTCTTGATGCGCGTGGAACCAGAACCCTGGACCTATGCACCACCCAAACCAACAAACTTAGCGAGTTAGTTGAGCTAGGCAGGGTTTGTTCCAGCCATGTTGGGTACCCCAATACTATGATTCACCCGGATGAGTCTTAACCGGACTTAGAGGGTTAGTCCTAAATTTTAGGGGTTCTAGGGGTATGAACATAATTTTAGGGCTAGGGATAGTATAGTAATTACCCTAGGCTGATATTTAATTAATTAAATAAGGTTTTTAATTAGTTAAAATGGGTCAAAGCTCAGTGGTCAAACCTGAGTTTTACCGGATCTCCACACTTGGGTTCAAGCCGATATGGAGGCACAAAAAGGGATGATTTAAATGATTTAAATTAGACAAAAATTAGGAGGGGAAATATATTAACTTAATATGAAGATTATAATCTGATATTATCATCTAAATTATGTTGAATGAGTCAACAACAAACTCCCCAAGCATGAGGCGCACGACTCCCACTAGAAGTGTACTTCATGTACACTCTTAATTCTTTATATACTCCTAAAACATTTTTCAGCTTTACCTTACAATTCAAAAAAACAAAAAAGTAAACTTACTGTTCTAAAGAGTTCTCGTCTTCATCAATCAAAAACGAAAAGAAAAATTGTTCGCCTAAGTGGTTTGAAAAATCGTAGAGGAACTTCACTTGTGAGCAATAATCAAGGCTCGGAAAAGAGGTTCTGTACGTGGGTTAGGACGTGTTAGTGACTGGTTGTCAACGTTTAAAGGGTATGGGTTTTCTTCTCTCTTTGTCCCTTTCCCAAGTGTCCCCTAAGGTTCAGTACGTATTCCAATCGAAAACTAAGGTTGCACCCTTGCATGCCCCTGTCATTAGAACCTATGAACAAATTGATGCATGCGTTGGTATGACTTCTGGTAGACAACCTTAGGAACGTTTGTTCTTGTGTGCAATTTGATGTCTTCGGACAGCGTATGATCATTTTATGTGTGTCTGATTGTAGGAGTGTTTTATGTACATGATAATGCTAAAACAATGAGATGCATATTACAGATTGTTTCTAATAACGTGGTGAATTATGTTCTATGTAATTGTAATGTTATTAACATATGATGATGAAACCATGATGTCCATGAAAACTAAGTGAAAGTGATGATCTAAAATGAAATACTAATTGCCAAATTAAAATGAGTCTACGACTCTCGGCTCTGTACATAATTACACAAAGAGATGGTACGGACATATCGACCTAAGTTTAGGAGAAAGTATTTGTTAAAGTTGATATAAAAATCTAAACCAAATCGTCTAGAATAACATATAAGGAAATGAACTTAAGGACCTAATGACAAGTAGAGAGGACTTGGCAAAATTCAAATAAAGAAAATGCTACACCTAGGAATCAAATCCGAGACCCCAAGGTTCTAACACTAGATGAAGAGGTCTTGAGTAAATTAAAAACAAAATGTTGTGTGTAGGATGGGAATCGAACTCGGCCTCAAGGACAAACGTGTGATATGCATAAGTCTCATATATAATTAAAAATATATGCTTCCGAAGGGATTCGAACACAGATCCCCTTGACCAAAAATTGTGAGGCACATAAGTCTGACATACAATAAAAATAAAACGCAGCCACTAAGGATCGAGCATGGGTTCTCTTGGCCGAATGTGTGAATACACATAAGTCTTACACACTCACATATAATGAAAAAAAATCAAGAGAATAGATACTGCCCAAGGGATGCGAACACGGGTAGAGTCTAGGATCATTTAAATCAAGAAAGCAAGCCTTATGTATGGTGTAACCCGAGAGGGGTACTACCATGAGTGTAAAGTATAATAAAGGCCATGTGCATTACATACGATGTAAGTGAATAGCTAGACGAAGAAATGAACATTCACGTAATGAGGTGAGTAATTACATTAAACTAAGATGGTAATGAAAATGGTGACAACATGATAAGAGTCTAATATGAATGGTAAGACAAGTCTCAACCAAGACTAAGTAAAGGTCACTAAAGGTACTCACGTAAGAGAGTGTTGAATATTATGAGACAAGTCTCAATAACATTCTATATGTAAGTGTAAGGAAAATTCACACTTAATACGTAAAGAAGAGACGAGAAATCATCTAATGAGCTATGACTACTTCATGCTAAGAATCAAGCTTCGATGATGTATGAGTTGATAGTAAATAGGAACTTTAAACTGAGCACCGATAGGCAAGCTATGAGTGGTAATGACTTCTTTCGAGAAGGGCGGAAGTTCACATAAATCTCATGAGATGACACTGTCCACCCAGGTGGGTATGGGTCTCCCTAAATCTGCTAGTCTTTTAAATATGTTTCCAACATAAGGAACTAGCTTTGTTCGAACCCCTAAATCTATCATGTGTTTGGTTTTACTTTGGCCAGTGACTCCATCTCTTTTCGGTGTAGGGGAGACACCTGATTTAACAATGTTCACATGATCTATGTCGATTAAGGTTGAAGTTCCTCAAAGTATTAAATATAATGAAATGAATGATATCGAAGGTGTTTGTGCAAGACAATAAAGAGGTGAAACCAGAACCAAGTAATGCAATTAGGTCATTATTGGTCATTGCACTTCATGATCTTGATGAGAGTCTTAAACACCATCCTAGGTATTAGCTGGTGTTCACATTAGCCTATGAATGAATAAAATGAATAATGTGAAGCACAAATGAACGAATCAATCAGGTTCTGTGTTTGCTAAAGGAGGCCCTCGGGTTGAGATCCCATATGTTTGGCCCTTACTTGAGATGTCTTAATTCTACGTCCATAATTCCAAGGTCTCATAGACATGAAATGTATAATATATGAAACATGAAATGTATGTCATGTGAAACTATGTGTGTATGATGTGTGACATGTTCATGGTATGACCTTCCTATTACGAATTAGGCAAGTCAAGAGACCTGACCTTCTAAGAAAGCATGTTTATTAGGAAGAGCCATTCTTGTTCATGCATTATCGTTATGTGTTGCTGCATGTACCCATACTTAGTACAAGTGTGTACTAATTCCATACAATATTACTATTTTTAGGTGCAGGCTCAGGTGGACATTGAGAGTATCATTGTGGCTATTCGGAGTTAGAGATTTCATCCGGACTTGGTAGGTCCTCATGCATTCGAAGATGCCTGCCCTTATATTTCTTGCTTAGTAGTAGGTATAAACTAGTGGGGTATGTTCCACTAGTGTTTCTTTCCTATTTTATTCGGACGCTTGTACTGATGCCGTTTTACCAAGTATTACTTATGAAATGAGATTCCATTTCTTTCAAGTTGCATGATCTTATAATTAGATAGTTGATTATGAGCAATGAAAATCGCTATAAATATGCATTTATATGAAGTCTATGTATACTTCAACTATAAACAAAAAGTTTTTAATTTTCTGCTAAAACTAATCGTATGAATGTGATGAATGCAAGAAGAAGAAGAGGCTTGCCTGCAACCTCTTCGAGGTCAACGACTCCGGTTGTGGTTTGGATTCCAGAATCCGGGTCATGACAGTATGGTACCTTGTCTATGCATTGCACATGTGTACCTTCATAGAATAGTTCTGAGGTTTGGTTTCTATGTGCATGAATATGAATGTATGGTCATATGTGATCTTAATGTGTTACGTGAAAGGTTTGCTTCACATATATATACACACACACTCATGAATGATGATATAGTCAGTAATGGAACCTTGAAAGATGTGCTTAAGTGTATCCTTAACTAGATAGTTCTAATGCATATGCTATGTTCATGTGAAAAGATCTCTCACATGAAATAGGTTGATGAACTCTCATCTATGACCTATGAGCTAAGCATATGAGGGGATAACTCTCCTATACCTATGTTTTACAAATAAATGATAATAAAGGCTTTTTCAATTGAGGGAACTTAGCTTAGCACAGATTGAACTTTTAGATGAGGGGGTGTCACTTTCCAACATAGGAAAGGTAGGGTTCACTACGTTCCTCATGTGAGGGATTAAATCTTTCCCTATTAGGAGAGGTAGGGTTCAATACGGTCCTCACGGGGTGGATAACCTCATGACCCAAAAAGGGTGTAGAGTGATATTTCCATGATTGCCAACAAGTTTCATAAACTATGCTTGCCACATAGGATCTAGCAAGTTATATCGCCTAATATGCTAGCATTTGTTAATGTTCTACCTTTACTAGGTAGGAACACCTTCCATTGGTGTAAGGCTCTACAACACCAAATTCCATGTTTAGCACAGATGGTCTTAGTGTTGGTTAAGGCTACAGTTTCCCTAAAGTAAAATGGACAATGGAAGCAAATGACTTGGACCCTAACTATAATGACTTAAGGGGTGTTACTTAGGATAGGTGGAAGTAATGAACACATCTAGACATTGACAAGAAATTCCTTAGGAAGTTCTAGGAAGGTGTTCTAATGCATGTGTCTATGTATATGTTCTTTACGCATGACTTTGTAATATTGGTCTACTTGTTATGATGATGTGCATGATATGAGTCTATATCCATAATGTTGATCTTATTGACTATATGATGAGGTCTTGCTTGAAATAAATGAAGTTGTCTTCTATTACAATATTGATGTATGACTTGGATGTAAAGGCTTGTGGCCTCATGATAGGTTTACTAAGTGTGTGTGAGGTTATGGGGCCTTACATATACATTTCACTTCTAGACCTAGATTAGGGGCATGAGTTAGGTCATATAAAGTTCTATGTGAAGGAAAATAAGTACATATGCATAATGGCTAGGAGTTTAGTGTAATGTCCTTCTAGTCTCGGCTTAAATATGTATATGTTGTACTATACTATTATGATTGTATGTAGGTTAGATGTATTCTTACTTGTGACCTTAAGGTAATTCATTGCACCAAGTATTCACCAGAGGGTTACTTGGGAAGTTAATGAATAGTAGGAAATAATGCTCACTGTATCATAAAAGTAGCTTACTGTAAACTCGCTTCAAAAATGTCATAAATTCTATATGTGATCTTATGTGATGTTTGTCCTTTGAATATGTTTATATAAAGTATTTGAATTATATAAATGATATTGGCTAATGTTTTTAATGATGATTTACTCAAAAGGCATGAAGTATGATTTCAAGAAAATGTCCCTTTTAAATACATGTTGTTGCATGGTTGTCATACTTATTTCATTCTTCTACTAATCCCATTCTTCTCTACTTTTTACACAAAGTGTATGTTATGGATGCTTAAAGGATGTCTTCAATGGTGAAGAGCTTGATAGATTATTTCCAAGCTCAATGAAAGGAATCCTTAAGTTCAAGGATCTCCTACTTATGTATTTACTGTAAAGTGTTTAAATATTGTAAAGTGATGTTATCTGTCGTAAGGGATGTGTCCCTAATGTACTCTAATATTGTTGAGTCTAAGATGGCAAAGAGACTTAAGGTGTATATATGTATTATGACTTATGTTTTATATATATGAAGTAATGTTCTAGCATTTGATGTGCTAAGAATGTTTTAAATTTTCCGCTAAATTTACTATGTCAATGCGATGAATGATAACTATGAGCTTGTATAAGACCCCCAAGATGTCAAGTAGGCCATATTACTTCTAGGGGGTACTCCTTGGATGTGACAAAATGCATAGCATGGTTCAATCCCAATTAGTACATAATAGTGATAGCTCAGGGGCGAAAGCCTAGAATGGGCCGATCCCTATTGGTATAGAAGGGTGGGAGCTCAGGGTGAAAGCCTAGCATTGGTCGATCCCAATTTGTGTAATTATGAGGACCGCATCCCATGGGTTAAAATTCCTAGCATGGGTCATCCTCTTCGACCACTAATCTGCTGGTCATTTGTATCACATGGCCTACAAATATTATAATGTACAGAAAAGGAAAGAAAAGAATGCAAATACATCATCTCACAAGAGTAAGCAAAGGTGGTCTTCTTTTCTGATCTATGCACTCATATGTTGATACTTGATTTAATTTGAACCCTAGTATTACATATGCTATTGCCTTACCTATGCAGTAATTTTTTGTACTGACGTACCTCGCAGGGGATGCTACATTTCATGTTGTATGCACATGTACTCCAGCTAGTAGACCTCATCAGTAGGAGCACACGATAATCATCTACTCTTAGTGAGCTCCAGGTGTATTCAGAGCTTTAATATGTCCTTGGTAAATTCATTTTGGTATTGTATCATAGATAAGGGTAAGGCGGGGTCTGTCCTGGCCTACTCTAAGGTTTTCTATATTTTAGAGGCTTTGTAGACGTATGTATGTGGTTCAGTAGTATCATAAAGAGTTGTGGCCTTAATGTCCAAGTCTTGTATATAACTTTTGGGTCCACTTATGTTGGTTAGTATCTCTGCATCCTATGTGAACTTGTAAAACGATGGTTATAGTTATATGCATAGTAAGCACATGTTACAGGTTGATTCTCTCGTGCCACTAGGGCATCGGGTGCATGTCCGTCTTAATGGGATTTGAGGCGTGACATTTTTCCTCGAATCTAAACATTTCAAAACCATGAAAAGGACAAACAACAAATATATCCTCATACTATGAGGCTAAGAACAATGATTAGCACAAAAATCATTACACCAAGGATACTAAATCTCAAGGAAGAACTAAGTATTCTTTGAAATCATGACTATTAAGCCTTTAGATGTAGAACAAGGAAATGGTCTCTTCCGCACATCAAGAGGGTAATAACACTAAAAATATGGCATTAGTCCAATCTCAAATACTCCAAAACACTCACCGAGCTAAAAACTATAATAGATCCACATAATGGGGTCATACAAACAAGTATAGACCTCAATGATACCCCAATTGAAATGTAATGCCCATTTAAGACAAATATGAGTCTCATCATATGCAAAGAGATAGTAGAGAAATGTCTTATGCACATAAGGGTCATATAAGGTGTTCCTACATGCAAGATCACAACGAGGTTTAAGGAACATAACACTAATCACATGACAAGATGAATCACACAAAGACATCCTAAAGAATTTAAGAGAAACTTTCCCTTCTAATTAATAACTCCTACCCCGATAAAAGTCACATACAACAAGATCATACGCAAAGAGCTAGTAACGAAAGGGGGTTAGAAAACTGCCCTTCCCCGTGCACCACGTAGGCCCCTGAAGTGGATTGTAAACCCTCAAGAAAAACATTCTATCATAAGGAAAGGTGTCACAGAAATGAACTTCTATAAGGGTGTTCCCAACTTTAGCCTCCACTTTATATACTAAAGAATCACTACTCATATTAAGAATTGGAACACAGAAGAAAGAAGTAACAATTAACACATTAGCATTCCCTTTCATCTTAACACTACCCTCTCCAATAAATGTTTTAACCTCTTAACAAAAGCAATTATATCTTTGGAAAGTGTGTCATCAAAGCATAGGGGATTCTCAAATAATTGATAGCCACTAAGACTTGCTACACTTCAAACGTTATAAGGCATTTCACTATGCACACTCTCAAAAGTCATGTTATCATCAAACACGAGATTATTCTGAAACAAACATTCTACGTCAAGATAGTCATGAGAAAAACAAGAAATGGTGTTGAGGTCTAACAATTCATTCAAATTACTAATGCCAACACTAGCTGAACCCACAGAATGGATCATTCTAGAAGAATCAACTTGGTCATCAATAGGATCAACTACTGTAGCATCACTTTCATCGCATGACAATGTAACCTCATTCAAGATACAAGGGCAAACACTAGGTGGACACGAATTGACAATACTAGAAGAATCGATTCGGTTATCAATAGGACAAACTAGTGCTAGTTCACTCACAACAAGGATATTATCATCAGACAAAGTGCTATCATGAACATCACAAGGTAAAGACTCATTATGCTTACATAAACACAAGGTATTACTTACACTGAATAGACTACTAGGTACACAATGATGTTCCAAGTTCAAGGAAGTTTAGGCATTAGCATTGTTACTTTGACTTGTCTTACTGGTCTTGCTTCCAAGGATACCTGCACAAGTTTTAAAACAACTAGTGAAAGAAAAGTTACATGATCTTGGAGAAAAATGTGAAAACCCTCTCACATCCCTCAACCCAACCTCTCCTATTTCCACTCTAGAGTTTTCACTTTTCACACCTTAATTCGTTCAATCTTTTGACTCTCAGTCTCATGGGAGTTAGGGGAAGTTCCAAGGATTCCCTTTTAAGGGTTAGAAGATCCTTTTAAGTTCAACTTCCACCTTGGTGCACAAAGAATGGGTTTTTTGACTTCCATTTGCCACTCCTTAGTTCCAACCTTACTAGGAGTATCTAGATTTTCTTCAAAGGGTAACTCCTTAGGCTTATATTAATTATGAATAACTTGCGTCTTCTGTACCATAAACTTGACTTTTTCAAACATCCGCAAGAAATCATAAAAATCTTTCCTCAAAATTGTAAAAGATTCTCTTAACTCTACTACTTCATGGATTAGTGTTCCTCCTCCTCTACCTCCAACCTCATCACTATACATATAACAAAAACATTGGAACTAGGATGAGAAGAATAAGTCATCAGATTTCTAGAAGTAGTGAAAGTACTGCTTCTATGGTCCACACAACAAACTTCGAATGGTCCCGCGAAAACATCTATGCCTTCTTTATAGAATAGGAAGTAGCACAAGACGAGGAAGAAAATTAGACCTCATAACTTCCATTTCCTTCTACATTCTGCTCAAAGCATTCATCAAATCTATGAGAGAATGAATTGTACCTCATATCACCATCATAACAATGGTGCAAGGCTTGAAAACCTTCATTGTCCCAATGGTATCCACCATATGTTCCTTCTACCCCTTCAACATCCTCACAAGAGTTATATGTTCCATTCATCTCACAATCATCTCCGGAGTAGTAGTTCTCACCACTATCTTGTTCATTATCCTATGAGACAACATAAAAATCACAATCATAAACAAGAGCCCTATTTCCATGCTCATAAGGACCATCATAGACATCACAAAATTCATTTTCATCATACTCATACCTCACATTGCTAAGTGTATTCACTAATGTCATGTCCATCATAATCAAAAGTTACAAATGACATTCTTTTTTATAATCACCTTGGGTACCTACAAAACTTATCAAACAAGGTTAGTGGAAAAATTCCTCACACACACCTTCCTAAAGCGTCTTCGCAAAGTTGATACACAGAACTACCTTTTCCAAATCAATTCAGAAGATCACTAATTATTTGTGATGGAGTGGATTCTTGTTAGTCTTGAAAGAAGTATGAACAAAAATTCTAAACAACGTGAATCAAGCATCAATGAATTAAGATGAAAAAAGTAGAAGTAAGAAGTATAAAAAGATTCCGACTCAAATAAACCAAGCAATAAAATAGAAAGATTACAACTTGTTACATAATTTGAAGAATCAAATAAATAATTTTATGATTATAAACTAGTTAAAAAGTAATCAAAGATGTCAATTAATTGTTAAATAGTTGAAAAATAGAAGAAAAATGAGTTTCGAAGAAGAAAACTTTTAAGCCTAAAAAAAGTCCATCCCTTGTACGACTTTGATTCGATGATTAAAACTAGATAAAAAGTAATTAATGATGTAAAAAATTGTTTAATCATTGAAAAATAGAAGAAAAATGTGATTAGAAGAAGAAGAAGTGAATTTGGACACTTAGAAAAACTTTTAAGCCTAAAAAAAGTTCATCAATTGTAAGACTTTGATTGGAAGATTTGATGATTAGAACAAGTTAACAAGTAATTAAAGATTTTAATTAATTGTTAATTAGTTGAAGAATCGAAGGGAAAATGATAGAAAAAAGAATCACGAAGTTTGGACAGTTTAGAAAATTTCTAGGTCCAAAAAAATTCTCATACTTGGAACATTTTGGGCTTTCAAGGGAAATACCTGTAATTTTCAACATGTGAAACTGAGCCCCACGCGCTTATTAGGCGTATGGGCCTTGTTGGCGCTGACAGCGCTGTGTAGTTCGCTGACTGGCGTTATGTGACTGCAGACTCAGCAGTCAACTGTTGACTTTGACCATTGACTGCTGACGTGGCATCACCAACTTTGACTTGAAAAGTTGGATCAAATGTACTTTTTTCATTCTTCTTCTTCAAGAACAACTTGAATACACAAAGAACACATAGAAAACACACTAAAACCCAATACACTCAAATCAACTCGAAATTGGCTCAAAATTCAGGATTTTCTTCAGTTCAACTAAGAGAACAAAGCCCACTAATTATTAACCTCCAATTTCTCCTCTATCAAAAGACCCACTTTCAAAATTTGAAAAGTTTAAAAATTTTGAAACCCTTCAATGGTAACTTCACTTCTATAACTCTAAATTGAACGAAATTTGAAAGCTAAACTCAAAAAAACAATAGGGAAACAAAAAAGAATTAAGATTTTTTTAATGGTTGAATTTAAGACTTTTTGTTTTTGTTATTGCAACCGAAGACTAGATTTGCAAGAACAAATCTAAACCTAGGCTCTAATACCAAATGATAAAGAGTCCAATTGGGGAAGAAACCAATTGAAATCAAAAGCGGAATCAAACAACACAGAAGTGAGATAGATTAGAAATAAGAGATGAGAAAGAAGAAAGAAAGGCTAATTGGTTAAACAATCAACCAAGGAAAAAGAGAGACTTGAATTCGAAAAGAAACAACTCAAATTAAAAACCACAAATGAAGATCTAAAGTGAAATCAAGGTTATGAAGTCCTAAATCAACAATGAGAATCCACCCATCACTAATCTAGATTATGCTACACTAAGCTAATCTAACTTAAAGGAATTCCACCGTTAAACTACACTCTTGAAAGAGCTTGTTCATTTAACCTTGAAAATCCATATAGTTCTAAGTCTTCAAAAATAAAAGAAAGTACTACTTAAACTATCAAAAATAAGAAGACACTTCTTTGAAAATTTTACCCTTAATGAGGTAAGGGTTTTTTTTGGTTTTATTCTTTTGCGAATTCTTGAAAATTCATAGATGACCATTTGCACAAATGACCTCTTTCTTCTTTGTCTTAACTTATATGAACATTCCACACATTGTACTTTGTGATTTTCTATCCATCAAGCTCCTCTAAATCTTTTAGGCGGTCCATGTTATCCATGTTGTTATCAATATTGTCATGTAGGTGAGCCACCTACTTCACCTACTTGGCCATTAAAATTGGGCCTTTGGGACTTCAACACTTGTTGGGCCATACTGACAATTAATCCTTTATTCATGTCAATTTGGGCCATAATTAATATAAGTAGGTGATCCACGTACTTGGATTTCTCACTTGGGCCTTTCTTTTGGACAAAAGACTATTTGGCCTTCGCTATCCATTTTCCCATTATTCTTCTGCTAAACTTGGGCCAGATTAATGCAAGTAGGTGATAGTGTACTTGGCCCAATTACATGGTAAAAAAAGATTGGTGATGCACCTACTTGTCACCTATTAGCTTAATTAAGTCAAGCAAGAAACTCAATTATGTTGTTCCATTTTCTAAATACTAATCCCTTTTTCTTCAACTTAGCACTTAACTTTCAACTTTAAGCTCAATTACCACCTTACTATCTCTAGTTTAAATACTTCAGTCGGAGTTAATTTAAAATACACATGCTGAAACATTCAAGGCGTTACATCACCTACGAGCTAGTTTGAACCAACACTAATCATATAAAAAACATGGGTCCCTCACTTATACTACAAGTCTATGTGAAGTATCACATGGATAGAACTAGCATATACATAATACATGCTATTACATCCTTCCCCCCTTAAAAATTTCGTCCTCGAATGTTACCATAGTTATCCAACCCAAACAAGTTCAAGCCCACTATAAATCACATAATACATATAAACTTATAAGTACTTGTCGGCGTATAAACTATGCTTTTTTATCTTTCTCTTGGATCTGAAAGAGATGAGGATACTTCAATTTCATGTCTTCTTCCGCTTCCCTTGTAACGTCTTCTATTTGTTGGTTCCTCCATAACATTTTTACAGAAGCTACCTCTTTATTTCTTAACTTCCTAACTTGTCGATCCAGAATAGCAATGGGTATTTCTTCATAAGTGAGATCTCCCATAACCTGTACATCTTCCATAAGAGTAATACGAGATGGGTCACCTATGAATTTTTGAAGCATTGATACATGAAACACCGAATGAACTGATGAAAGCTCTTGTCGTAGCTCAAACTCGTAGGCTAATTGGCCGAATTTTCAAATGATCTTATATGACCTTAGGTAGCGTGGAGTCAACTTTCCCTTTTTACCAAACCTCATTACCCCTATTATTGGAGACACCTTTAAGAACAATCAATCCCCTATAGAAAATTCTATTCCTCACCTTCTTACAACAACACATGATTTATGTCGACTTTGAGTTGTTTCTAGCTTTGCTATAAACAGCTCAAACTCCTAACCTTCTTACATCCACACATGATTTATGTCGACTTTTAGCTGTTTCGAGCCACTGTTGTATCACTTTGACTTTTTCCATAGCTTGATGAACAATATCTAGCCCAAATAAGGAAGTTTCACCTGTTTTGAACTGCCAATTGGTGATCTATACATTATACCATATAAAGCTTCACAAGGTGCAATTTTAATACTCGAATGGTAGTTATTGTTATAAGCAAATTCAATAAGTAGTAGGTAATCATCCCAACTACCCTTGAAATCTATTATACAAGCTCACAGCATATCCTCAAGTGTCTTAATTGTACGTTGTGCCTGGTCATCTGTTTGAGGGTGAAAGGTTGTACTTAAAATCTAAATTCACTTGTGTTCCCAAACTCTTCTAAAATGACTTCCAAAAAGTTGTAGTGAATTGAGATCCTCTATCATATATTATAGAGATTGGCACTTTGTGTAGTCGAACTACCTCTTTAATGTACAACCTTGCATACTCTTCAAATGGATAAGTAGTCTTCACTAGCAAGAAGTGTGTGCTTTGGTGAGTCTTTAAACTATTACCAATATGGAGTCAAACTTCCACAATGAGCGAGGCAAACAAGTGAAAAATTCTATGTTGATCATGTCCCTTTTCCAAATTGGAAGTTTATACGCTGCATATGACCTTCGAGATTCTAGTGTTCTACTTTTACTTGTTGACAATATGGACATTGAGCCATGAATTCAGAAATGTTCTTCTTCATGTCCCCCCTCCCCAACCAATACATTTCTTTCAAGTCTTGATACATTTTAGTTTACCCTAGATGAAAAGAGTATCTTGAATGATGTTCTTCCATCATGATCCTCTTTCTTAGTTCATTTACATTCGATACACACAATCTGTTTTGACATTGAAGTACTCTCTCTTGTGTAAGCTCAAATGCCTTTGTAATCCCAACGTTGTACATTTTCCTTAAGGTATAAAAGAATAGTATCAGCGTACTTCTTTTATTTCACTTCCACTACTAATGAGGATTCTTCCGCATTTTGCACAATAACCCCTTCACCTAGAGATTCAAGAAGGCGAACCCCCAAATTCGCTAGTTGGCACAAATACTTACTTATTCCTTGTCTTTTAGCAGACTGCCCATAAGTGCTTGCCATTACTTTACGGCTTAAAGCATCAATTACTACATTTGCTTTACTGGGATAATAAAAGATATCAATGTCATAATCCTTTGATAGATCCAGCCATCTTCATTTCCCTCTAATTTAAGTCCTTTTGCTTAAAGATATATTGCAAACTCTTGTGATCAGTGTATATGTCAACATGAACTCCATACACGTAGTGGCGCATTATCTTCAAAGTAAACACAACTGCTGCTAGCGCTAGATCATGGGTTGGATAATTTTTCTCATGTGGCTGCAGCTTCCTTAAGCCATAAGTTATAACCTTACCATGTGGCATCAATGCACAACCTAAGCCCGCTCCTGAAGCATCACAATACACAGCATAGCCTTCCGTGCCTTCTGGAAGTACCAATACAGGTGTGGAAGTTAATCTACTCTTCTGCTCTTGGAAGCTTCTTTCACACTCATCCCTCAATTGAAACTTGGTTTCTTTTTGTGTTAGCTTTGTTGACGGTGCAACAATGGAAGAGAATCCTTCAACGAACCTTCTGTAATAATCTGTCAATCCAAGAACATTATGGATCTTCGTTGGCATTGTAAGTCTTCACCAGTTGTTCACGATTTTTAACTTCTTGTTATCAACCCTTATTCTTTCATCGGATACAATATGACCTAAAAAACAAAACATTTCAACCAAAATTCAAATTTAGAGAACTTTGTCGACAACTTACGGTCATGAAGAATTCTTGAAACCTGCCCCAAGTGATTAGCATGGTCCTTCTGATCTTGAATACACAAAAATGTCATCTATGAATACTATCACGAACACATCTAAAATGGCTTGGACACCCTATTCATCAAATCCATGAAAGATGCTGGTGCATTTATTAGCCCCAATGACATGACAAAAAACTCAAAATGACCATACCGTGTTTAGAAAGCTGTCTTGGGTATATCTTTGTCTTTTACCCTCACTTTGTGATAACTCGACCTCAAGTCGGTCTTTTAAAAGCACCTAGCACCTTGTAACTGATCAAACAGATCATCAATTCTAGGAGGGGATATTTGTTCTTAATATTAAGAAAATGGAATTAAATAATTGAGTTGTTTTCTTGGCTTAATTAAGCTACCAACTTCATCACCTACTTGAGTTATATGGATATAGTTAAAAGGCCCAAGTTTTATGGATCAGATGTAGTCTTATTAATAGGCTTAATTGAGGCCCAAATCTATTAAAAGAAAATTAAAATGAACAAAATCCCAGCAGCCAAATTTGTCAAGGCCCAATATAGTTAAATTCCAAGTGAAAGCAAGTAGGTGCATTACCTAGTTTGACCTTTTGAGATACTTGATGCACATATGCAGGTGCATCACCTACTTGACAAATTAGTGGCTGTAAATGGACCAAAAAGAAGGGAGGTTCTGGAGGATATTTTTGTGGTCAATAAGGATATATATAAATCAAACATGAACTGATATTTTCACCCATTTTAACACATAATTTTGAGAATTAACTCCATCTCTCTGTATTTTCCCTTCAAGATTAAAACAAAAGGCTTAAGATGTTCAAGGGTTCTTGAAGAAACTCTCATATCTACAAACCAATGTAAGTGAAAACACTTGGGTTTAGCTTAATTCTACCATGGATGATTAGGAAAACATGTTATTCATGCTCAAGTATAAGTACAAAAGCATAAAATTTCCAGAAGCTACTGCTCACTTCCTTAGTTATTAAGATACTTTTTTTTTTCTTTGGTTTAAGTGTGAAGGGATGCTGAAGCTATAGAAGAGTTCAAGTTATAAGGAGAAGTTGCAGAAATTAAGGTAAAGTGACAACTCCATTTTTTGTCTTCCTTATGTATGAGTTTCAGTGAGGGAATTGGGGTAAACTTTCATGAAGAACTCAAGGGAGTGGTGAGTTCAATCATTGATTTCATGATAAAGAATATTTGGGGTTGTTCAATGTGTATTATTGTTTGTGCAGCTTGGTTAATCTTGGGAAAGGATATACAATGTTTGTGTTGGACAGAGAATGAGCGTGTAGTGATAGCATTATTTTAAGGGTTGTATGGTTTCTCTATATGTCAAAGTTATCTACTGTTCTAGGCTCACAATGTGATAGATGCTAATTTTAGTTTACCATGACTTAAATTGTAGTTTTAAAAACCAAGAAGGGGAGGCTTAATCGTGATAGTTATATCGGTCAGAGGATAAGGTATGTAAAACTATTAGATTCCATGTTCCTTGGCATGAAATATGATACCTGTGATTTACATAAATGAAGTTAATCCCCTAAGTTATATTCCTAGTAAAGAAAACATAGTTGCAGCGTACTATCTCTAAATAGATAACAATAGTTTCCCCTCTCCTTAGTGCATAGAACTAATTCATTATATGTTCAATATTCTATACTTTTATAATTATATCCCCCCCCCCATGTGCTGGTATAGAAATGGTAATTGCAAAAGCAAGTCTAATGAATCCTCCTCTTTTTATATGAAGTCAGTTATGTCATTAAGCTCTTAAAGTAATGTGTTGATGTTACATAGCCCTTATGTCATTTTTAATGCCTTGAAGTATAATTTTTATGTCTTCTACTACTGGTCTATATTTCCATATCTCTAAAATGATTATGACCACAAAAACAACATCTTAAAATGGTTAACATTATCCAAAGAACATTCAAAAGAGTTATGAACTAATAAACAACAATCTCAAAGATTAAAGAAACTAAGTGAAGAAATCTAGATAGATACGGGTGGCAGCGCAGGGGAAAATGTGATCCCAACTAGTACATAAGGTTGGCAGCTCAGGGTCGAAGACCTAGCATGGACTGATCCCTATTGGTATAGAAGAGTGGCAGCTCAGGGGCAATAGCCTAGCATGGGCCGATCCCAATTTGTATAATTATGAGGACCGCATCCTAGGGGTTAAAATAACTAGCATTGGTCATCCTATTCTACCATTGATTAACTAGTCACTTGTATCACATGCCCTACAAAGATTATAACGTATATAAAAGTAATGAAAAGAATGTAACTTACATGATTTTACAAGAGTAAGTAAATGTGGTCTTCTCTCCTGATCTATGCACTCATATGTTGATACTTGATTTCATTTAAGCCCTCATATTACATATGAATATTACCTTACATATTCAATAAATTTTTTCGTACTGACGTCCCTCGGGAGACGCTTCATTTCATGTTGCAGGCCCATGTACTCCAGCTAGTAGACCTCCTCAGTAGGAGCACAAGACACTCAACTACTTTTGGTGAGGTCCAGGTTGATTCAAAGCTTTACTGAGTCCTTAGTAAATTAATTTTGTTAATGTATCATAGTTAAGGGTAAGGTGGGGTCTGTACCGACCTAATCTAAGGTTTTATATCTTCTAGAGGCTTTGTAGACGAATGTATATGGTTCAGCTCTGTCTTAAGGAGTTTTGGCCTCAACGACCAATTCATGTATATAGCTTTTGGATCTACTTATGTTTGTTCGTATTGCTGCATCATATGTGAACTTGTCACACAATTGTTATATATGTATGCATAGTAGGAACAAGTTACAGGTTGGTTATCTTGGGCCTTTAGGGCATCGGGTGCCTGTCCATCTTAATGGGATTTGAGGCGTGAAAAAAACCTAGGCTGATTAGGTGGATCTTTATACTTTAAGAGTTTGATATGGAAAAAAGAGATGGGAAGGGAACAGAAAACCAAATAGAAAATCATCTATCCCAAAATGAGGGTCAAATTCGTGAATAATTACCTGATGAGCAGGTTTTAGCATTGGACTATGCACATGTACCATGTTACGCAGATATTTTAAATTTCATGGTGAGTGGCTTATTTCCACCTCGGGCATCAACACACCAGAAGCAAATGATGAAGTATGATGCCCACTTATATATATGAGATGAGTCGGGCTTGTTCAATCAAGGTCCATAACAAATAATAAGGAGGTGTATAGTTAAACACGAGGCAACAAAGGTATTGAAAAGTTGTCATGCATCGTCTTATGATGGACATCCTGGAGGCAAAAAACGGCACATAAGGTATTGCAATCTGGTTTCTTTTGGCCTACATTGTTTAAAGATGTTGCTTTGTTTGTGAAATGTTGTGATCAATGTTAGAGGATGGAAACCATTTCAAGGAGGTATGAGATGCCTTTAAACAACATTTTAGATATGAGATCTTTGATGTGTGGGGAATAGACTTCATGAAGCCATTCCCCTGTTCCAGAGGTAATCAATACATTTTAGTTGTAGTGGGCTACGTGTTTTAGTGGGTGGAGGCTGTTGTATTACCTACAAATTATGTAAAAGTAGCTGTCAAGTATATCCAGAAGCACATTTTCACTAGGTTTGGAGCGCCAAGGCTGATAATCAGTGATGGAGGTACACATTCATCAATAACTCCATTCATAAACTGCTACAAAAGTATGGCGTGAGGCACAAAATGGCGACAACATATAATCCCCAACCTAGCGGGAAGGTTAAGGTATTGAACAGGGAGGTCAAGCAAATCTTTTAGAAGACTGTGAACGACCAAAGAAAATATTGGGCGGACAAGCTAAATGATGCGTTATGGGAATATCGGACTGCGTACGTACAAGACATTGATAGGGAATTTTCCTTAATGAATGGTGTTTGGAAAAGTTTGTCACTTGCCGGATGAGTTGGAACACAAGGCGTATTGGGCAATAAACAAGTTGAATCTAGATGCCGAGTTAACCGGCAGGAAAAGGGTTGCATAGTTGCATGAGCTAGAGGAACTTAGGCTTCATGCCTATGAATATGAAAAGTTATATAAAGATAAGACTAAGAGGTGGCATTACAAGCATATAATGTGACATACCTTCGAGACTGGTCAACTAGTGTTGATATTTAATTCTCAATTGAATTTATTCCGAGGAAAACATCAATCTAAATAGAGTGGTCTTTTTGAAGTGGTAGAATGACCCAACATGGTGAAGTTGAATTAAGAAACAAGGATTAAAGTTCTATGTTCCTTGTAAATGGTCAAAGTGTCAAGCATTATTTCGGAAAGGATGTGGATCGTGAGCTCAAAGCACTCACACAGGATGATCAATGAATAATGATATGGGCCGTGTCGCAAAGTTAAATCAGTCGCTACACAGAAGGCAACACATGAACCATTGTAATAAGTTAGGAGTATTTTGTTTTTGATTGTGTATTTTTAGTTCTAAAAAAATAATTTATAAAAATACAAAAACATGAGGCATTCCATGACCAAAACTAAGGCTTTGGACGGGTGGCAAACCATCATGGTTTAATTGAAGATCGTTAGTGCACGGGTGCAGGAAAATATGCTCAAGGGAACAACGTGTTGTGTCCACGTCACGAGGAGGCTTCCATATCTTTCCCCACTGAAGGAATTTTGAGGCACTGAGCCTCGTGTAGCTCGCGCGTTGTGGGATGGGTTCAGTTTTGAGTTTGACGGTAAATTATTACTACTTCACAAGAATTAGCTATCAAGTGTTAGCTCCACGTCGCAAGGCTAGGTAAACTTATTAGTTAAACTAGATTTAATGTTCCATAAGACCTCGTATAGCTCGCGTGTTGCGAAGGGCCAGGTAGGTTTTATGTACTTTTTATTAAATTAAACGGATGAATATTCCCTCACTCCTTCTCATTTTCTCAACCTTTTCAACATTTTCCTCCCCCTCTCTACTCCTCTAAGCGGTTTTTTGTCCTCTTCCATGACACACATAGGCTTTTTGTTACTCGTGTCTTCTTCTACTCCTTCGCGTCGCCTAGGTATGTCTTCTTCCAATTTCTTTGAGTTTTCAACATATTGATAAAGTTAATGGTTGTGGTGGGCAATTTGGTTGATTAGGGAGAGGGGAGACGGAATTTTGATATCCTACTGCTTTCCTCATGAGGAATCCCATGTATTTTGACTTCTTGAGTAGAACACGCTGATTTTTTATTGTTGGAGTTGGATTAAAATTGTGGTTAGGGTATGTTGGGGGTGACAACCCATGAAGTGTTTGTGGTACATTGTGAAGGTGAGTCGAAATAGTGTGTTTGACTACTTGTAGTGTTTCGAATTATTGAGTAGAAACAAAATGAGTGGGTTATGGATGTGGGTCATAAGCTTAACTAAAGAGGGGGCTTGTTTGATGATAAATAGATACTTTTTTAATTGTTGTTTTTGAATTCTTGAGTAGAAGACAAAATGGTATGTTTTATTATGTGCTAAGTAATACATGGTGACTTTGTGAGTAGCACCATCTAACTGATTGATTGGCGTTACTATTATGTGATGTCAAATCAAGTGACGCACCTATGGAAGTTTGAATATGTTAAGTTTTAACTTGTGGTAAGTCTCAGTTAAAATCACTCTGAAATTAGTGCGGGTTGGTGTGCGCAAATTACCCAAATCATGCTTTTTGATGCGATATTATGGGCTGAACCTTCATATATTTCGCAGTAACCATGTCTATGTCACAACTCCCCAGGAAAGTTGTTGCTCATCCAACCCAAAATAAGAGGCCAAGGAGAAGAATATCCCACTAGCACCTTCGGCTCATAAAAGGCAGACAAGACGATATGGAGCCAAGGTTGTGCCCAAAGAAGGGAAGAATTGGAACAAGAAGCATATAAAGGATTCTTACTTCTCCGATGTTTTCATTGATCGGGATTGTTCAAATCTGGAGTTCCTGAAAATCTTAAGACGGATGATAGAACTTCGATTGCGGTTTGCATTTGCCGAGCCGGATAAACTGTTCGAGGTAGAAACGTGCCTATCACACCAGCGAGCATTAATGTTATACTAGGCACGACTAAGGACACTGACACATTGGTTCTAACCTGGCTGACCATTTTACCTGTCAACCATGCCATCTGAAACTTTCTTTGCGGACTACAATCGATGGCTTAATGGACCAAACATAGGAATAAGAGATATCACAAATCTCTATTGTATGTCCACATGCTCCGAGAGATGAGATTTTTGTTGAAAGTAGTGATGAACTTCCTGATTCTATGCTTGAACTATACGGACATCACTCGTGTAAGGGTGTGTCTATTGTATGCATTGTTGACGGAGACAGAGCTAGACATAAGGGCCATAATTAAATCAACTATGCAGAAGACTCGGTTTCACAGGGGTCAAAAGTATGCATTTAGGGGACTCATTACGAAGATATGTCATCTTGCAGGTGTTTAGGAGGAGATCCTGGAATACATCGCACCACTGTACCCAATAGTAGTGGATAGTACGCGTACAAAAGGCCATGACACTAATTTAGGCCCAACTCTCACATTTATGGATCGTTACAAAAGAGATGAGTTTATCATGGAGAGAATGTATGGTTTGGAGATGATACGGCACAGTACTGGTGGTAGAGCATCTAATATGGTAGAGCTTCTTGAGAGCACCAGGTGTTACCCACTATGATCATGCTGAAGAATTGTTGGGTATTGGTCCAAAATTTAGGGAGCCGATTGAGAATGAAGTCCCAACGTATGAGGAGAACTTGTACATAAGTTCATATATAGTCTTGGATTCTGACGAAGAAATGGACCCAACACAGGCGTGTGATGATGCAGATGGTAATGAAGCCATAAGGGATTGATCAGGGAGTTGTTCTACCTTACCATTCGAACTTCACTGAACTTTTGTAATGCACTGGGGACAGTGCTATTGTATAAGTGTGGGGTGGGGTGCGCAGTATTTCTGATTCATTTATGTTTGTGATTAGGTATATCGTATGACTGTATTTTTTGTTATTTTTCTTTTGGTTTCCTTTGTAGTTGTTTTCGGTTCTTTAGCAAAGGATAGTCCCTTTTAACCGTACAAAAATACAAAAAGATTTTTCTTTAGTAGGATTAGGTTTGTAGTCACAGATCGAGTCAAGTTGCCTAATGATAGATGGATGACAACCATCTTAAGCGCAATTTCGTCATTTGAGTCGTAGGTTGGATTGTGTTGAAGACATAACTTTTTGAAAAGAATATGTAGGAAAAAGTATATTTTGAATTTATGTATGAATGCAGTGAAATTTTGGGCATGTGATGGAAATGTACAACTTAAACTTAAATGAACCTTCAGAGTAACATGATTTTGTGCTGAAATTGATCATTTTTAATACAACTTATGCCATTAGTGGTATGTTTTGTGATGATATACATGACATGTTTTTGAGTCTTGATATTGCCTAAGTTATTATTGAAGTTAAATGTAGGTGTTATTGTGCTTAAAAAGATGACAACATGCTTTCTTTGGAATTGGTTTAGAATTTGAGCCTGTTCAATATTCCTAGCTTAGGCAACTTGAGCTTGTAACCTTAATTTTGTTTTAACCCACAGAATAAGCCGAACCCATTTGATTTATCCTATAAATTAGATCCTTAACCTTAATGCAGTGTGTTAGGCTGAAAGGTAGAAACAAAGGAAACAAATATAGAGAAGGTGATGAAGCGGATATGTGAGGGAAAAGGAAAGGAAAAGGTAAGGAAATGCTCCATGAATAAGAAACTAAGTGGCCCTAGTATATAGGACATTGTGCACTTCAATAGAGGGAAACCTGAGTTGAAGATGGCTAACTAAGTGACTACCTTGATGATGGCCTCGGCCCTACCAAAAGGGTATTGTGCACCTTAACTCAAGAAAAATCTCCAAGTCAAGGGTTTCTTTCGTTAAGTGTTAAAAAAACTCAATAAAGAGAAACCAAATGATAAGGCAGGTAATACTTGAAATAGAAGAGGATGAATGAAATAGAACAAAATGTGATATGGAGATCGAGTCACTTGTCATCTAAATGAGTCCTCCTTCACTCTGAGCTTACATTACAAACCGAACAAGTCCTATTTGATTTTGAGCACGATACACCTCATTAGTAGAGATGTACATAATAGGCAAGCTTATAACGTGAATTCTATTCCTGAGTGTGAGTTGTTTTTTTATGCCAATTCCTTAAACTATCTTCAATTGTAGCTTTAATGTATGGATTTTTTATTTGCGTGAGGGGCACTTGTTGTAGGAAGAAAAGTGAAGACTATTGGTGCACATGTTTGATAAGTGTGTTGGTTGCAAAAAGTTGTCGAAGCATGCACATAACATTTGCATATCATGAGGTAAAATGCGTTGATCGAATCACGAGCAGATTTATCAGAGAAATGATGGAAGCACAATAATATGTAGGGATTCTAGGTCTAGGATTAATGAGTAGTTTTTCGAGGACTAACAAAGCCTTATGTGTGGGGTAGTTATCTTTGGCTGATTTATATGCCCGTAAAGCTAAGTATGTCCATATTTATGCCTAGTTTGAATTCACAAAGTATGTGTTTAGAGTCGTACCGTGTCATTTATGTAATGTTGAGCTAACTGACATGATTAGTTGTGTAGAGAAGCTTGTTGAGAGAAATGTGCACAAAAAAGGACAAAGGAAGTAATCTGAAGATTCAAGACAAAAGGAAGCAAGAAATAAGCTCAAGGAATGTCTCCAAGGCAATTGCATGATGCCCTTGCGTCGCGCAAAGGGAGTACAAAATCATTTCAAAAATTGAATTCAAGGAATAACGCCTCGTGTCACTCACGCGTTGTGCAAAAGATCCATACACCTTGAACGGAAATTTTAAAATGATCGTGCATTAGGCGCCTGAGGCCTTGAATTGGCCGTTTCGACCTTAGGTATAACTAGGGTTTTGTTCTAGTTTCATTAATTATTTTTTTTCTAATTTCAAACGAGAACAACTAGAGAAAGACACTTTGGAGTTTTTAGGGTTAATTCTCTATCTCTTTTCTTTCAATCTTATTGTGATGATTCATAACCATTGTAAAATTGATTATCGGATTATGAGTAGCTAAATGCCCTAGTTTTAGGGTTCTGGCTACAGGGTGAATGTAATCTTTTAATTTTGATTTTGGGTTCATCATTAACTATCAGATGAATCTCTATTATGTTCTTATTTTTGGTATTTCATGTGCAAATTGAACTTAGGAGAGAAATAAGAGGATAGAATGTTGGGCATAAAGAGCTTGTTGAACCCTAAATAGCTAGGGTTGATTCGTCTCTAGGCTAGAGATATACCTATAGACCTCTGTTGAGTCACCATACTGGAAAATAGCTTAATGCTCAGTATTTAATCACTCTATCCCCGCTCAATGATGTAGTCAGTGTGCTATCTATCAAAGACAAGTAGAGGTCGGGAGACCATGATCATACATCTAACCCTGTTATTCAGTGATTTGATGGTTCAATAAATACCCATCTAAATTATAATGATTACATGATTCCTCATAAGAGCTGCAGGACTGGATCTTTCGCACATCATTGTTTGAAACTCAAGAAATTGAATCGTAAGAATTATATTTCTGTTTAAGTTAGAAGCAGGTAATAAACAACTTTAAAATATGGAAATTTCACCTTTGTTGAATAACAAGTTAGAAAAAAATTATAAGTTTTGATCTTAAGCCCATGTGGGTACGATGTCCGGCTCTCAAAAAGATCCACCTTATTAGTTTTACGATCATGTGCAGTTGCGTGTGCTATTTGACTGCAACATGTACATCTAGAAAGCATCAACGGCGTCGGCTAATGGTATGCAACATCATACGTAGCTAGTGAGCATAAGGCAAACAAATTCCGCCAACGACAGGAAGCATCAGCCAAGGCCTGCTCGCATGAGCTATGTCGCGTGCACATAAGCTGGGCGACATCGGCGTCGGGCAATGGTAGGCAGTATCATCTAAGAAATGTGTGAATATTGTCCAGTGGCAAGGGGCATTAGCCAGGCGACATTGGTTGTAGACCACCCTCATCGGTTGTGTCTTGTGCACAACGCTCAGCCGTTGTTGGTTGTGGACTGCCTGAATTTGTCGTGGATTGTGCACATCTATCAACCATTCTCGCCCTTGAACTGCGCACTTGGCCCTTGGCCTTCACACCACGGTCAGCTGATATCAGTCGTTGTTTCCATACATTTCCTTTGGCTTGCACACAATTGTTAGTCGACGTCGGGTATGACCTTCTTGCATTTCCTTTTTTGGGTAGAACACAATGTTCAGCTAACGTCAAACGTGGTCTATCAGCATCGCCTTTGGCATGCACACAATGCTCAGCAACTTTCACATGTGGGTTGCCAGCATCGTGCACAACCTGTACACATAGGTCTAATATATAAATCTCCTTGTATTGATCATCTATATTTATTTAATTGATAATGTATTTCATATATAATTAATTAACGTATTTCATACTCAGATGTAATATCCTTTACATGTCATCATAATTAGGAAGTGATGACCACTACACATGACATACATTCAAGATCGAAAGTATATATATAATAATACTATTTCGCTTTTTAAACTCGAATAGATTTTATGTTTGCTCTTTACCTCTACATCATAACATGAGATATTAAGTTAATGATAGACGACAGACTCATCGATTTGTACATTACTCTAGAAATATAAGTATAATCATATCCTAATTCATATGAACGTAGTTTCATAGTCTAAATATGGATTATAGATATTTTTTTTATTATCACGAAGTCTAACCCTTTATTTATAAAAGTATAAAAAATTGTTACATTTTTTGAACAATTAATTTTAGTTTTCAAATTAAATTTAGGTATTATGCTAAATAGGGAAAATTATGATAAATAGAAATATCTTAAGCAAACCGATCTCCGGATGTCGCTTTTATTACATGTAATTAAATATAATAAAAAAATACCTACCTCATGAGGTCGGTATCACATTAAATTTTAATGAAAGTTTATTTATTTCAAATCGAATATCTAAATCTCTTTAAATTGATCATCGATATTTATTTAATTGATAATGTATTTCATATATAATTAATTAACATATTTCATACTATGATTAAGTATCCTTTACATGTCATCATATTTAGGAAGTGATCACTACACTTGACATACATTAAAGATCGAAAGTATATAATAATACTCTCGCATTGCATACTCGTATAGATTATATGTTAGTTCTTCACATCTACATCATAACATGAGATATTAAGTTCATGATTAGAAGACGGACTTATTGTTTTGTACATTACTCTATAAAATATAAGTATAATTATATCCTAATTCATATCAATGTAGTTTCATACTCTAAATATGGATTACAGATACTCTTTTATTTATTCCAAGAAGTTAAATTTTTTATTGATAAAAGTATACAAAATTATTCCAGTTTTTTAACAATTAATTGTAAGTTTCAAATAAAATTTTAATATTATGCTAATTAGCAAAAATTATAATCAATAGAAATATTTTAAACAAACCGACCTCCAGATGTCGCTTTTACTAATATGTATTAGATATAATAAAAAATACCGACCTCATGAGGTCGGTATCACATTAAATTTTAAGACAAAAAAGGTATCATATTAAATAAATAATACTGACATTGAGAGGTCGTTATTTTATATTAATTTATTTTTTTAACATATATAAAATCATCATCTAGAGGACGATTTATTTAATGTTAATTGAAAATATTATTTTTTTAAAATCCACGATATAAATATTAAAATTAAAACTAATAAAATTGAATGATATTTAATTTTACCGATTTGCGGAAGTCGGTATTATAATATTTTTATTTTATAAGTTATGCAAACTGTCCTCATAAGGTCGGTATTTGGATGAAAGATAAAAACTGATCTCGTTATGTCACTATGGATGAGCTAAAAGTACCAACCTCATGAGGTCGGTATTTGGATAAAACTAAAATACCGACCACATGAGGTCGGTATTTGGACGAAATAAAAATAATGATAACATGATGTCGGTATTTGGATGAAATAAAAATACCAACATCATGTTTGTCGGTATTAAGATTTGGATGAAACTAAAATACCGACCTCATGTTGTCAGTATTCGGATTTGGATGATATAAAAATACCGACCCCATGAGGTTGGTATATGGATGAAAGATAAATATTTATCTCATGAAGTTGGTATTTTCTAATAAATATTTTATATTTATATAAGACCATCATCTGGAAGACATTTCATAAATATTTTAATAAAAATTAATATAATTATATACAATTTAATTTTACCGACGTCCGGATGTCAGTATTATAATATTTTTTGTTTTTATTTTACATAAAATCTTCCTCTGGAAGACGATTTAAAAAATATTAAATAAAAATATTTTTCAAATTTGTTTTTATATTTAATTGAGAAAATATAAATATGTTTATTCATTTATTTTATTCAATACCACTATCAAGAGGTCGGTTTTTATTGTAATTCATTTTTTCTGCGAAAAATAGTGACTCTCTTAGGTCGGAATTTTCCCCCCTATATATTTTGCATAAAAACTAACTATTTTTATTCTTTTAAACAATACTGATCTCCGGAGGTTGAAAATAACCGACTTCCATTTGAGGTCGGTAATTTTAGGTCAGTATTCACTATTTTTTTAATAGTGCCTACTTGTCGACTTCAACAATTTTATAGGCGCATCAACCAGGCAACATCGATTCTGGCATGTGCGCGTCGGCTAAGTGACATCGGCCAATGGGAGGAAGCTACACCCAAGGTCTGCACGCATCATCCGTGGCGTTTGCGCATTTACTCAACGACGTCGGTATGGCCTACGTGGATTGGAAAGGCGACATCGACCAATTAAAGGCATCATCAGCCTAGGACTGCACAAATTTCTCATGGCATGAGCCCATTGACTGGGAGACATCAGTCGTGGCCTGCATGCACCGGCCAGGTGATGTCAGCCAAATACAGGCAGCATCAACCAAGTTCATCACGCATCTTACATGGTTTGTGCGCATCAATCAAGTTAAGTGAAACAATGACATACATTAACATCCAAGGCACACACGGATAATTTTTGGCCTGTGTGCATCGTTAAGTGATATTTGCATTGGCCAATGTCATGAAGAATCTGCAAGGTTTTTACGATTATGGCAAGCGATGTTAGCCAACAGCAAGCAGTATCGGCCAAGGCATGAACTTATCAGCCATGGCGTGTGTGCATCGAAAGGTTGATATCAGTGTCGGCCAACGGAAGGCAACATTTTCCAAGGCCTCTGTGCTTTAGGCATGCAACATTGGCAAATGGAAAACGACATTGGCCAGGCGACATTGGTCGTGGACTACCGCATCGGTTGTGGTCTCTGCACATCTCTTAATCGACGTCGGGCGTGGACCGGCTGCATCGACCATGGATTTTTCACATCACTCAGCGGCTGTCAGGATTGACCTTCCTGCATTTCCCTTGTCCTGCACAAAACGTCCAGTCGATGTTAGACGTGGGCTGCATGCACCTGCCATAGCCAGGATATTACTCAGTCGATGTCGGTCGTATACTACTCGCATCGCTCTGGCCTTCTGCATATCGCTAAACCGTTGTTAGACGTGGACAACCCGCATCACCCTTGGCTTGAAACTATGATCAGACAACATGAGGCATTGCCTTCCTCTATCGCCTTTTGCATGCACATCGGTCAGC
This sequence comes from Solanum pennellii, assembly GCF_001406875.1. NCBI lineage: Eukaryota > Viridiplantae > Streptophyta > Magnoliopsida > Solanales > Solanaceae > Solanum > Solanum pennellii. The sequence goes on along the minus strand of NC_028645.1, from coordinate 39,854,015 downwards.
CGACGTCGAGCGTGGCCTTCCCACATCTTTGTTGGCCTACACAAAATGGATACAGAACATCAAACGTGGAATTCCCGCATCGCCTTTGGCCTACACACAATGGTCAGCCGACATCGGATGTGATCTTCCCACATCACCTTTTACATGCACATAGTGATCAGTCAACTTTGTACACGGGCTGCAACTATCGTTCGAGGCCTGTACACATCAGTCAGTTGACGTCGGATGTGGCCTACAAGAATCATCCATAGACTACACACATCAGACTACCGATATTGGATGTGGTCCGCTCGCATATTCTTTAGCCTGCACACATCAATATTCGTACATCAGACGTGGCCTGGCCGCATCGCCCGTTTCCATCACACTTCGGTCAGCATAAATTGGACATGCTTACCCACATAGTCTTTGGCTTTCACTTGTTAGACGAGCGATTTCACATGCGGCGACATTAAACAACGTCTGGTCAATAACATGCGGATGTCCTTGTCGTACAAAAATCAAAAGAATGTGAAACACCCTTTCTGCAAAACATTACAACGTATTTATCTATTTTCCATAATCAATTCTCAGCGTTTTTGCCTTACATGGTTCATTAATTTATATTTCATTACGTTTACGGTCCGTACGATATTGAAACATCTTTTTTTGTACAAATATGTACTTTATCATAAGTTTCACATGTTTAGAAGTATTTTCGAGCATTTTCATATATTTCCAACTTTTATTCATTTTTTAAAAATGATTTTTATGGTTATTCTTAAATCACATTTTAAAATTAAAATTTATGACATTTTTGAATTGCACGTTACCATATTTATTTGTGAATTTTTTGCATTAATTTTATAGTTTTTTCATATTTTCCTATTTTTTATTAACTAATTACCCATTTTTGGGATTCACTAATCGAATATAAAGATAAAAAAAATTGTTTAAATTGTTGAATTTAAGGTTAATTTACTTATTTGTGAATTTTTTGCATTGGTTTTCTTTTTTTCATATTTTTTCTATTCTTTATTAATGAGTTACCCTTTTTTTGTATTTATCGTAAAAATAAAAAATAAAAGCATTGTTGAAATTGATGAATTTAAGGTTGCACTTTTTTGTGATTTTTTGTCATTAATTATACATTTAATTTTATATTTTTCCGATTATTTATTCTTAAATTACTCATTTTTTGGGATTTACTAAACAAAATAAAAATTAAAAGAATTGTTGAAATTATTGAATTTAAGGTTACTATATTTATTTGCTAATTGTGGGCATTAATTTATACATTTTTTAATATTTTTCCTATTTTCAATTAATCAATTCATCATTTTTCAGATTTATCGAAAAAAAATGAAATAAATTGTTGAATTTAAGGTTACTATATTTTTTGTGAATTTTTGGAATTATTTTATATTTTTAAAATAATTTTCCTATGTTTTGTTATCAATTACTCATTTTTCGGGTAATCCAAAAAAATAAAAAAATATTGTCCAAACTATATTTTGAAAATATATAAAACTTATTCGTGGAAGCTACTGTGTGTTTGTACCTTAGAGTATGCATATTTGCGTTTTACATGTTCATTATGAATCTCCGGAGAAAACGATGTCTACTCCTCTAAGTCAGAATCTGCGTTACGGAACTCCAACTGGCCACACATCAAATGTGGCATGTGGACATCGAGAAAGCGACGTCGGCCAACTGCCATCAACATCAACCAAGATATTGCACACATCAAATGTGGCATGTGTGCATCTCGCAAGCAACATCAATGTCGACCAATGATAGGCAACATCATTCATAGCCTCTGTGAATCGGGCTAGCAACATCGGCCAAGTATAGGCAGCATCGGCCAACGACAGACAGCATCGACCAAGGCCTCCATGCATTAGTCGTGGCATGTGCACATCGACTCGGCGACATCGATTGTTGCCTGCTCGCATCGTCCAGGCGACATTGACCAATTTCATGCAACATCATTAAAGGCTTGTACGCATCAGTTGTGATGTGTGCGTATCGGCTAGGAAACATCGGTTGTGGCCTGCATGCATTGGACAGGCGATGTCGGCCAATAACAGGCAAAATCCGCCAAGGTCTTCATGCATTTGACGTGGTTTCAGCACATCTGGCAAGCTCCATCGAACAACTTAATGCGACATCATCAAAGCATTCACACATAACACCTGGTGTGTGTGGCTTGGTGATATCGACGTTGACAATAAGAGGCACCATTAGCCAAGTCTTCTGTTCTTCGGGCAAGCGACGTCAACAATGGCAGAAAACATCACACAAGGTTTGCACACATTTGACATGGCATGTGTGCATCTGGCAAGTGACACCTCAGCCAAAGCCTCCACACCTTGGTCGTGGTGTGTAAGCATTGGTTGGGCGACCTTTGCATTGGCTGACGTTAGGCAGTATAAGCCAAAGCTGATGTGCTTCAGGCAAGCGACATTAGCCGACAGAAGATAGAATAAGTGATGGCATGTGCGCATTGGCAGGGCGACATCGGTGTCGGAAAACAACAGCCAGTATTAGACAAGGTCTATCTGCTTCGGGCAAGCAACATTGGCCAACGATAATAGGAGTTCGCAAGGCTACATTGGTCATTGATTGCTGCATCATCCGTGGCATGTGCACATCACTCATCTACGTCGGGCATGGAACAGCCCCATTGATCGTGGCCTATTCACATCATTCAAAGTTCATCCGGATTGGATTTCCTGCATCACTCTTGGCCTGTACACAATGGTCAGTTGACTTCGAACGTGGGTTACCCACATCAGCCATTATGTGCACATTGCTCAGCTAATGTCAGTAGTGGACTGCCTATGTGGTTTGTCAACATCGCTTATCCATCTATGCATGTGGACTTCCCATATCTCCCTTGGCATTCAAACAATAGTCAGGGGACATCAGGCATTGCCTGCCCTTATAAACATTGGCATAGACAATGATTAGACGACGTTGTGTGTTTCCTGCCCCCATCACCTTTGGCTTGCATAATGATCAGCTGAAGTCGAGCGTGGCCTTCCCGTATTTCCTTTGCCTGCACACAATGGTCATCAACGTCGGACGTGGCCTTCCCGCATCGCCTTTGGCATGAACAAAATGGTCAACTGACATCGGATGTGGGATGCAACTATCATTCGCTACTTGCACATATTTGTCAATCGACGTTGGGCGTTGCCTGCGAGCATCGTCTTTAGCCTGCACACATATCTTAGTCGACATCATTTTTGGTGTGGACTAATTACCTCTGGCATGCACTCTTTGGTTAACCTACAGCGAACGTGCCTACCTGCATCGTCCATGGCTTGAACTTGTAAGATAAGTGACGTTCTGCGCAACAACATTGATTGAGGTCTACTCGACAACATGTGAATGTCCATGTCGTTCAATAATCAAAAGTGTGTGAAACTTCCTTCATGCATAAAAACATATTCATTTATCTTCCATCATTTATTCTCAACCTTTCCACCTCACATGGTCCATTCGTACCTATTTCATTACGTTTACGGTTAATACAATATTGAAAAATATTTTTTTTTTGTACAAATATGTACTGAATCATTAGTTTCACTTTTTTTTCAAAAGTATTTTTGAGCATTTTCATATTTTTTCCGACATTTATTCATTTTATAAAATTTATTTTAACGGTTCTTATTTTTTACGTCAAATTTTAAAAATTAAAATTTATGAAACCGTTGAATTTATGGTTACTATATTTGTTTTGAAATTTTGGCGTTAATTTTATTGCTTTTTCATATTTTCCAATTTCTTTTATTAATTAATTACCCAATATTGGGATTTACATAACAAATATAAAAATTAAAAATTATTGAAATTGTTGAATATAAGGTAACTATATTTATATGTGAATTTTTGGAATAAATTTATAATGTTTTCATATGTCTCCTATTTTTTATTAATGACTTGCCCATTTTTGGGATTTACCGAATAAAAATTAAAATTTAAAAAAATGTTGAAATTGATGAATTTAAGGTTGTTATATTTATTTGTGAATTTTTCGCATAAATTTCATATTTTTTTTGATATATCTCCTATTTTATATTAATGAATTACCCATTTTCATGATTTACCAAACAAAAATAAAAATTTAAAAAAAATTATTGAAATTGTTAAATTCATAGTAACTATATTTATTTGTTCATTTTTGGTATTAATTTTTATAATTTTACATATTTCTCCTATTTAATATTAATGAATTACCCATTTTCGGGATTTGTCGAACAAAAATAAAAATAAAACTTTTTTGCTGAAATGGATGAATTTAAGGTTACTCTATGTATTTGTAAATTTTGTGTTAATTTAGAATTTTTTATGTTTTTCCTATTTTTTATTAATGAATTACCCATTTTTTAGATTTTCCGAACAAGATTATAAATTTAAGAACAATTGTTGAAATTGTTGAATTTAAGGTTACGAAATATATTTGTGAATTATTGGCATTATTTTTATATTTTTACTAATATATATTCATCAATTACTCATTTTCGGGATATATCAAACAAAACTAAAAATTAAAAAACCTTTTATAATTGTTGAATTTAAGGTTACTACATTTACTTTTGAAATTTTGGTGTTATGATTATAATTTTTTTTATTTTTTCTATATTTTATTAATCAATTAGTTTATTTCAAGAATAACAAAAAATAAGAATTGAAAAAATCATTGAAAACTATATTTTTTTGTATATAAAAGTTATTTGTGGAAGCTAATGTGTGTTTGTAAGCCACCGAAAATGACTTAGGTTGACTAGACCCTAACATGTAAGAATCGATTGTCAAAGGTCCTAATGTTGTCTATTATATGTTTTAGAGGCAGTAGCTAAGATTATAGGTGCATTGGAAGTCAAACGTAAAAGGACGACTAAGACGTTCGACGACTAAGTCACCTATGTGCCTTGTATGTGGTTTTATGTGTTTATGTGTCGTTCATGAGGTTGTAAGGTCCTTAATTTAGTTATTATAGCATGTAAAGTCAGTGTTTCATGTTTCGTGAAGTTTCAAGGTCAAACGTCCAAAAACGTTCAAGAAATTCTAAAGATATGCCTTTAATAGACCTTGTGCGTCTAAGCATGTTTTGTCGAGTTTATCGTGTTCGTTTTGGATAAAATTTATGTAAGAGGTGTTAAAATTATAAATGATCGTGTTTGGGTTGGAAACATATGAGCAAACATCCCGAACGACCAACCAAGTCCTTGAGGAAGTACCCAAGACATGGTGTCAAGGCTGCCCAAGACAGCCCAAACCACGGAGGCAGTCGACGCCCAGTGGGTCAATCGACGCCCCATTTGTTGGGTTTCATTGACTGAGACTTAGCCTGGTGAGGGAAGGAACCAAGGGAAAGCCTCAGTCGCAGACCACGGACCAACAGAACGGTCGGTGGGTCAAGGGACGGTCCGTAGGTCCCCTCCGTCTGTGAAGTTATTTTCCTGCACAACATTGCTGACAAGCTACGGGTGAATTTGAAAATTAATCCCACTTCCAAATAAGAGTATTGGATGTTTATTAAGGATATATTGGTTATTTTAAACGTGTATATAAGTGTTTCACACTTAGAAAAATTCATTCTTCTAAAATAAAAACACCAAAATCCCTTAAGAAATCCCAAAGACTCCATTGAAGTCCAAATCAAGGAACAGCTTGGAGGTAACATTTTGAGTGGAAATTCTTCATAAAATTGAATAATTATCATCATTGAGATATGACTTTTGATCCTTGAAACTCGTTTCATGACGGAGTCCAACTTTCAAAGATGTTTTCAAAGTCTTCTAAAGATGAATTATCCAATTTCATGATTCTACCATGGGTTCTTGCATTGATGGTTCTCAAACGTCTATTATGAACTGGATTGATGTTGTATTGATGATTTTTAACATAAATTACATATGAACCCATGTAGTTCATGAACCTAAGATTTTGACTAAATTATAGGTTACTTGATATTGGCTTAATGTTGATGAATTCATGTGTAGTTTCTTATGCGCTTTCTATTGATATAAGAAATGTATTCAGTTTTTGTCTAAATGATCTTGCATTGCTGAATCTATGTTGAATTGGTTCATATTTCATTTATTTCTATAATTGTGTTGCATTCTTGAATCTATGTTGAATTGGTTTAGATTTCATTGATTTCTATAATTGTGTATTAAATTGGTGTTCATGGCCATGGGTAAGGTCCTTATGATGTTGAATTGGGTGATTTGGAATTTTCTTAAAGTGTTGATGATGAAGGGATGGTACTCTGCCCTATTTCTTTTTATTCAATGTTAATTATACTTCAAGTATGTTATGATTGGTTTGGTCCACCTTTGGTGGCGGTGTTATGTGAATTGATGTGGCCTTGTCGGCTTCACTTTCTTGTACATTGATGATCATGGCTTTGTCGGCACTACTTGGACTTATATGGCTATTTGTGTAGTTGATATGATGATGTGTGATCATTTCTACGTATATGTGAAAGTATGTGTTAGACTATTGATACTATCTAGGTGATTATGTTATGCTTTGACTATGTGTTAAGTGTGTAGTCTTAGAGTTGTACATGGTTTTCCTTAATTTGGCTATATGAGTCTACAATGGTTAAGTTGATAATGTTAAGGTAATGAATAGGTTGACTGAATAAGGTTAAGGGTCATTCCTAAGAGTCTAAAGGAAGATAGGCTATATCTGTTAAATGAAAGTATGTTGTGTCTTGTTTAGATAGAATTGTGTCTCTTACTTTATGCTTATGTGAATATGTGATGTCCTGACTTAGAAATCTAAAGGGTCTTAGTCTTGAGTAAATTAAAATAGGTGAAACCTTGAATGATGATTAAAGGGTCATTTATGTGGAACATTGAACCAAGTGGTAAGGTTATGAATTGTGAAGTAGTTAGCCGTAATGGTATCCTTCATGTAATGAGTGATGGACTTAAGGTTGATTGGATGGAACGCCATCATATCATACCTTAGGAAAGTCGTGATGAGCTTCTTGTTGCCTATATGGACCTTCCTTTGGTAGGGTAAATGTGATTGGGTCATGAACATTTTATGGGACCCATTTGTATGAACCTTAATGTAAATTGATCTATGAGAACTAAGGCTAGCAACAAGGAGTATGGTTCAGGGAAGTAGTTCTAGTTAAGTATGAGACTAGAATATAAAGTACACCTTTCATATTCCTTAACCATGTGCCTACATGGGATCTCTATGTTCTACCATTGGCAAGTAGAACATCTCATCAAAGTAGGATAGAACTTTGTATTCCATGCTTTGCTACCATGGTCTATGTGGGTTATTTCCTATTCTCCTCATATGGTATACCTATTAGCACTTGACAAGTTATATGAGGTTTAGGTGGTGGTATGGGACGCTATCTTGACATTGCACATTAGACTTTGAAGATGTTAGTAAGAGTCCCTAGGTCTTGTCTATGACCATTAATTGAACGTCCTTTATGTGGTGTATGTCTTCTCCATGATCTAATTAACTAATGACTTACGTTATGAAGTTTGCAAGTGAATAAGTACCTAGTCTATAGTGCCTGAGGAATTCTTTAGTTACATAATGAAGAGGTCATAAATGATGATCTCTTCATGTCTTATGTATGGAAGTCTTGAGAATGACTGTAGTTAGGGAAAAGGTTTGGTGTTGTTGACATGATCTAAGTTTTAGGTAGTCTTAAGGACTATTTAGGTAATCTTGAAGAGGTCAATCATGGACTTTATCTTCTTTATCTACTTAAGTAGCTTTTTTGATAGCCTTTGAAAGGAGAGTGTCCTACCATCTATGTTTTGGTGTGATTAGTAAGAATGATTCTATCCTAGGGGTCTGTTGGATATCTTGAGCGTGTGTGTAAGAGATTGTCTGGTCGGTTTCTTCAGAACTCACTCAAGTGAGACTTAGAATTCAAATCTTACCTTGATGTTTAAGATGCTTTATAAATGTGTATGTGACTCATTATAAGCAATCCTAAGGGTCGTTTAGGCACATCTGGAGAGGGTGTATGGGCAGTCTCTCTTTGTGTGACTTAAGTGAATCTTAGCATATCTTTAAGTGAGAAGATTACATGCTAAAGGGTGTCTCAAGTGATGAATAAGCATCCTCACTGTACAGTGAACTAATACATGTAATAGTGAATGAGTTCACTGTAAAGTGATCTCAAAAATATGTTTTTTGGTTTAAATGTTTTCTTATGTGATTCTAAGTTGGTAAATGTTATTCTTATGGTGATATTATAATGTTTTAAATAAAATATGCCATACTCCGTACATGTGGTTGTACTAATTCCATGCTTTATTTTTTATCTATATTTCTTGGTAGGTGAAGAGCTTTGGTATGAAGACTTGAACAAGGAGCTCGTTCAAGAAGAGTTGAAGTATGTCCTCATTTGACTTAAGGGCATATATGTAATTTTATGTTTCTTTGATGAAATTTTGTAATAGACTATTCAGTAGTATATTTCCAATTTGTATGGGTCGTGTCCCATGTTTTGTCGTGTCTAAAGATAATGATCGAGACTTAATGTTTTCCATCTATGATAGAGTTTATGACTTATATATTGTGTTATGAAAAGTTTTAATTTTGCATAACTTTTCGTTATATATATGCGATGAATGATGTAATAGGCTTGTATAAGACCTCCGAGAGGTCGAATACGCTGGTCGCAATCCAAGTTTGCACCCTATCTTCTAGGGTGTGGTTTCAGGTTATGACAAGTTTGGTATCAGAGCATAGGTTAATGAAAGTAGTTTTAGGTATCAAAAAGTCTTGTAAAGTCACGTCTAGTAGAGTATTGACCATCGGTGTGAGTCGCGACACATCTATGGGTGAGATGCTATAGGACGATAGTGTTTCCCTTCATTTCTACTCCTATGTTCGTGCAGTAGATTAATATTGTAATTATCCTTCTAAATGTGTTTCCTTCTGTTTCTAGGAGATGAATACTAGAAGGATGGCCGCAGGATGGAAGAGGGAACGGTTGATGAGGAAGTTCCTCCTCATGTTGAGCAAGTGATTCATGATGGCAAGGTGTCCAAGGTGCTCAAGTGCCTCCTCAAGGTGGTCATGCCCCAAATCTAGAAGGAGGTAATGAATTGCCAAAGTTGTCTAATACGGTGATTAGAGAGGCTTTGCTTGCTTTAGCCCGAGCTGTAACGACTTAAGCTAACATGAACATGCTTCCTATGCTTAATGCTATGGGGAGTACTATGTCATCTAGGTTCAGAGACTTTGTGAGGTTGAATCGTCCAATCTTCCTTGGCTCAAGGGTTAATTAGGATCCCCAAGAACTCCTTGATGGTGTGTACATAGTTCCGAGTGCTATGGGGGTTACATCTAGGGAGAAGGCGGAGTTGGCTTCTTATCAATTGAGAGATGTGTCTCAAATTTGGTACACTCAATGGAAGAAAAATAATCAGGTGTAGTCGGGTCCTTTTGAGTGGGAAGAATTCAAGGATGCATTTTTTTGTAAGTACTTTCCCCGTGAGCGGAGGGAAGTGAAAGTAAAAGAATTTATCAATCTCAAGCAAGACAATATGAGTGTTGAGGAATACTCTTTGAAGTTCTCAACTTTGTCTAAGTATTAACTTTCCCTAGTGTCTAATCAAAAGGATGAAATGAGTTGCTTTGTGACGGGTGTAGCCGACTTAGTGAGGGAAGAATGTCGTACGACTATGTTGATTGATGATATGACTTTGGCTAGACTCATTGTGTATGGACAATCAATTGAAGATTCTAAACATAGGAGGATGTCAAGGTACTTGAAAAGGAGTGTTGCTAGTGACCAAGTGCAACCTAGTTCAAAAAGAGGGTTCAAACTCAAGATGGACGTAGTGTTCCTAAGAAGAAGTTTGAGAAAAGAGGTGGTTCTAGCAATGACAAACCTATATGTGCCACTTGTGGTAAGAGACATTATGTTGAGTGTTTATTGGGTACCGGTAGTTGCTTTGGATGTGGAAATGATTGACACAAAGTGAGATATTGTCCAAACATTGCATCTAAAAAGGAGTGTAAGAAGGTTGAGCCTTGTGTTCCGAAGGAGGATGCTCCAACTAAGAGGTATTTCTATGCACTCCGGGCTAGAGGTGAGAAGCCGGATGAGAGTGATGATGACGTTGGTAAGTCCTTGTTTCGCATATCATAGTATGAGTTCCTTCTAAGTGGGGGAGTATGACAAGAATTGAGCTACAAGTGTTGCATGTGCATGATGTTTAGGAGTTTGGTTGAAATTGAATTTATTGCATTGTGTGTTTTATTGAGTTATGAGCATGTTTTAAAAGGTGTTTATATGATGTTACTTTTCATTTGAGCACATCTATATCGTGAATTGCTTAAGATAGGATTTTTGGAAAAATTGCCAAAAATCACTGTTCTCTGATTCACTGTTTACTATAATATTTTCCGAAAATTGGCTAATTGATTCTTTGGTCTAAAAATGTTGTTATGTGGTTAGAACTGATATGTATGAGTATACTATTGAATATAAAATGAGTTTTTGCTATTTGGAATGAAGCATGTGAATCTTGTAGCATAATAAGTTATAGAATGGAATTATAGTTTATTGTTGTGTTGCGAAGGTCTTGAACTTTTGAAGTGATGTTTTCTTCTTGGTTATGTGTTTTATGGTTGGTTATGTGATGCTAAGTTGATTCTCTAATCTTGAAAATGTTTGGAGAGTGGGAAGTGTCATTCAAGGACGAATGATGTCCAAGTGGGGGAGAATGTAAGACCCCAAACATGTTAGAACTAGATCCTAACATGTTTTCATTGATGGTATAAGGTTCTAATGTGGTCTATTATATGTTTTAGAGGAACTAGCTAAGAGTTTAGGTTCATTGGAAGTCAAATGTCAAAAGGACGACTAAGACGTTTGACGACTAAGTCACCTATGTGCCTCGAATGTGGTTTTATGTGTTTATTTGTGATTCATGAGTTTTTAAGGTCATTAAATGAGTTATTATATCATTTAAAGTCAGTGTGTCAAGTTTTGTAAAGTTTGGAGGTCAAACGTCCAAACACGTTCAGGAAATTCGAAAGATATGCCTTGAATCGACCTTGTACATCTAAGCATGTTTTGTTGAGTTTTACGTGTTCATTTTGGATAAAATTTATGTGAGAGGTGTTAAAATCATGAAGATCGTGTTTGGGTTGGATACATCTGGGCAAACATCCCCAAGGACCAACCAAATGTCCTTGAGTAAGGACCCAAGACTTGGTGTTACGGCTGCCCAAGATAGCCCAAACCACGCAGGCAATCCACACCCAGTGGGTCAATCTATGCCCCTTTGGTTGGGTTTTATCGACTGAGACTTATCCTGGGAAGGGAAGGAACCAACGACCAGCTTCAGTCCAGACTATGGACAAACAGGACAGTCGGTTGGTCAAGGGACGGTTCGTAGGTCCCCTCCGTCTGTGAAGCTGTTTACCTGCGCAGCTTTGCAACCAAGCTAGGGGTGAATTTGTAAATTCACCCTATATCCAAATAAGAGTATTAGAGGTTTATTAGTGGTATATTTTGTATTTTAAATGTGTATCTAAGTATTTAACACTTAGAATAATTCATTCTTCTAAAATAAAAACCCTAAAATCCTTTAAGAAATCCCAAAGACTCCATTAATGTCCAAATCAAGGAACAACTTGGAGGTGACGTTTTGAGTTTAAATTCTTCATTAAAGTGAAGAATTATCATCATTGAGGTATGGATTTTGATCCTTGGAACTCGTTTCATCAAGGAGCCCAACTTCCAAAGATGTTTTCAAAGTTTTCTAAAGATAAATTGTCCAATTTCATAATTCTACCCATGGGTTCTTGCATTAATGGTTTTCAAACATCTATTATGGGTTGTATTGATGTTGTATTAATGATTTTAACCTAAATTACCTATGAACCCATGTAGTTGATGAACCTAAGATTTTGACTAAATTATGGGTTACTTGATATAGGTTTAATGTTGATGAATTCATGTGTAGTTTCTTATGGGCTTTCTACTGATGTAAGAAATGTATTCAATTGTTGTCTAATTGATATTGTATTGTTGAATCTGCGTTGAATTGATTTAGATTTCATTGATTTATATAATTGTGTATTGAATTGGTGTTCATGACCATGGGTAAGGGCCTTATGATGTTGAATTGGGTTATTTGGTATTGGCTTGAAGTGTTGATGATGAATTTGTTATACACTATCCTATTTCTTATTATTCAGTGTTAATTATACTTCAATTTTGATATGATTTGTTTAATCCACCTTTGGTGGCGGTGTTATGTTAATTGATGTGGCCTTGTCGGCGTTACTTTCTAGTACATTGATGATCATGGCCTTGTCGGCACTACTTTAACTTATATGGCTATTTGTGTAGTTGATTTGATTATGTGTGATCATATCTACCTATATGTGAAAGTATGTATTAGAATATTGATACAATCTAGGTGATCATGTTATTTTTTGGCTATGTGTAGGTTGTACATGGTTGTCCTTAATTTGGCTATATGAGTCTACAATAGTTAATTTTACAACGTTAAGATCATGAATAGGTTGACTGAATAAGGGTAAGGGTCATCCCTAAGAATCTAAAGGAAGATAGGCTAAGTTTGTTAAATGAAAGTATGTTGTGTCTTATTTAGATAGACTTGTTTCCCTTCCTTGATACTTATGTGAATATGTGATGTCTTGACTTAGTAACCTAAAGGGTCTTAGTCTTGAATAAATGAATATAGGTGAGACCTTGAATGATGATTAAAGGGTCATTTATGTGGAAACTTGAACCAAGTGGTAAGGTTATGAATTGTGAAGAAGTTAGTCGTAACAGTATCCTTCATGTTAATGAGTGATGCACTTAAGGTTGATTGGCTTGAACGGAATCATATCATTCCTTAGGAAAGTCGCGATGAGCTTCTTGTCTCCATTTTGAGATAGCCTAAATGGACCTTGCTTTGTGATATACCGTGGTTTCATGGTATTATTAATACTTTTTCCTTAAGTTTAGTGTGTCCAAAAGCCTTTTTGTGCTAATTTTTATATAATTTTCTCCTTATTTGCAGGAAATCTGTCCAAAGATGAATGCGGAGGTTGTTGAGCGAAGAAATGCAGAATAGACCACCTACGAAGCTTGTGACGGTCCTTCATGCTCATGACGGTCCGTAGGTGGCAGCGTAGTGCAGCTGCTGAAGGAAGATGGGAAGTATGACCAAGTGTGGGTTACGGAGTCCATGACGGTCCGTCGTGTCTAAGACGGTCCATCTGGCAGGTTCGTCATGAAGTTCAGAGAAGTAGTCCCAGTACCCATATTCCAAGAGTTGAAGTGTTTTGGAACGAAGACCCTCGACCGACCGTTGTGCTTATGACGGTCCGTCATACTTGCCGTGAGGGTAATGAAGAGAGCACCAGAAGAAATTTCATCAAGTATGGGACGACAGAATCCATGACGGTCCGTCGTGACCACGACGATCCGTCGCGAGGTCCGTCGACCCATCCGCGTTTTGACAGATTTCCAGCAAATAGAGTCCTTGTTTAATTAGGTTTTTGTTTTCTATAAATAGTTCGAAAAAACCTCGTTTTTGAGGTTAGACGTTAGACGCTGGATTATTAGTTAGACTCTGGATCATTATTAGACTCTGTGTATTAGTGTTAGACTTTTGATTATCATTAGACTTTTTGTGAGATTCTTGATTACTTTGAGATTCATGCAAGTGATTGTTCGTCATTTTTGGTGATTAATCAAGAAAACTTTCGGATTTTACTCTTTCTCATTGAAGTAAGTACATGAATTCTTATATAATATATTTGAATATTGTGATTATGACTATGGGTAACTAAACTCCATAACTAGGGTTGTGGGAACCATAGGCAAATAATGAGGTAAAACCTAACTAAAATAACAATTCTAGAATAGTGTCTTGCATGTATTAATAATTCTTTCGCTTAGAAGTCTTTTTAACGGATGGCCAACGTTAGAACTCACCTTAATGCTACTTGCCGGACCAAGGAGGTAGATAATAGGAAAAGAATTATTAACATAGATTTAGTGTATACTATCTAATAGGCTAGTATTGATTGGTACGAGGTAATAACTTAGTCAAATATCGAATACGATGCTTAATATGAGGTAAAGATAAGGGTTAGGATAACAACACAGGTAGCCAGACCAAGGTGCGGAGTGATATTTTCTAGATGCCGGACCAAGGATTTAGAAATACATAACATATCACTTTGCGTGCAAGATACCAGGAAAGAATTGTTATAGTTAGAATTATCAAGTTATGAACCTGTGGGGAACACGTAAACCCTAGTTACGTTGATTAATTGATTAAACTCCAACATTCAAAGCTGTTAAGTGTCTCTTTCAATTTCGTTAGTTATTTTTATTCATTTAGAAATAGAAACCCCCCTTTTATTATTTTTTTACTTTCCAAGGAAGTCATTAACTGAACAATAGTAATAATAGATTGAAGTTAAGTCTAAACTTATTTCCTCGTGGGAACGATCCCAACCTCACTTTGGTAGGGAAAATGTGATTGGCTCATGAACATGATATGGGACCCATTTGTATGAACCTTAATGCAAAATTGATCTATGAGAACTAAGACTAGCACCGAGTGAGTATGGTTAAGGGAAGTAGTTCTAGTTAAGTATAAGACTAGAATAAAGAGTACGCCCTTCATCTTCCTTAACCAAGTGCCTACATGGGATCTCTAACCATTGCCTAGTAGAACACCTCATCAAAGTAGGATAGAACTTCGGATTCCATGATTTTCTACGACGGTCTATATCAATTATTGCCTATTATCATCAAATGGGATACCTATTAGCATTAGAGAAGTTTTATGAGGTTTAGGTGGTGGTGTGGGACGCTATCTAGACATTGCACAATAGACTTTGAAGATGTTAGTAAGAGTCCCTAGGTCTTGTCTAAGACTATTAATTGAATGTCCTTTATGTGGTGTATGTCTTCTAAATGATCTAATGAACTAATGACCTCCGTTATGAAGTATACAAGTGAATAAGTACCTAGTCAAGAGTTTCTTAGGGATTCTTTAGTTAAATTGTGAAGAGGGCATAAAGGATGATCTCTTCATGTCTTATCTATGGAAGTCTTGAGAATGACTCTAGTTAGGGAAAAGGTTTGGTGTGTTTGACATTATCTAAGCCTTAGGTAGTGTTAAAGAGTATTTAGTTAATCTTGAAGAGGTCAATCATGGACTTTATCTTCTTGATCTACTTAAGTAGGTCCTTTGATAACCTTTGTATGGAGAGTGTCCTACCATCTATGTGTTGGTGTGCTTAGTAAGAATGATTCTATCCTAGTGGAGTCTGTTGGATCTCTTGAGTGGGTGAGTAAGAGATTGTATGGGCGGTTGCTTCACAACTCACTCAAGTGAGATTTATAATTCACCTTTGGTAGAAGAAATCTTACCTTGAGGTTTAAGATGCTTTGTAAGTGTGTATGTAACTCATTATAAGCAATCCTAGGGGTCGTTTAGGCATATCTAGAGAGGGTGTATGGGAAGTCTCTCTTTGTGTGACTTAAGTGAATCTTAGGATAGATTTAAGTGAGAAGATTACATGCTAAAGGGTGTCTCAAGTGAAGAATAAGCATCCTCACTGTACAGTGAACTAATAACTTGTAACAGTGAATGAGTTCACTGTAAAGTGAGCTCAAAATTATGATTTTTGGTTTAAATGTTTTCTTATGTTATTCTAAGTTATAAAATGTTATTATTATGATGATATTATAATGTTTTAAAGAAAATATGAATATTTCCAATAAAGTCCGTATACATTATTTTATTGCATAATGATATACTTAGTGCATGTTGTTGTACTAATTCCATGCTTTATTTTCTATTTATTGTTCTTTGTAGGTGAAGAGATTTGGGAAGAAGACTTGGACAAGGAGATCGTTCAATAAGAGTTGAAGTATGTCCTCATTTGACTCGAGGGAAAATATGTCATTTTATGTTTCTTTAATGAAGTTTTGTAATAGACTATTTAATAGTATGTTTCCAATTCGTATGGGCCGTGTCCCAAGTATTACCGTGTCTTAAGATGATGATCGAGACTTAGTGGTGTCCATCTATGAAAGAGTTTATGACTTCTATATTGTTTTATGAAAAGTTTTAATGTCGCACTACTTTTCCTTATGTATATGCGACGAATGATATGATAGGATTGTATAAGACCTCCGAGAGGTCGAATATGCCGGTTGCAATCCAAGATTGCACCCTATCTTCAATGGTGTGGTTTCAGGGTGTGACAAGTTTGGTATCAGAGCATAGGCTAATGAAAGTAGTCTTAGGTATCAAAAAGTCTCAAAAAATCAGGTCTAGTAGAGTCTTGACTATCGGTGTGAGTCGCGATACATCTATATGGGTGAGATATTATAGGACTATAGTGTTTCCCTTAATTTATACTCCTATGTTCGTGCGGTAGAGTAATGTTATGAGTATCCTTCTAAATGTGTTTCCTTGTGTTTCTAGGAGATGAATACTAGAACGATGGCCGCTAGAAGGAAGGTAGAGGGAAGGGTTGATAAGGAAGTTCCTCCTCATGTTGAGCAAGTTGATCAAGTGCTTCATGATGGGAAAGTTTTACAAGGTGCTCAAGTGCCTCCTCAATGTGATCATGCCCCTAATGTAGAAGGAGGTAATGAAGTATCATAGTTGTCTAATAGTTTGATTGGAGAGGCTTTGCTTGCTTTAGTCCGAGCGGTAACGGCTTAAGCTAACTTGAATATGGTGCCTAGGGTTAATGCTATGGGCAGTACCATGTCATCTAGGTTTAGAGATTTTATGAGGTTGAATACTTCAATCTTCCTTGGCTCAAGGGTGAATGAAGATGCTCAAGAATTCATTGATGGTGTGTACAAAGTTTTGAGTGCTATGGGGGTAACATCTAGGGAGACGGCAATGTTTTCCTCTTATCAATTAACATTTGTGTCTCAAATTTTGTACAATCAATGGAAGAGCAATAGGCCAGTGGAGTCGGGTCCTATTGAGGTGGAAGAATGCAAGGAAGCTTTTCTTGGTAAGTACTTTCACCGTGAGAGGAGGGAAGTGAAAGTAGAGGAATTTATCAATCTCAAGCAAGGCAATATGAGTGTTGAGGAATACCCTTTGAAGTTCTAAACTTTGTCTAGGTATTCACTTTACCTAGTGTCTAATCCAAGAGATGAAATGAGTTGCTTTGTGATGGGTGTAGCTGACTTAGTGAGGGAAGAATATCGTACCGCTATGTTGCATGATGATATGACTTTGGCTAGACTCATTGTGTATGTACAATTAATTGAAGAGTATAAAGTTAGGAGGATTTCAAGGAACTTGAAAAGGAGTGTTGCTAGTGACCAAGTGCAACCTAGTACAAAAAGAGGGTTCAAACTCAAGATGGACCTAGTGTTCCTAAGAAGAAGTTTGCGAAAAGAGGTGGTTCTAGCAATGACAAACCTATGTGTGCCACTTGTGGTAGGAGAAATTATGGTAAGTGTTTATTGGGAACCGGTAGTTGCTTTGTATGTGGAAAATATGGGCATAAAGTGAGAGATTGTCCAAACATTGCTTCTAGGAAGGAGGGTAAGAAGGTTTGGCCTAGTGTTTCAAAGGAGGATGCTCAAACTAAGAGGCGTTTCTATGCACTTCGGACTAGAGGTGAGAAGTCGGATGAGAGTGATGATGATGTTGGTAAGTCCTTGTTTCTCTTATTATAGTATGAGTTCCTTCTAAGTGGGAGAGTATGACTAGGATTGAGCTAGAAGTGTTGCATGTGCATGATGTTTAGGACTTTGGTTTAATTTGAATTTCAATAACTTCTTGTATTGTGTGTTTTATTGAGTTATGAGCATGTTTTAAAATGTCTTTATATTATCTTACCTTTCATTTGAGGATATTTGTATCATGAATTGCTTAAGATAGCATTTCTGAAAAATTTGCCAAAGATCATAGTTCACTGATTCACTGTTTACTGTAATATTTTCTGAAAATTGGCTTATTGATTCTTTGGTCTAAAAATGTTTTTATGTGGTTATAACTGATATGTATGAGTATAATATTGAAAATAAAATGATTTTTTTCTATTTGGAATAAAGCATGTGAGTCTTGTAGCATAATAAGTTATCTAATGCAATTCTAGTTTATTGTTGTGTTTTCAAGCTCTTGAACTTGTGAAGTTGATGTTTTATTGTTGGTTATGTGTTGTATGGTTTTTTTATGTGATGCTAAGTTGATTATCTAATATTGGAAATGTTCGGAGAGTGGAAAGTGTCATTCGAGAATGAATGTTGTCCAAGTAGGGAAGAATGTAAGACCCCGAAAATGACTTAGGTTAACTAGCGCCTAACATGTTCGAATTTATGGTCTAAGGTTCTAATGTGGTCTATTATATGGCTTATAGTCAGTATCTAAGAGTTTAGATGGATTGGAAGTCAAACGTCAAAGGACGACTACGACGTTCGACGACTAAGTCACCTATGTGCCTCATATGTTGTTTTATGTGTTAATGTGTGATTCATGATGTTTTAACGTCCTTAAATAAGTAATTATAGCATGTAAAGTCAGTATGTCAAGTTTCTTGAAGTTTTGAGGTAAAACGTCCAAAAACGTTCATGAAATTCGAAAGATATGCCTTAAATCGACCTTGTACGTCTAAGCATGTTTTGTCGATTTTTACGTGTTCGTTTTGGATTAAATTTATGTCAGAGGTGTTATAATCATAGACGATTGTGTTTGGGTTTGAACCGTCCGGGCAAACATCCCCAAGGACCAACCAAAGGTCCTTGAGGAAGGACCCAAGACTTGGTGTTAAGGCAGCCCAAGACAGCCGAAACCACGAAGGCAGTCCACGCTCAGTGAGTCAATCGATGCCCCTCATTTGGGTTTCATCGACTAAGAGTTATACTGGGGAAGGAAGGAACCAACGACCAGCCTCAGTACCAGACCATGGACCAACAGGACAGTCGGTTGGTCAAGGGACGGTCCGTAGGTCCCCTCCGTCTGTGAAGCTGTTTTCCTACACAGCTTTGCTGCCAAGCTAGGGGTGAATTTGTAAATTCACCCACTTCAAAATAAGAGTATTGGAGGTTTATTAAGGGTATATTGTTTATTTTAAATGTGTATATAAGTGTTTAACACTTAGAATAATTGATTCTTCTAAAATCAAAACCCTAAAATCCTTTATGAAATCCCAAGGACTCAATTGAAGTCCAAATCAAGGAACAACTTGGAGGTGAGGTTTTGAGTGGAAATTCTTCATCAAAGTGAATAATTATCATCATTGAGGTATGGAAATTGATCCTTCAAACTCGTTTCACCAAGGAGCCTAACTTTCAAAGATGTTTTCAAAGTTTTCAACATATGAATTGTCCAATTTCATGATTCTACCATGGTTTCTTGCATTAATGGTTTTCAAACGTCTATTACGGATTTGATTGATGTTGTATTGATGATTTTAACCTAAATTACCTATGAAACCATGTAGTTTATGAACCTATGATTTTGACTAAATTATGGGTTACTTGATATTGCCTTAACGTTGATGAATTCATGTGGAATTTCTTATGGTTTTTCTATTGATATAAGAATTGTATTCAATTGTTATCTTATTGATCTTGGATTGTTTAATCTATGTTGAATTGGTTTAGATTTCATTGATTTCTAAAATTGTGTATTGAATTGGTTTTCATGGCCATGGGTAAGGGCCTTATGATGTTGAATTGGGTGATTTGGTATTTGCTTGAAGTGTTGATGATGAATTGGTTATACACTATCCTATTTCTTATTATTCAATGTTAATTATACTTCAATTATGATATGATTTTTTTAATCCACCTTTGGTGGCAGTGTTATGTTAATTGATGTGGCCTTGTCGGCGTTACTTTCTAGTACATTGATGATCATGGCCTTGTCGGCACTACTTTAACTTATATGGCTATTTGTGTAGTTGATTTGATTATGTGTGATCATATCTACCTATATGTGAAAGTATGTATTAGAATATTGATACAATCTAGGTGATCATGTTATTTTTTGGCTATGTGTAGGTTGTACATGGTTGTCCTTAATTTGGCTATATGTGCGTACAAGTATTGTCGTGTCTTAAGATGATGAACGAGACTTAGTGTTTTCCATCTATGAAAGAGCTTATGACTTCTATATTGTTTTAAGAAATGTTTTAATTCCGCACTACTTTTCATTATGTATATGCGATGAATGATATGATAGGCATGTATAAGACCTCCGAGAGGTCGAATACGCCAGTCGCAATCTAAGATTGCACCCTATCTTCTACGGTGTGGTTTTGGGGTGTGACAGTGTTTGTACTTTAGAACGTGCATGTTTGGGTTGTACATATTAATTATCAATCTATGATAAAAAACAATGTCTACTCCTTTAAGTATGAATCCGCGAAACAAAATCAAGATCTCCAAGTTATACACAGGTAAGCGACGTTGGCCAACATCATGCAACATCAACCAAGGCCTGAACACATCGGACGTTTCATGTTTGCATATGGCAAGCAAAAACGACGTCGGCCAAAAGCACACAACATCCTCGTAGCCAGTGCACATCAGGCAACCGACATCGGCCTAAGACAGGCAACATCAGCCAAGGCCTTCATGCATGAGCTATCTTGTGTGTGTATCGGCTTGGCGACATCAGCATCGGGCAACAATAGGCAGCATCAGCCAAGTCTTGCACGCGTAGACATGGCAGGCGACGTCGGCCACGACATGCAATGTTAGGTAAGTCCTGCATGCATCATTCGTGACATGTGAACATCCGTGAGGTGACTTCAGCCATGGTCTGAGAACATTGGCAGTGGCATACGTGTATTGGCAAAGCGACATTGGCCAAAGGCAAGCAGAAACAACCAAGGCCTGCAATGCATGAGTCATGGCGTGTGCACATCGACTCGAGGACATTAGTCATGGCATGTATGCATTGGCAAGGCGACATCAACCAATGGCTTGTAGCATCAGCAAAGTCTTGCACGCATCAGCCGTTGTGTGTGCGCATCGACTGGGACAGTAACAGACTCACCTTATATTAAGGTAAGTCACCTGACATTGCTTCATCGAATTTTTTTTATTTGTATTCATAGAAAACCTAAAAAAACTGAATATGCATACTAGTAAAATGAATCGTATTAAATGAACACACAAGTGTATTGGTTGGGCGCTATAGAATTTCGTGTAGGAGGTCTTGAGTTTGATCCTCAACAAACCCTTTTTATATGAATTTAATTTAATGAAACATTTTGTTAAGAGTTGTAGTAGTTTTCTTTTATTTTTATTAATACGTCTTAAGTTACTTTTATTAATATAATGTTGTTATACTTCTCATTTTTAATGTCAACATCGCTTACACAAAATTTTGTGTACGCTACAGGATTGGGAGATATTGGTCATGGCATGCAGGCATCATCCTAGAAAAGTCATCCAATGATAGGCAACATCAACAAAGGTCTTCACGCACCTAACGTGGTTTGTGTGCATCTGGCAAGCAACATCGTACAACGACATGCAATATCATCCAACGCATGAAACGTATAACCGATGGTGTGTGTGCATCGGCAGGAGGATATTGACATCAGTAAACGGCAGGCACCACCAGCCAAGGATTGTGCTCTACATGCAACAACGTCGACAAATGGTAGACAACATCAACTGAGGCCTGCACGCATCAGGTATAGAATGTGCGCATCTGGCAAGCTTCGGTGGTCAATGGAATGCAGCATTAACCAAGGCCTACATGCATCAGTCATTGCATGTGTGCATTGGCTGGGAAACATTTGTATCAGCCAACATCAGGAAGCATTAGCCAAGGCCTCATGATTCAGGCAAGCGACGGTTTCCAATGATAGGAAGTATCAGCCAAGGCTTGCACAAATCACCTTGACGTGTGCAGATTGACATGGTAATATCAGCGTCAGCCAACAATAGACAACATCAACCAAGGCGTAAGTGCTTTCAGAAAGTGAAATCGCCCAACGACAAATGATATTGGCCATTGAGACATTGCTCGTAGATTGCCACATCGGTCATGGATTATGCACATCGCTCAAGCGACATCATGCGTAGACTGGACGCATCAGCCTTGGCTTTTGCACATCACTCAGTGTTCATCAGGATTGGTCTTCCCACATTGCCCTTAACCTTCACACGCCGGGCAGCCGACGTCGGACGTGGGATACCTTCAGCGGTCATAGCCTACATATTTCTCAGTCGATGTCAGTCATAGACTTGTCGCATTAGTCGTGTCTTATTCATAATTATCAGCCATCGTCGGGTGTGGACTGCCCACATCGCCGTTGGCCTACAAATAGAGGTCAAGAAACATCGGGCATTGCTTGCTAGCCTGCGCAATGGCAAGCTAACGTCGGGCGTTTCCTGTCCACATCGCCTTTGTCCTTAACAATGGGCGCTGCCTCCCATATTGACTTTGTCTTGCATACTACATCTGCCGGCGTCGGACGTGGCCTTCTCGCATCGTCTTTGTACTACACAATGGGTGTTGCCTTCCCACATAAACTTTGTCTTGCACACTATGTCTACCGACGTCGGACGTGGCATTCCCCCTTTGCCTTTGTAATGCAAAAAATGGTTAGCCAACGTCAGACATGTCCTGCCCGCAAAGCTCTTGCCTGCACATAAGGTCACCCGATGTCGGATGTGTGTACCACCTATCATTTGTGGCCTGTACATATCGTTTAGCCAACGTCAGATGTGGCTGCCAGCATCATCCATAACCTGAACAAATTGTTCCATAACCTGAACATATCGTTCTACCAATGTCAGATGTTGCCTACCAGCATCGTCCTTAGCGTTCACACATCACTTTGCTGACGTCAGACGTGGCCTTGCAGCATCACCTATGGCATGCACACTTTGGTCAGCCAATGTCAGACGTGCCTACCAACATTGTTTGTGGCATGCACTTTTAGACGAGCGACGTTGCATGCAGCGACATTGATCGAGGTCTAGTCGAATACATGTGGATGTACATGCCGTACAAAAATCAAAAGAATGTGAAACGCCCTTCCGACATTATAAAATATTCATCTATTTGCCATCATCTATTATCAATGTTTCTATCTCACGTGGTTCATTTCTACCAATTTCATTATGTTTACGGTTCGTATGACATTAAAACATACTTTATATGTAATAATATATATTCTATAATTAGTTTCACATGTTTAGAAGTATTTTCGAACATTTTAATAATTTTCATACCTTTATTCATTTTGACAATATCGTATTATAATTTTTTTCATCACATGTTAAAAATTAAAATTGTTGAATTTTTTTTATTTAAGGTTACTAAATTTATTTATAAATTTTTGGTTTTAATTTTAAATATTTTTTCTTATTTATTAACTTAATTACTCATTATCATGGTTTACCGAACAAAAATAAAAATTTTAAAAATTATTGATATTGTTTAATTTAAGGTTAGAATATTTATTTCTTAATTTTTGGCATTAGTTATTTTTATATTATTCCTATATTTCATCAATAAATTAACCATTTTTTGAGGATTTATGGAACAAAAAATAAATATTTAAAAACATTATTCAAATTGTTGAATTAGAGGTATATTGTAAATTTTTGCGTTAATTTTTTATTTTTAAAAATATTTTTCCTATGTTTTATTCATGAATTACCCATTCTGAAGATTTACCGAACAAAAAAATCAAATTGTTGAAATGTTGAATTTATGGTTACTATATTTATTTCTGAAATTTGACATTATTTTTTTTTATTTTTTTCATATTTTTCCTATTTATTTTTAATGCATTACCATTTTCGGGATTTACTGAACAAATATAAAAATTATAAAAATATTGAAATTGATGAATTTAAGACTACTATATTTATTTATTAATTGTGATATTAATTTTATAATTTTTTCAATTTTTCCTCTATTTTTTATTCATGATTGGCATTTTTGAGATTTAACGAACAAAAATTGATAATAAAAAAATGTTGAAATTGTTGAATTTAAGGTTACTATATTTGTTCGTGTGTTTTTTGTGTTATTTTTATATTTTTTTTATATTTTTCCTACGTTTAATTAATCAGTTAATCATTTTCGGTATTAACCGAGAAAAACATAAAAAATATTGTTGAAAACTATATTTTAATATTTAAAAAAAGTTATTTGTGGAAGCCAATGTGTGTTTCTACCTTATACGTGCATATTTGGGTTGCATATGTTCATTATGAATATTTGGAAAAAAATGATGTCTACTCTTCTAAGTCAAAATCCACGTCACAGAATCAAGAGCTCCAAGTGGGCCACACATCAAACGTGGCATGTGGACATAGGGAAATGGACGCCGACAAACTATAGGCGGCATGAAACAAGGCATGCACGCATAGGATGTGGCATGTGTATATCTACAAGGTCACTTCAACTGTTGTCTGAGCGCATCGTTAGTGGCCTTCCCGCATCGGCCAGGCGACATTGGCTAACGGCAGGGAGTACTAGCAAAGGCCAGCACATTAGTCATGGCGTATGCATATCGACTTGAAGACGTCGGTCTTTGCATGTGCGCATTGGCAAGGCGACATCGACCAATGCTAGGAAACATCAACAAAGGCTTGCACGCATCAGTCGTTGTGTGAGCGCATCAACTAGGCCAAGCGAGGACCCACATTATAGAAAGGTGTGTCACCCAACAGTACTTCGACGAATTTTTTATATTTATATTCATATAAAACCTGAAAAAAAGGAATATGCATACTACAAAGAATAGTATTAGATGAGAACATAAGTGGTCTTAGCCTATTGGTTTGGCACATAGAATTTTGTGTATGAGGTCTTGAGTTCGATCCTTAATAGACCCTTTTTTATGAATTTAACATCATGAAAACGTTCCATAAATAGTTGCAATACTTTTCTGAATTTATGTTTATTAATATGTCTTAAGTAACCTTTATTAATATAATGTTGTTATATATTTTATTTAAATGTCGACATCTCTTAAATAAGATTTTACGTACGCTACTGGTCTGGGAAAGGTCGGTCATGGCCTGCGTGCATCAGCTTGGAAACAACAACCAACGACATGAAACGTCAACCAAGGTCTTCACACATCTAACGTGGTTTGTGCGCATATGGGAAGCGACGTGGGACAATGGAATTCAATATCATCAAAGGCATGTATGAATAACCAGTGGCGTGTGTGCATTGGCTTGACAATATCAACGTCAGTAAAAAATAAGTGTTATCAGCCAAGGCTTATGTTCAACATGCAAGCAACGTCGGCCAATGGCAGACAACATCAGCCAAGGCATGCACACATCTGACATGGAATGTGTGCATCTAACAAGCTTCGTTGTCCAATGGAATGCATCATCACCCAAGGCCTGCATGAACCGGTCCTTGCATGTTTGCATCGGCTAGGAAACATTTGCGTCATCTAACGCCAGGTAGCATCAACCAAGGCCTTACTCTTCAGAGAAGCGACAGTTACCAACAATAGGAACCATCAGCCAAGGCATGCATGCATTAGACATGATGTGTGCACATCGACATGGTAACATCAGCGTCGTCCAATAGAGATTGCATCAGCTAATAAGTTCTTTGGGAAAGAGACATCACCCAATGAAAAAATGACATTTGCTTGGTGACATTGCTAGTGGACTGTCGCATTGGTCATGCACTGTACATATTGCTCAGTCAACATCAGGCGTGGACTAGACACATCAGTGTTTGCCTGTTCACATTACTTAGCGGTCATCAAGCTTAGTCTTCCACATTGCCCTTAACCTTCACACGCCGTCCAGCTGACGCCGAATGTCGGATACCTTCATCGATCATAGCCTACATATTTTTCAATCGACGTTGGTTGTAGAGTGACCGAATTAGTAATGGCTTGTTCACATCGCTCAGCTGTCATCGGGTCTAGACTGCCCACATCGCCCTTGGCCTGCAAATAACGGTCACGCAACATCTAGCGTTGCCTGCTGGCCTGAACAATGGTCAGCCGACGTCGGGCGTTGCCTGCCCATATCACCTTTTTCCTGCACAATGAGTGTTCCCTTCCCACATCGACTTTCTCCTCCACACTACGTCAGCCGAAGTCGGACGTGGCCTTCCCGCATCGTCTTTATCCTGCACATAATGGTCAGTCAACGTTAGACAATGCCTGCCTGCATAGCTTTTGGCCTGCACATAACGGTCATTCGACATCGGATGTCGGCTTCACCTATCGTTTGTGGCATGTACATGTCGGTTATCCAACGTGTGACGTGGCTGTCAACATCGTCCGTATCTTGAACACATCGTTCTACCGATGTCGGACGTTGCCCATCAGCATCGTGCGTACCCATCACATCCTTTGTCAACGTCAGTTGTACATGCCGTACAAAAATTAAAAGAGTGTGAAACACCCTTCGGCCATTTTAACATATTCATCAATTTTACATCATCTATTATCTCCGTCTCCGTCTGACGTGGTCTACTCTTACCAATTTAATTATGTTTACGGTTCGTACGATATTAAAAGATATTTTATTTGTAAGAATATATACTCCATTATTAGTTTATGTGTAGAAATATTTTCAAGCATTTTAATATTTTTTAGACTATTATTCATTTTTATAATATCATATTATAATGTTTTTATCACATTTAAAAATTAAAATTTATGATATTGTTGAATTTTAGGTTACTATATTTATTTAAGAATTTTTGGCATTAACTTTTTAATGTTTTTCATATTTTTTATTTATTAATTACCCATTTTCAACATTTATTGAACAAAAACTAAAAATTTTAAAAATTGTTCAAATTAAATTTAAAGTTATAATATTTATTTGTGAATTTTTGGCATTAGTTTTATATTTTTAAAAATATTTTGTTATGTTATATTCATGAATTGCCAATTTTCAGGATTTACCTTTAAAAAAATTAAAACAAATTGTTGATATTCTTTTATTTAAGTTTACTATATTTATTTGTTAATTTTTTGCATTATTTTTATATTATGATTTTCATATATTTCCTATTATTTAATGCATTACCAATTTTCATCCAAACAAAAATAAAATAAAAAAATGATGAATTTAAGATTACTATATCTATTTATGAATTTTGGCATTGATTTTATAATTTTTTTTATTTTTCTCTATCTTTTATTCATGACTTGCCCATTTTCGAGATTTACCGAACAAAACTAGATTTTTTTAAAAAATTTTGAAATTATTAAATTTAAGGGTACTATATTCATTTGTTAATTTTTGTGTTATTTTATATATTTTTAATATTTTTCTATGTTTTATTAATCAATTACTCATTTTCGAAATTAACCGAGAAAAACTTTAAAAAAATTGTTCAAAACCATATTTTAATATTTTAAAAAGTTATTTGTGGAAACTAATGTGTGTTTGTACCTTAGAACATGCATATTTGGGTTGTACATGTTCATTTTAAAAATTTGAAAAAAAAATGATGTGTACTTTTCTAAGTGAGAGTCCATGCCACGGAATCAAGAGGTCCAAGTAGGCCACGCATCACACGTGGCATGTGGACATGGGGAAAGTTACGTCGGCCAACTATAGGCGGCATCAACTAAGGCCTGCATGCATCGACCTGGAATGTGTATATCCGGCAAGCGACATTAGTGTCCGCTAATAGAAAGGAGCATTGTCCCTAGCAGGTGTGTATCCGGCAAGCAACGTCAGCCAACAACATGAAGTATCAGCCAAGGCCTGTACACATGAGTCGTGATGTGTGTGAATTGTCCTGGTGACAGTGCCAATGGGAAACAATAGATAACATCATTCAAGGCTTGTGGCCTTCAGGCAAGCGATGTCGGCCAACAACAAGCGACATCGGCCAAGCAACATTGATCGTGGATCGCCCACATTGGTCGTGACTTGCGCACATCTCTCATCAAACGTTGGTCGTGTGCTTCCCGCATCGGCCATGTCTTGTGCATATCTCTCAGTCATTTTTGGACTTGGACTGCCCATATCGCCCTTGTCCTCTACATAACGGTCAAACAACGTCGGGAGTAACCTGCCCATATTTCCTTTGGCTTGCAAAGTACGGTCAGGCGGCGTTGGGCGCGGCGTGACCGATCGCCTTTGACCTGCACAAAATTGTCAGCCATCATCAGAAGTGGTCTGCCTTCATTGTCTTTGGCTTACAAATAATGGTCAGTCGACGTCGGACGTGCGCTATTGACATCATCAACAACCTGCACATATCGGTCTTCCAACGTCGAACGTAGCCTTAAAACATCGTCTGTATCCTATACACATCAGTTTGCTGACATCCAACATGGCCTACCACCATCGTTCGTAGCCTACACACATTGGTTTGCCGACATTGAATGTTCCCTGCCAGCATCGTTTATATCCTGCATGCATCGGTATGAAGATATCGGCCAACGATAGGAAGCATCCGCCAAGGACTGCATGCATCTGCCAACGCATGTGTGTATCTTGCAAGAGATGTCGGTCGATGGCATGCGGCTCAGCCAAGGTCGGCATGCATGGACAAGAAATGTGCTTATCCGGTAAGTGACGTTGGACAAAGGTATGCGGCATCAACCAAGGTCTGCATCCACGGGCGGGGCATGTGCACATCAGGAAAAAGACGTCAGCCTGTGACATGCCATATCAGTCAAGGCCTGAAACATCATCTGTGTCGTGTGCACATCAGCTGGACAACTTCAGCCACGACATTGATTGCGGTCTATGCACATTGATCAAGCCACATCGGTCAATAGAAAACAACATCATCCAGGGGACACTAGTCGTGGACTGCTGCATTGGTATAAGCCTTTGCACATTGCTCAGGCTACATCGGGCGTGGACAAGCCGCATCATTTGTTGCTTGTGCACATCACTAAGAGGTTGTTGGGCTTTGAATTTTCGCATCGTCCATGGCCTGCACACAATAGCCAACTGACACCAGACTTGGGTTGCTCGTATAAGGCGCAACCTACATATTGCTCAGCCTGCATCGCTCATTGACTACCCGCATCGGTCGTGGCTTGTGCACATCGCTCAATTATTATCCGGTGTGAAGTGCCTACATCACCTGTGTCCTGCAAACAACGGTCAGGAAATATCGGGCATTGCCTTCCCCCATCGCCTTTGGCCTGTACACAATAGACAGCAACATTTGACATGGACTCCAAGAATCGTCCGCAGCTAGAGCACATTAGTCTGTCGACGTCGAACATTTTCTATCAACGTTTATCCCTAACCGATACACATCATTGTACCGACAATGGATGTGTCCTGCTAGCATCGTGCATAACCTTCACATATTAGTACACAGATGTCAGCCAACGGCAGACAAAATCAGTGAAGCCTTGTACGCATCTGGCATGACATGTTCGCATATAGAAAGCGACATCGTCCATTGGCATACGGCTTCAGCCAAAGGCTACACGTACGCACGTGGAATGTGACTATCTGGTCAGCGGACATTGGACATGGCCTGCTCGCATAGCCTTTGTCCTGCATATAATGGTCAGCAAACGTCGCATGTGGGCTGCACTTATTGTTTATGGCCTGTGCACATCAGTAAATCGACGTCTTCAGTGGCTGCCAGCATCGTCCGTAGTCTACACACATCAGTATGCTGACATTGGACACTTCCCACGTACATCGTCCGTAGCATTCAAATAACGCTCTACAGATGTCAGACGTGGCTTGGACATATCACCTATGTCCGGCACACTTCGGTCAGCCAATCTCGGACATTCTTACCCATATCGTATGTGGCTTGCTATTTAGAGGAGTGACGTTGCATGCAGCGACATTGATCGAGGTCGTGTCGACAACATGCGGATGTCCAAGCTGTACAAAATCATAAGAGCGTGAAACGCCCTTGTATCATAATAACACATTCATCTATCCATCATCTATTATCAACGTTTCCATCTCACGTGGTTCATTCGTACTAATTTTATCACATTTATGGTTAGTAGGATATTGAAACATCTTTTATATGTAAAAATATGTGCTTTATAATTAGTTTCACATGTTTAGAAATATTTTCGAGCATTTTTACATTTTTGGGCATTATTATTCATTTTTACAATATATTTTTAAAGTTTTCTTATCTCACATTATGGAAATTAGAATTTATGATATTGTTTATTTAATGTTAGTATATTTATTTATGAACTTTTGGCGTTAATTTTTTTAATTTTTTCATATTTTTCTTATTCTTATTACCTTTTTTTGGGATTTACCGAACAAAAACAACAATTTTTAAAATTACAAAAATTATTGAATATAAGGTTACAATATTTATTTGTGAATTTATGGCGTTAACTTTATATTCATTTCATATTTTCCCTATTTTTATTAAAGAATTACCCATTTTTAGGACTTACAAAACAAAAATTAAAAATTTAAAAAAAAATTAAAATGTTGAATTTAAGGTATATTTATTTGCGAATTTTTGGCATTAATTTATTATTTATTAATAGTTTTCCTATGTTTTATTTACGAATTATCAATTTTGAGATTTACCGAACAAAAATAAAAATTAAAACAAATTGTTGAAATTAGGGAATTGAAGGTTATTATATATATTTGTGAATTTTTGGCATCATTTTTAATTTTTTTTCATTTTTTTTGATTTTTTTATTAATTAATTACCCATTTTCGGGATTTACCAAAATAAATAAAAGTTAATAAAAATGTTGAAATTGATGAATTTAAGGTTACTATATTTATTTGTGAATTTATGGCGTTATTTTTGTAATTGTTTTTCATATATTTCCCTATTTTTTATTCATGACTTACCCATTTTCGGGATTTATCGAACAATAAAAAATTAAAATTGTTGAAATTATTTAATTTAAGGTTACTATATTTATTTGTTAATGGTTTTGTGTTATTTTTATATTTTTTCATACTTCCTATGCATTATTAATCTATTAATCATTTTCGAGATTAACCAAAAAAAAAATTTGTTGAAAACTATATTTAATATTTAAAATGTCATTTGTGGAAGCTAATGTGTATTTGTTTCTTAGAACGTGCATATTTAGGTTGTGCATGTTCATTATGAATCATTGGAAAAATCGATGTCTACTCTTCTAATTCAAGATCTACGCCACAGAATCAAGAGCTCCAAGTGGGACACATACCGGATGTGACATGTGGACATCAGGCAAGCAACGTCGGTCAACTGTAGGCGACATCAACCAAGGCTTGCGTGCATCAAACGAGTCATGTGTTCATTTTTCAAGTGACATTGGCGTCGGCCAATGTCTTGGAGCATCATGCATAGCAGGTGCACATCATGCGAGCGACGTCGACCAACAAAATGTAGCGTTAGTCGAGGCCTGCACGCATGAGTTGTGGCATGTGCGCATCTGCTGGGCGATATTGGCGTTGGGAAACGACAGACAACATCATCCAAGGCCTGTGCGCTTTGGGCATGTGACATCGGCCAAGGACAAGCGGCATCGGGAAGGCGACATTAATGGTGGACCGCCCACATCAGTCGTGGCCTGCGCACATTGCTCAACTGACGTTGTTTGTGGACTGCCCGCATCTGCCGAGTCTTGTACACATCGCTTAGTTATTTTCTGGCTTGGACTACCCATATTGCCCTCGGCCTGTACAAAATTGTCAACTGACAAGTGTGTTGCCTCCCCTGATTGCCTTTAGCCTGCACACAATGATGAACCGACATCACGCGTGGCCTGCCTGCATCGCCTTGGCATGCAAAAAATGGTCAGCAACCGTCAAACGTGGTCTGCCTGCATTGCCTTTGGCCTACACACAATGGTAAACGACGTTGGACGTGGGCTACCAGCATCGTCTTCAGCTTGCACATAATGGTCTGCCTACGTTGAACATGACATGACAAGATCATCCATAGCTTGCACACATCGGTAAGCCTACGTACAACATATCCTGCCACAATCGTTCATATCCTGCACACGTCGGTCTGCCGATACCGGATGTCCCCTCCTAGCATCGTCCATAGCATGCACATATCACTTTGCAGATATCGGCAAACAGCAAGAAGAATCATCTATGGAGTACTGCATCTGGCGTGGTATTTGTGCATCAAGATAGAGACGTTGGCTGATGGCATGCAGCTTCAGCCAAGGCCTGCGCGCACGGACGTGGAATGTGCATATCTGGCAAGCGACGTTGGCCAAAGGCCTGCAGCATCAATAAAGTCCTGCATGCAAAGACATGGCATGTGCGCATCTGGAAATCGACATCGGCTAATGACATGAAGTATCAGCCAAGCTTGCAAGCATTATCTGTGTCATTTTCTGATTAGGTGGACGACCTAAGCAATGGTCTAAGCACTTCAGTCTTGGCAACATTGGTTCTGGCCTACGCACATCAATCAAGCCATATCGGCCAATGAAAAGCAGAATAATATAGGCAACACTAATCGTGGACTGCCGCATTGGTCCAAGCCTGTGCATATCACTCAGGCGACATCGGGCGTTGACCAGCCTCATCAGTCGTGGCCTTTGCTCATCACTCAGCGGTCATTGATATACCGTGGTTTCAAGTATTTTTAATGCTTTTTCCTTAAGTTTAGTGTGTGTCCAAAAGCCTTTTTGTATTGATTTTTATGTAAGTATCTCCTTATTTGCACGAAATCTGTCCAAAAATGAATGCGGAAGTTTTTGAGCGAAGAAATGCAGAACAGACCACCTACGGAGCTTATGATGGTCCGTCGAGCCTGTGACGGTCCGTAGGTGGCATCGTTGTGTAACTGCTGAAGGTAGATGGGGAAGTCTGACTTAGTGTGGGATTACGGAAGTCCACAGCGGACCGTCATAGCCACGACGGTCCGTCCTGCTGATTTGTCGCAATGATCAGAGAGTAGTCCCAGTTCCCAAATTCTAAGAAGTTTAAGTATTATGGAACGGAGACCCTCGACGGACCGTCATGCCTGGAACGGTCTGTAATACCTGCTGTTGAGGGTAATGAAGAAAGCAGCAAAAGAATTTGTGAAGTATGGGACGACGGAGGCCATGACGGCCCGTCGTGACCACGAAAGTCCGTCACGAGGTCCGTCGACCCAGCCGCATTTTGACATATTTTCTGTAATTAGAATCCTTCATTTATTAGGTTTGTTTTTATTATAAATAGTTCGAAAAACCTCGTTTTTGGGGTTAGACTTTTTGATAATAGACTCTTTGTTGGTTAGATTCTTTGTTAGTAGACTCTTTGATATTAGACTTTTTGGATTGTTACACTTTTTCTGGAATTGATTGTTTGTTATTGTGTTGATTAATCAAGTGAATTTCTGGATTTTATTCTTTCTCATTAAACTTAGTTAATGAATTCTTATATTAAATATATGAATATTTTGATTATGACTATGGGTAACTAAACTCCATAACTAGGGTTGTGGGAACCATGGGTGGATAATGAGGTAAAATCTAACTAAAATAACAATTCCAGATTAGTGTTTTGCATGTATTGATATTTCTTTCGTTTAGAAGTCTTTTTAACGGATGACCAACGTTAGAACTCGCCTTAACGCTACTTGTCGGACCAAGGAGGTAGATAATAGGAAAAGAATTATCAACATATATTTAGTGTATACTATCTAATAGGCTAGTGTCGATTGGTACGAGGTAAAACTTAGTCAAATATCGATTACAATGCTTAATATGAGCTAAAGGTAAGGGTTAATATAGCAACACACGTAGACGGACCAAAGTGAGGAGTGAAATTTTCTAGATGCCAGACCAAGGATTTAGATATACATAACTTATCACTTTGAATGCAAGATACTAAGAAAGAATTGTTATAGTTAGAATTATCAAGTTTGGATGTTGTGGGGAACACTTAAACCCTAGTTACTTTTATTAATTGATTAAACTCCATGATTTGAATCTGTTAGTTGTTTACTTTAGTTTAGTTAGTTATTTTCATTAATTTAGAAATAAAAACCCCCCTTTTATTGTATTTTGTTTTCTAAGGAAATAATTGACTAAATAATAATAATAATAGATTAAAGTTAAGTCTGAACTATTTTCCTGGTGGAACGATTCCAACCTTATTACTTTGGTTCTTTACTTGATACGACCGCTTTACTTCTTATTTAAGAAGTAAGTTTGAGCGTATCAAATTTTGGCGACGCTGCCTTTCCCCCACAACAGCTGATAATATAGTCACATGGGATCGCGCAGTTCTGATGGCGGCGATGATAGCCGGGTTTGAGGTGGACTTCTCTTGGCTTCTACAGGAAGTCATGCATGAGAGGGCTTTCAAGGTCACAACTACTTACCCTTTTCCGTGCATGATATTTTCCGTTTGCAGGTACGCAGGTGTGCCCATTTGGCACATTGATCAGCTCAAGACTCCGCTGGGCACTGTTGATATCGGCCTCATCAGGGATGAGGCCAATGAGTTGGCTCCACGCAGAGGGCCCCGTCCAGAGTTGCCTCCACATGGTGAAAATCTAGCTGATACGGTAGCACATGATCGAACGGCTACGCAAGCTGCTTCTGAAACCACTGAGACTACCCTGGTAGAGTCTATCCCGGGTAGTAGCACTGCCCCTAGCTCCTCTCGCTCGGCCCCTTTCCCCGCTTTGGTCCCGCTTGCTAGGGTCCAAAAGCTATTGGCTCAGATGGCCACACTTCTGTATCACATTCAACCTTGGATGCAGAGGTCTATTGCTTAGGCGGTGGAGCTCCTTGGAGCGTAAAATGGTCCAGCACACTGATACGCTCAAACTTACTTCTCAAATAAGAAGTAAAGCGGTCGTGTCAAGTAAATAACCAACTAGTGAGGTTCGGATCGTTCCCACGAGGAAAATAGTTTAGACTTAACTTTATCCTATTATTAATATTGTTCGGTCAATTACTTCCTTGGAAAGCAAAAAACAATAAAAGGGGGGTTTCTATTTCTAAATAAATGAAAATAACTAACAAAATTGAAAGAGACACTAAACATTTTTGAATGTTGGAGTTTAATCAGTTAATCAAAGTAACTAGGGTTTACGTGTTCCCCACAGGTTCATAACATGATAATTCTAACTATAACAATTCTTTCCTAGTATCTTGCATGCAAAGTGATAAGTTATGTATTTCTAAATCCTTGGTCCGGCATCTAGAAAATCTCACTCCGCACCTTGGTCCGGCTACGTGTGTTGCTATCCTAACCCTTATCTTTACCTCATATTAAGCATCGTATTCGATATTTGACTAAGTTATTACCTCGTAACAATCAATACTAGCCTATTAGATAGTATACACTAAATCTATGTTGATAATTCTTTTCCTATTATCTACCTCCTTGATCCGGCAAGTAGCATTAAGGCAAATTCTAACGTTGGCCATCCGTTAAAAAGACTTCTAAGAGAAAGAATTATTAATACATGCAAGACCCTATTCTAGAATTGTCATTTTAGTTAGGTTTTACCTCATTATTTGCCTATGGTTCCCACAATCCTAGTTATGGAGTTTAGTTACCCATAGTCATAATCACAATATTCAAATATATGATATAAGAATTCATGTACTTACTTCAATAAGAAAGAGTAAAATCCGAAAGTTGCTTGATTAATCAACAAAAATCACCAACACTCAATGATAAAAGTCTCAAGATAACCTAATAATGCCGAGTCTAACTAATAATCCAAGGTCTAACAATACGGAGTCTAACCTCAAAAACGACGTTTTTTGAACTATTTATAGAAAGTAAAAACCTAATTAAACAAGGACTCTATTTGCTGGAAATCTGTCAAAACGCGGCTGGGTAGACGGACCTCGCGACGGATCGTCGTGGTCACGACGGACAGTCATGGACTCCGTCGTCCCATACTTGATGAAATTTCTTCTGCTGCTCTCTTCATTACCCTCGACGGCAAGTACGACGGACCGTCGTAGTCACAACGGTTCGTCGAGGGTCTTCGTTCCAAAACACTTAAACTCCTTGAATATGGGTACTGGGATTACTTCTTTGAACTTCATGACGAACCTGCAGGACGGATCGTCATAGACACGACGGACCGTCATGGACTCCGTAACCCCACACATGGTCATACTTCCCCATCTTCCTTCAGCAACTGCACTACGCTGCCACCTACGGACCGTCACAAGCATGACAGACCGTCACAAGCTCCGTAGGTGGTCTCTTCTGCATTTCTTCGCTCAAAAACCTCCGCATACATCTTTGAACATATTTCATGCAAATAAGGAGAAACTTATATAAAAATTAGCACAAAAAGGCTTTTGGACACACTAAACCTAAGGAAAAAGTATTAATAATACCGTGAAACCAAGGTATATCAACACCCTCAACATAAATTCGTTGTTTGTCCTCAAGCGAAGCACTATGACTCAATACACAATCTTTGTAAAATAGTATCCATGTTTTATCCTTTGCAATCATTTGTCTATCAATCCCGATTAATCTCATCATATTTATGCATGCTACCACTATTAGGCTTGAATTATGTGGAATCAGACCATGACACAGACTCACCATGCACTAACACCTATCCTCTTCAATTTCTCACCGAGGTGCTAATATTTCCGGTAATGCAACTAGTGTCCTCACTTCAAAACAAAATCCTCATTTTTCACACAATGATTTCAGTTTGAGTATAAGGATTACTTTTCAACACTCACTCTCAGAACAAATTCACACTCATTCATACATATTGCCATAAGCTTGCCCTTATTTTCACTGCTTTAAGTTCGCTATACAACCCTTAGGATCACGATAGGACTTTCTTAGCTTGTAACATAGGCTCAGGGTCAGGTAGGGTATATTTAGGTATACTTTAGTGACTTTTTGCCCTCCTTGACATATCGGCTAAACATACCATTTTCTATCATTTTATCTCGCCCACTATCTCATATTCTTTCACCTTGCTATTTTCTCTTCTTTCTTCATTTCTGTACGTGACTCTCTTCTTTTCTTGCTTTTATTTCTTGTATATTTTTCTTTTTCTTTACTTATCTTTCAACTAATTCTTGAGTCACTTTACTTTTGTTCTTTCTTTCTCTTTGTTCTTTCAACCCAACTTTCCAGAGCATTCCTCATAATAGCCACCCTCAACTCATGGCATTGCCATGAGTCAAGGTACACAATACCCAAAGTCGGGTCAGGGCCATAACGAAGGTTGTTTACTGCATTAGCCACCCTCAACTTATGCTTTTGGCATAAGCTGAGGTGAACATGTCCAAGGAGGGACCAGGGCCAACACATTATTCCCAGAAAAGATCAGTTGGGGTGAAAAGAAAGATCTAATTTAAGCTCAAATCATTTGGATCGAAGAAGGTTAAATTTCATTCGGTTCTCTTTTATTTAGGCTAAAAATGGGCTATATTGAATAAGGGCCTATGATCCTTTCCTAATTGTCTATTACAGCTTACGTTTAGCAGGACTAACCAGGCAAGTTCTAGCTCAGTAAAAATAGTGGACTATTCAAATTTTCCTCACACTCACTTGACATTTCATCACTCTACCAGATTATCAGCCACCTAGTTCGAATTTTAGACTTAGGGTAATGCAATGGTGTACCTTTATGTCAATCTTAGAGCCACACATTTATCAATTTCTACACCTAGTCATGCATCAGTTTCCATTTTATCAGGATATCATTTTAGCCATCATGCTCCAGAATTAAACTATGTACACAAGATATAGACATGCCGGTTCAACAGAAAAAGTAATCAGTCTCTTGGGGGAAAAGAACACAGGCAAGAAAACCCCAAAAGAGGATTGTGAATTGGGCTACTCAGACTTCACCCTAGCACTCACTTTCAATTTACCCCACCCCCAACAAAAAGACATGCAATTGTCCCCAATGCATAAAAAAAATGAAATACAAGAGTGGTAGGTGAAGCAAACCTGGGGCGCAAAGCGCCGACAATCAGCACGGACCGTTGTGATTATGACGGTCCGTCGTCGATGTCCGTCGTGGGACACTTAAAAAAAATATGGAGACCCTTAAGAGAGGGGTCTCTGACCGTCATGACGGTTATGCAGGACGGACCGTCGAGAGTACGACGGTCCGTCGTATATGTCCGTTGGAGGATACTTAAGAAAATGTGAGAGACCCTTAGGAATAGGATCTCTGACAACCAGAACGGTTGTGCAGGACGGACCGTCGAGAGAACGACGGTCCGTCGCATGTGTCCGTTGGTGACTGTTGCAAAGTGATTTTCTGCAGAATTTCCTGGTGATGTGCCTGCAAATTTAAAACCCATTAGTAGAAAATGCTACCATTACTAGAAAGAAAGAAAGAAAAAAAACTATAAGTATTGGGTTGCCTCCCAACAAGCGCCTGATTTAACGTCGCGGCACGACTGAGGACACTTGATTACTCAGCCTTCATCAAGATGGTATGCCTCTATCACTTAATTCCCCGATGCTTTATGCCCAAAATAGAGTTTTATTCGTTCTCTATTCATCTTAAACCGCACTCCCTCCTTGGCTTTTAAATCAACTGCTCCATGAGGGAATTCTTGGGTAATCAAGTAAGGGCCCGTCCATTTGGACTTGAGCTTGCCCGGAAGACTAGGCGACCCAGAACTGTCTAAAAGCACCAAATCCCCAACCATAAACTCTTGTTTTGCACTTTTTTTTTCATTTTCCTTCTTCATCTTTTCTTTGTGGGATATGGCATATACAGATTGGAGCTCGCCACTCTGCCTCATGGTCCTACAAATGTTGAAGGTCGCTTCTTCATTGTTCAACCGAAATTTCATCTGTCCCTTTTCCATGTCAACTAAGGTTCTACATGTAGCAAGGAATGGCCTCCCAAGAATAATAGGCACTTCAAAATCGACTTCACAATAAAGAATAACAAAATCAGCCGGAATGATGAATGACTCCACTTTTACTAGCACATCATGGAGTATCCCTATATGCCTTTTCACTGTCCGATCAGCCATCAGTAGCCGCATCGCAATGGGTTTTGGATCCCCCAAACCCAACTTCTTGTATATTGAGAGGGGCATGATATTTATGCTTGCCCCCAGATCACATAATGCTTTCGCAAAATGTAATGACCCAACTGTACAAGGAATAGTGAACGCACCCGGATCTTCTTTGTTTTGTACGAGGGATCTTGTAGCAATAGCACTACAATGCTGCAGTCTATCATCATCCTAAAAAGTGACCGATTTTTCTTTGTGACCAGATCTTTCATAAACATGGCATAACCGGGCATTTATTCTAGAGCTTCTACCAAAGGGACATTGATAGAGAGCTGCTTCAGCAGTGTTATAAAATGCTGATATTTACCATCCTCGGTCTTTTTCACTAATCTCGGAGGGAAGGGTGGTGGTGGTCTAGGCATGGGAATTGCCTTCATAGGGACTTCTGCATCTTTTCTATTGCTCTCTTCTTCCTCGACACTACCCTTTACCACCTTATCATCATCCTTTCTCACATTTTCCTCATTAGACGGCATAGGTGGGTCAATGGTTTGCTTCCCACCCCGAGTAGTGATTGCCATACAGTGCGCATCATTTTTTGGATTTTGGACAGTGTTGCTCGGAAGAGTGCCCGGTTGCCGTGTGTTAACTGTCGCAGATAATTGGGCCATTTGCAATTCGATCTGTTTAATCGATATTGCATGTGTATCAACTTTTTTCCTAATACTAGCCAAATCACCCCTTAACTCTTTAATGTGCTCATCACTAGCATCGAACCTCCTCATCATTTTGCACAACATATCCTCAACTTGCGCCATATTATCTCCACCATCCCTAGGAGTAACTTCACGATTTTGATGAGGGACATAGGGCCCATTCCTATCATTTCTGTTACCGTAGCTACCCCTGTTAAAGTTGTTGTCGCGGTTGTAGTTTCCATCTCGGACATAATGACCCTCACGGTTATAGTTACCATAGTTCTGACCTTGGTTCCCTTGACCTTGGCGCCAATTATCCTGATTTGAGCCTTGGGCGCTCGGTCGGAAACCCCCTGTCTGCTCATTTACCGCATAGGAGTCTTCCGCATAATAGCATTCATCATTAGATGGTGGTTTCGACAAGTAGTTGACTGCATTTATCTTTTCTGCACCCCCAGTGACATATTTTAGTACCAACCCAAGCTCAGTTCTCATCTGAGCCATTTCTTCGCTAATATCATCTGTGGCTGGGTTGTGAGTGGACTGTACTGCGAAGGTGTTTCTCCCGGTATCAGACTTTCTAATACTCCAAGCTTTATTATTCTGGGAGATTTTCTCTAATTTTTCGGCAATCTCAGCATAAGGACATTCCCCATAAGATCCACCTGCTATAGTGTCCAACACCGCTTTATTATTATCATCCTGTCCCCGATAGAAGTATTCCTTCAGTGACTCATCATCTATACGGTGATTTGGGACACTTCTCAAGAACGAGGTGAATCTATCCCAAGAACTACTAACAGACTCTCCAGGTAGTGCCACAAAGTTATTCACTCTGTCTTTGTGGTTTAGTTTCTTGGAGACCGGATAGTAGCGTGCTAATAAAACATCCCTTAGTTGGTTCCAAGTTAAGATAGAGTTTTATGGGAGCTCAGTGAACCATATAGCAGCGTCTCTCGTGAGTGAGAGAGGAAACACTCTGAGCCCTATTACATCTAAATCCAAATCAGGCCTTCCTACACAGCTTTTACACACTGCCCTTACTTTAGCTATATGGGCAGGTGGATCCTCAGAAGGTAGCCCTGAAAACAAACCTCTGGCAGTGAGCATTTGCATCAGGCTACTAGTTA
This sequence comes from Solanum pennellii, assembly GCF_001406875.1. NCBI lineage: Eukaryota > Viridiplantae > Streptophyta > Magnoliopsida > Solanales > Solanaceae > Solanum > Solanum pennellii. The sequence goes on along the minus strand of NC_028645.1, from coordinate 39,813,334 downwards.
CCACAAAGGTGTGGCCTGTGGGTAGAGGAGGTAAGACAAGTGGCCCATCGGAGTCTGCTATGTTATCATAGCCTCTGTAGTATGCTTGGGACCATGGAACGGGATTTTGTCCCCTCTGTTGGTGTTCACCCGGAGCATGGAGTAACAACTGACCATGAAAATCAACCGGAGCTGGGATTTTCTTGTTTGGGTCATCATCATTTATTCCCAAGTTTCGATTCATATTGCGTAGTGTACGCTCTAATTCNTGGTTCGAGGTAATAACTTAGTCAAATATCGATTACAATTCTTAATATGAGGTAAAGATAAGGGTTAGTATAGCAACACACGTAGCCGGACCAAGGTACGGAGTGAAATTTTCTAGATGCTGGACCAAGGATTTAGAAATACATAACTTATCACTTTGCTTGCAAGATACTAGGAAAGAATTGTTATAGTTAGAATTATCAAGTTAGGAACTTGTGGGGAAGACTTAAACCGTAGTTACTTTTATTAATTGATTAAACTCCAAGATTTGAATCTGTTAGTTGTTTACTTTAATTTAGTTAGTTGTTTTCATTAATTTTGAAATAAAAACCCCCTTTTTATTGCCTTTTGTTATCTAAGGAAATAATTGACTAAATAATAGTAATAATAGATTAAGGTTAAGTTTGGACTATTTTCCTCGTGGGAACGATCCCAACCTCATTAGTTGGATTCTTTACTTGATACGACCGCTTTACTTCTTATTTCAGAAGTAAGTTTGAGTGTATCAGTCATCATGCTTGGCCTTCCCATGTTGGCCTTTTCCAGCACACTACGGTGACACGATGTCAGACGTGGGCTACCGGCATCATTCGTAGTTGGCGTCACCCGTGGATTGCCTGCATCTACCGTCGCTTGTGCACATGGCTCAGCCATCGCCGGGTATGGACTTCCTGCTTCACCCATCGCCTGCAAATAATGGTTTAGAGACATCGGTTATTGCCTGTACTCGTCGCCTTTGACCTGCATACGAAATTCAACCCACCTGATACGTGGCTTTCAAGCATCGTCCATAGCCTGCACACATCGGTCTTTTGATGTCGAACATTACCTAATAGCGTCATCTGTAGCCTACATACATTGGTCTATCGACGTCAAACATGGCCTGCCAGTATCATCCGTAGCCTACAAACATCAATCTACTGACATCAAATGTTGTTTTTAAGTACCGTGTGTAGCCTGCACCGATCAGTATGCAGATGTCGGCCAAAACAAAAAACATCACCCAAGCCCTACACGCATTGGGCATGTCATGTGCCATCTGGAAAGCGATGATGGCCAATGGCGTACGACTTTGGCCAAGGCCTACTCGCACGGATGTTAAATGTGAGTATTTGGCAAGCGACATCCGCCATTGGCATGTGGTATCATCCAAAGCCTTCATGCACGAACGTGGAATGTGTGCATCTAGCAAGCGATATTGGCTAACTGCATGAACCATCAGTAAAGGCCTGCACGCACCAACCGTGTCGTGCCCACATTGACTGGGATACTTCAGCTGTCTCTTGAGAACATCGACCAGGCAATATTGCATGTGGTCTGCACAAATTAGCCAAGCAACATCAGACAATGTGATGAAGCAACACCCAAGGTCGCACACATCAGCCGTGGCGTGTGCGCACTGACTCAACAATATCGATCTTGGCATGTGCGCATTGGAAAGGCGTCATAGACCAATTGCCGGAACAATCAGTTGTGGACTGCACACATCAGTCATTCCATGTGTACATTGACTGGGCGACATCGGTCGTGGCCTGCATACATCGTCCAGGCGACGTCGTCCAATTACAGGCAGCACCAACCAAGGTCTTTATGCATCTGACGTGGTTTATGCGCATCTATCAAACAATGTTAGAAAATCACGTGAATTATCATCAGATGCATGCACGTATAATCTGTGGCATGTGTGCATCAATTGGGCAATATCGACGTCAGCAAATGGCATGCACCATCAGCCAAAGCTTGTGCGTTTCAAGAAAGGGACGTCAACCAACAACAGGCAGCATCATCCATGGATAGAACGCCGCTTAAATGGCATGTGCGCATCTAGGAAGCGACGTTCCTTGATGGAATTCAACATCTACCAAGGCATGTGCCCATCATTCGTGGCGTGTGTGCAATCAGCTTGGCAACATTTGTATCGGCCAACGTCAGGAAGATTCAGCTAGGCTTGTGTACTTTGGGAAAGCGACATTTTCCAACAACAAGTACCATCCACCAAGGCCTGCACGCATCATCCATGACGTGTACGCATTGATATGGTGATTTTGGTTTTGGCCAACGGAAGCCAACATCAGCCAAGGCCTTTGTGCTTTGGGCATGGGATATCGACCGATGTCAAGCGATATCGTCCAGGCGACATTGGTCGTGGACTACCTCATCGGCTGTTGCCTATGCACTTCGCTCAGTCAACGTCGGGCATGGACCAACAGCATTGACCTTGTGCTGTGCACATCACTCAGCAGTTTTTGGGATTGACCTTCGCGTATCGCCCTTGTTCTACCCACAATGTCTAGCCGATATCGGACATGGGGTGCTAGCACCGGCCGTAGCCTACATCTTGCTTAGTCGATGTCGAACGTGGACTACTCGCATCGGTATTGGCTTCAATATATCACTCAATCGTTGTTAGGCGTGGACGGGCTGCATCGCCCTTGTCTTGTACACTACAGTTAGGAAACATCATGCATTGCCTTTCCCCATCGCCTTTGGCATGCACAATAGTCAGTCAACATTGAGTGTGGTCTTCCCGCATCACCTTTGGCCTACTCAAAATGGATAGAAAACATCAGAAGTGATATTCTCGCATCGCCTTTGGCCTAAAAACAATGGTCAGCCACATCGATTGTGGCTTCCCCGCACTGCCTTTTTCATGCAAACAATGGTCAATCAACTTTGGACGAGGGCTGCAACTATAATCCGTGGACTGTGCACATCACTTAGCTATCGTTAGGCTTGGAATTCCTGCATCCCCCTTGGCCTGCACACAGCCACTAGCCGACGTCAGATATGGGATTCCCTAATTAGTCGTAGCCTGCACAATGCTCAACCGACTTTGGTGTGGACTACCCAAATTTGTCTTCTTTTGTCCACATCGCTCAGTCATCATCGGGTGTGGAATTCCCACATCTCCCTTGACTTGCAAACTACGATCAGGCAATATCAGGCGTTTCCCGCCCCCATATCCTTTGGCCTGCACATTGATCAACCGACGACGAGCGTGGACTTCCCACTTCGCTTTTGGACTTCACAAAATAGACTGTCGACGTTGGATGTGGCCTTTATACATCACCTTTGGCCTACACACAATGATCAGCTTTTATGGGATGAAGCCTGCCCGCATCTCCATTTTCATGAACAAAACGGTCGGCCAACTTCGGATGTGGGCTGCAACTATCATCCGTGGTCTTCACACATCGGTCAATTAATGTCAAACGTGTCCTTCTAGCATCGTCCATAGTCTTCACACATCTCTCTGCTGACGTCAGACTTGGCCTACCAATATTGTGTGTAGCCTACATACATTGGTCAACCAACGTCAAATGTGGCCTAGCCGCATCACTTATACCCATCATATTCGGTCTATTGACATCGCATGTGCCTACCTGAATCATTGTTGGCTTGCACTTGGTAGACGAGCAATGTCGCATGCGACAAAATTGTTCGAGGTCTAGTAAAAAACATGCAGATGTACATGCCGTACAAAAATCAAAACAGTAAGAAACACCGATCTTGTAAAACAACATATTCATGTATTTTCCATCATTTATTCTCAACGTTTCTATCGTGCGTGGTTCATTCGTACTAATTACATTTTATTTACGATTCTTACAATATTAAAACATCTCTTATTCGTACAAATATGTACTCCAACATAAGTTTCACATGTTTAGAAGTATTTTTGAACATTTTCTTATTTTTCCAATTTTTCCCTTTTTATGACATATTATAAAAATTAAAATCTATGAAATTGTTAAATTTAATGTTACTATATTTATTTGTAAATCTTTTGCTTTAATTTTTTAATTTTTTCAAAATTTTCTATTATTGATTAATAAATTACCCATTCACGGGGTTTACCAAACAAAAATAAAAATTTAAAAATCATTGAAATTGTTGAATTAAGATTACTATATCTATTTGTGAATTTTTGTCATTAATTTATTATGTATTTTTAATATTTTTCCTTATTTTTTATCAATAAATTACCCATTTTGCAAGATTAACCAAAAAAATAAAAATCTTAAAAAATTGTTGAAAATGGTGAATTTAAGGTTAATATATTTATTTGTGAATTTTTAATGTAGGTCTTTTTTCCTTATTTTTTCCTTTTTTATTCACGAATTATTCATTTTATAGATTTACCAAACAAAAATTAAATTTTACAAAAATCAGGGAAATTGTTGAATTTATGGTTATTATATTTATTTGTCAATTTTTGGCGTTAATTTTATATTTTGTCATATTTTTCTTAATTATCATACATCAATTATTCATTTTCACAAAAATAGAAATTAAAAAAAAATTGTTGATGTTGAATTTAAGGTTACTATATATATGTATTTGTGAATTTTCGACATTATTAATCAATTAAATATTTTCGGGATAAACCCAAAAAATACTAAAAATATTGTTCAAAACTATTTTTATATATGCAAAAAAGTTATTTGTGGATGCTAGTGTATGTTTGTACCTTAGAACGTGCATCTTTTGGTTTTACATGTTCATTATGAATTTTTTTAAAAAAACGATGTCAACTCCTCAATGTTAGAATCAAGAGATCCAACTAATTACGCATCTCATATGGCATGTGGGAATTGGGCAAGTGATGTCCGTAACCTACAGGAGATATCAACAAAGGCTTGCACGCATCAGACGTGGCACATGTGCATCTGGCAAGCGAGATCGGCGTCGACCAACAGTAGGCAACATCATTCTTAGCTAGTGAATATCAAGGAAACAATATCGACCAACGACAGGCAGCATAAACCAAGGCTTGCACACATTACATGTGGCTTGTACACATCGGGTAGACGACATCACCCTCGCGAACCGACAGGCAACATCAGCCAAGACATGTGCGCTTCGGGAAACCGACGTCAACTAACGCCAAGAGGCATAAGCTAGACAACATTGGTCATCGACTACCCACATCAGTCGTGGCATGTGCACATAGCTCTACTGATGTTTGTTGTGGGTTGCCCTCATCGTCCTTAGCTTGCGCATGTTGCCCAATATTTATTGAGCGTGGATAGCTCGCATCGCCTTGGTCTGCACACAACAATTAGCCAACGTGGGGCATTGCCTTCTTGCATCACCTTTGGCATGCACACAATGGTCAGCCGATGCCTGGCGTGGCCTGTCCGCATCGCCTTTTGCCTTCACGCATTGGTCAGTTGACATCCGACGTGGTATGCTCGAATCTCCTTTGTCCTGCACACAACGGTTGGCCGACATCAGAAATGGGCTGCAAGCATTGTCTGCAGCCTGCACACATCAGTCTGTCGACGTTGAACGTGGCCGCACAACATCGTCTGTATCCTGCACACACCTGTCTACGGACATCAAATGTTTCCTGCCAACAGCTTCTTTAGCCTGCACACATCGTTCTGCAAACATTGGATGTGCACTGTTTATATCGTCCGTAGCCTGCACACATCGGTCTTCAAATATCGGCCAACAGCATCCACCATCAGCCAAGGATTGCACACATCTGGTATGGCATGTGCACATCTTTCAAGCTACGTTATCCAATGACATACGACTTCCGCCAATTCCTGCACACACGCACATGAAATATGTGTATCTGGCAAGTGACGTCGTGAAATGGCATTCACATCAAACAACGGCCTGCATGCACGGATGTGGCATGTGTGCATCTTCCAAAGCATTGTCGGCTAACAGAATGAAACATCAGCAAAGGCCTCCACGTATCAACCATGTCGTGTGCACATCAACTGGGCGACATCAGTAGCAGTTTGAGCGCATCAAATAGGCAACATAGGTTAATCTGCATAGGCCAAACGACATTTTCCAACGAGATGCATCAACATCAAAGATCTATACAAATCAGTCGTGGCGTGTGTGCATCAACTCGCCGACATCGGTCGTGGCCTGCGCATTTGCGAGGCGACATCTACCAGTGACATGCTGCTTTATCCAAGGCATGCACGCATCAGTCATGGCGTGTGCGTAACAATTAGGAGACATCGATCGTGGCTAATATGCATCAGCCAGTCGATATCAGCAAATGACATACATCAACCAAGGTCTTCACACATATAAAGGGCTTTATTCAAATCTAGAAAGAGACATCAGACAACGTCAGGCAACATCATCCAAGGAATTGATGCATAACACGTGGAATGTGTGCTTGGCTGAGCGATATCGACTTCAGCCAATGGCAGGCACCATCAGCCAAGACTTTTGGTCTTAGGGAAAACGAGTTCGGCCAACAAAAGGCATCATCAGTCAAGGCCTACACACATCTGACTTGACATGTGTGCATCTAGAAAGTGACGTTAACCAATAGAATGCATCATCATCAGAGTTATGCACACATCGTTCATGGATTGTGTGCGTCGGCTAGGCGACAATTGCACTGGCCAACGTCGGGCAGCGTCAGCCAAGACATGTGCGCTTTGGGCAAGTAACATTGGCCAATGGCAAACATCATCATCAAGAGCCTGCAATCCTCAGTCGTTCTGTGTGCACATCAGCAAGAAGAAATCCGCGTCAGCCAACGGTAGTCACCTTCAGCCAAGGGATTTATGCATCAGGCAAGAGTCATCAGCAAATGACAAGCGACATCGGCCAGAAGATATTGGTCATGGACTGCCGCATCGGTCATGGCCTTGTTATATCACTCGTTTGTATCATCCATGGCCTATGCAAATCACTTATTGTTCGTCGGTCTTGGACTTCGCACATCACTCTTGGTCTGCACACAATAAAAATCCAATATCGGACGTGGGCTGCCCGCATCGACCATAGTATGCACATTTCTCAGTCGGCTTCAGTCGTTGACTTGCTGCATCAAACATGGCTTGTGCACATCTCTATGATAGCGTCAGACAACAGAAGGAAACATCATTCGTCGCTAGTGCGAATTAAACAAGTGACATTTGTAAACGACATGGAACATTAGCCAAGGCCTATATGCATGAGTCATGGTGTGTATGCATCGACTGGGCGACATCACTATCGGGGAACGATAGGGAGTATCTTTATAGGAAAGTACACTTAGGGCAAGTGATGTTGGCCAACTACAAGCGGCATCATCCAGGTGACATTAGACATTGACCGCCCGCATCGGTCGTGCCTTGTGCATGTCGCTCAATTGATATTGACTTTGGACTTCTCACATCGGTCGTGACTTGTGAACATTGCCCAGTCATTGTCAGGCATGGACTACCCGTATCTCCCTTGACCTATATATGATTGTAAATAAAAATTGTGTGTTTCCTACTCGTATTTCCTTTGTCCTGCACACACTGATCAGCCGATGTAGACCATGGCCTTCCTATATCGCTTTTAGCCTGCACAAAATGGTCAGCCTACGTCGAATGTGGTATTCCCTAATTGCCTTTGGAATGCACACAATGGTCAGTCGATGTTGGACGTGGGATGCAACTATCGCCCACAGCCTACACACAATGATATGCCGTCGTTGAATGGTTCCTAAACACATCGTCCGCAGCGTGCACTCATTGGTCTTCCGAGTGGCATCCAAACATCATCGTAGCTTTCGCATATCTATCAAGCGATGTCAGATGTGGCCTGCTTGCATTGTATGTAGCTTGCACACATTGGTTTGCTGATGTCAGCCAAGGGCAGGTCGTATCAGCCAAGGACTGCACGCAGCAAACCGACATGTGGGCATCATGCAAGGGACGTCGACTAATATCATGCGACCTTAGCCAAGTCCTTCAAGCACATACGTGGAATGTGTGTATCCCGCAAGCAACGTCGGCCAATGGCATGCAGAATCAGCCAAGGCTTCAATGCATGGACATGGCTTGTACGCATCTTGCAAGTGATGTCGTCCTATGATATGCAACATCAGCCAAGGCCTGCACGCATCGGCTATGCCGTGTGCACATCGACAAGGTGATATCGGCGTGATCCTATGGAAGGCAGCAACAGCCAAGGCTTCTATGCTTTGAGCATGCAACATCAGCAAATTGCAAGTGACATCAACCAGGCAACATTTGTCGTGGACTACCGCATCAGCTGTGGCATGTGCACATCTCTGAGTATAGGTCGAGCGTGGACCTGTTGCCTCGGCCATGGGTTGTGCACATGACCCTTTTCCTTGAAACGATGGCCAGTCAAAGTAGAATATGCGATACCTGCAACGGATGTAGCCTACATATTGCTCAGTCAATGTCATCCGTGGACTGCCCACATCGGTCAAGCTTGTGCATATTGCTCAACCGTCATCAAGAGTGGACGGCACGTATCACCCTTGTCTTACAAAGAATGGTCAGCCAATGGGGGAAAGCAACATCTGGCATGGCCTTACCGCATCGCCTTTGTTCTGCACCAGAATGATAGCCAACGCTGAACATTGCCTTCCCGCATCTCCTTTGGACTAGATACTATGATCATCCGCATCGGCTATGGCTTGTGCACATCACTCAGCATCGTCCATCTTGGATTTCCCCCTCGCCCTTGGCCTGGACTCAACGGCAAGCCAACATCAAATGTGGGTTACCCTCATCAGTTGTAGCCTACACACTACTCAGCCAATATCGATCGTGGACTGCACGCATCTGCTGTTGTTTGTCAATGTTAGTCATCGTCAAGTGTTGACTGCTCGCATCTGCCTTCTCATGCAAACGGAAATTTTTCCTATAACACAGTCACACGAGGTCACACGTTTCCTGCCTCATCACTTTTTGCTTGAATAATGGTCAGTCAATGTCGAGCATGGCCTTCCCGTATCACCTTCTTCTTGAACATAACGGTCAGCTAACTTCAGACGTGGCCTTCAAGGATCACCTTTAACTTGCACACAATGGTCAATTGGTGGCGTGCATGTATTTCCTGGGCGACATCGACGTCAAAAAATGATAGGCAACATCAACCGAGGCTTGTGCACTTCAGGCAAGCAATGTCAGCCAATGGCATGAAACATATGCCAAGGCTTGCACACATCTTACATGGCATGTGTGCATCTAGCAAGCAATGTTGGCCAACGGAATGCAACATCATACAATGCATACGTGCATCAGTCATGGAGTATGTGCATAAGTCTGGAAACATTTGCATCCGCCAACGTTAGGCAGCATCTGTCAAGGCCCGTGTGCTATGGACAAGCAACGGTATAATAACATAGTCATCTATTTTTCATCATGTATTGTCAACATTTCCATCTCACATGGTTCATTCGTACTAATTTTATCACGTTTATGGTTCGTATGATATTGAAACATCTGTTATATGTAAAAATATGTAAGTTATCATTAGTTTCACATGTTTTGAAGTATTTTCGAGCATTTTTATATTGCTTAGCCAGGACACATCAATCTGTCAATGTCTAACATATCCTACCACAATCATTCATAGCATGTACACATTGGTCTGGCGACATTGGATGTACCCTCCGAACATCGTCCATAGCATGAACACATCGGTATGCAGATATCGGCAAATGGCAAGAAGCATCAGCAAAGGACTGCATGCATCTGGTGTGGCATATGCGCATCTAGAAAGAGACGTTAGATAATGGTGCAACTTTAGCAAAGGCCTACACGCACGGATGTGCAATGTTCGTATCCAGAAAGCGTATTGGCCAAAGGCATGCGGCATAAACAAAGGCCTGCATGCACATACATGACATGTGCGCATCTAGAAATTGACATCGGCGAAGGACATGCAGCATCATCAAAGCTTGCAGGCATCATCTGTGTCATGTGCTCATCAGATGTACAACTTATATTGTCATCTAAGCACATCAGGCTAGGAGACATTAGTTGTGGAACGCACATCGGCCAAGCCACATCGGCCAACAGAGAGTTGCATCGGCTAGGCGACATTAGCCGTGGACTGCCGCATTTGTCCAAGCCTGTGCACATCACTCAGGCGAAATTGCGCATTGACCAGCCGGATCAGTCGTGGACTGTGCACATCACTCAGTGGTCATCAGGTTTGGTCTTCCTGTATCACCCTTGTCCAGCAAACAACAATAAGCCGACGTTGGACGTGGGCGGCCACCATCATTCATAGCTGGCGTCGCGCGTAGACTACCCGCATCTACCGTGGCTTGTGCACATCGCTCCGCATCGTTGGGCATGGACTTCGTGCATCACCCATGGCCTGCAAACAACAGTCTGGCAACATCCGGCATTGCCTATCCTTTTTGCGTTTGGCCTGCACACAACAGTCAGCCCACGTGAAACACTGCTTTCCAGCATCGTCCACATTCTGAAGACATCGGTATGTCGAGGTCGAAAATTACCTGACAGCGTCGTCCGTAGCCTACACATATCGGTCTACCTACGTCGAACATGGCCTACCAGCATCGTTCATAGCCTTCACACATTAGTCTACTGACATTGAATGTTGCTTGCCAGCATCGTGCATAGCCTGCACAGATAAGTATGAAGATGTTGGCCAAAACAGAAAACATCATCCAAGACTTGCATGCATCTGGCTAGGCATGTGCGTATCTGGCAAGCGACGACGGCCAATGGCATACAGCTTCAGCCAAGACCTTCACGCACAAATGTGGAATGTGAGTATTTGGCAAGTGACGTCCGCCAATGGCATGAAGTATCAACCAAGGCATGCATGCAAACGTGGCATGTGTGCATCTTGCAAGCGATGTCGGCCAAATGCATGAAGCATCAGCCAAGGCCTGCACGCACCAACCATGTCTTGTGCACATCGACTGGGCGACTTAAGCTGTCTGCTATGCGCATCGACCTTGCATCATTGCATGTAGTTTGCGCGAATAAGCCAAGAGACATCAGCTAATAGGAGGAAACAACACCCAAGGTCTACAGGCATCAGCCATGGCATGTGCGTATTTACTTAACGATATCGGTCTTGACCTACGCATTATAGAAAGGCAACATCAACCAATTACAAGAACCATCAGTCAAGGACTGCACACATATGTCGAGGCATTTCCGCATTGACTGGGTGACATCGGTCGTGGCCTGCATACATCGCCCAGGCGACGTCGTATAATTACAGGAAGCACCAGCCAAGGTCTTCATGCATCTGACGTTGTTTGTGCACATTTATCAAGCGAAGTATGACAATGAACAACTTTATCATCCAAAGGTATGCACGCATAATCTTTGGCATATGTACATCGGTTGAGCGACATAAACGTTAGCCAGTGGCATGCACCATCAGCCAAAGATTGTGCGCTTCAGGGAAGGGACGTCAACCAACAACAGGCAACATCAGCCATCGATAGAACACCTCTTAAATGGCATGTGTGCATCCAAGAAGCGATGTTCCCCAATGGAATGCAACATTTGCCAAGGCATGCACCCATCATTCATGGAGTGTGTGCAATTGGCTCGGCGATATTTGCATCGACCAATGTCAGGAAGCATAAGCCAGACTTCTGCACTTTTGGCTAGCGACGTTGTCCAACAACAAGTACTATCCGCCAAGTCCTACACACATTACCCATTATGTGTATGCACCGATATGGTGATATCGGTGTTGGCCAATGGAATTCAACATCAGCCAAGGCCTCTGTGCTTCGTGCATGGGATATCGGCAAATGGAAAGCGACATCCGCCAGGCGACATTAGTCATGTACTACCGCATCGCAAGTGGCTTGCATTTGGTAGATGAGCAACATCGCATGCGGCGACATTTATCGAGCTCTAGTAAAAAACATGCATATGTTCATGCCGTACAAAAATCAAAAGAGTATGAAACACTCTTCATGTAAAATATCATATTCATGTAATTTCCATCAATTATTTGCAATGTTTCTGTTTCACATGGTTCATTCGTACCAATTTCATTTTGTATACGGTTTGTAAAATATACAATTATATTTTATTTGTACAAATATTTACTCCAACATAACTTTCACATGTTTAGAAGCTTTTTGAGCATTTTCTTATTTTTCCAACTTTAATCATTTTCTAAAATTTATTTTATGGTTTTTTTATTTTTATATCACATTTTAAAAGTTAAAATATATGAAATTGTAAAATTTAAGGTTACTGTATTTATTTATGAATTTTTTACTTTAATTTTATAATTTTTTTAACTATTTTGATTAATTAATTACCCATTTACGGGGTTCACCAAACATAAATAAAAATTTAAAAATTGTTGAATTTAAGAATACTATATCTAATAGTGAATTTTTGTCATTAATTTAATATGTTTTTTCATTTTTTTTGTATTAATAAATTACCCATTTTGAAGATTAACCAAAACAATAAAAATTTAAAAAAATTGTTGAAATTGGTGGATTTATGGTTAGTATATTTATTTGTGAGTTTTTTACGGTGGTTTTTTCCATATTTTTCAGTTTTGTTATTTTTGAACTATACATTTTTAAGGATTTACCAAACATCTTAAAGTGACAGGATACTTCAGCCAATGCATGTGCGCATCAGTCGTGGCGTGTGCACAACGATTGGGCAACATCAATCGTGGCCTACATGTATCAGCCCGTTGACATCAGCAAATGGCAGGCAACATCAGCCAAGGTCTTCACTCATTTAATGTGCTTTGTGCGAATCTAGAAAGCAACGTCGGACAATGCCAAATAACATAATCCATGACATGGACGGATAACACGTCGCGTGTGTACTTGGTTGAGCGACATCGACTACAGCTAACGACATGCATCATCAGCCAAGACTTTTAGCCTTCTGTCAAACGACGTTGGCCAACAACAGGCAGACTCAGTTAAGGATTGCACACATCTTATTTGACATGTGCACATCTAAAAAGTGACGTTGGCCAATGGAATGCAACATCAGCTAAGTAATGGACGCATCAGTCACGACTTGTATGCATCGTCTAGGCGACTTTTTCACCGGCCAACATCAGGCAACGTCAGCCAAGGCATGTGCGCATTGGGCAAGTGACGTTGGACAACGACAAGCATCATCACGAAGGGTCCGCAAACCTCAACCGTGGTGTGTGCACATCAGCAAGGAGACATCCATGTCTGCCAATAGTAGGCACCTTCAGCCAAGGGCTTTGTGTTTTAGGCAAGCATCACCGGCCAAAAACAAGCGACATCGGCAAGACGATATTTGTTATAGACAGCGACATCTGTAATACTCTGAAAGTCTAAAGCCTAATCTGGAGCCTAACATGAAATTCTAAGGGTTGTAGAACCGTTTTCCGGTCAAATACACTATATATAAGTCATTAAGGAAGTTTTAGAATCAAAGCATCAAGAAATGTCTATGACGTCCGAAAACTAGTTCAAGAGGTGCTAGTATACCTTAGCCTATTTGATAAGGTTTCAGTAGTTGCGATTCAATGAAATTTGGTGGTGATGTGTCTAACACGTATTAGAGTTAGTTTATAGTTGAAACGTTTGGGTACGACTCCCTAAGGACCAACCAAATGGTCCTTGGGGAGGACCATTGCAATTTGGTAAAAAGTTGTCAATTCGACAGTGCTCACGTACGACCTCAATTGACGGGGCGTGGTAGGATGGATGGAGCATCAATTCCTACGTTGACCAACACTTAGAGAATTTGTACAAGGGCACATTAGCAATCTCTGTCACTAACCACGGATGTGCAGGACGGCAGGGGGCAAGTGCGTAGGTTGACCTACGAACCGTTGATCGAGGTCTTGTAGGTCCTGCCACTGTTTTGCTGCCATGGTTTAGATTAGTTAATTAAATTAATTAGGTGATTGTTTAATTAGTTAGGGGTTAAGTAAGTTATAATTAAGTTATTTAATGACCTATATAAAAACCCCAACCTAATTAAAATAACCCAACCCTCATAATTACCAAAACACAAATTTCTCTTCCTTCTCTCTTCTTTCTCTCTCCCAAATAGAAGAACTCCATTGAAGGCTAGGTCAAGGTATAAGGGCTGCAAGAAGGGGGATTTTTTCCATCAAACTTCATCAATTAGAAAGGTATGGTATTCCTTTCACCTTTGGGATCTCTTTCCCGAAAGGGTTCCTCCATATTGATTGCAAAAAAAAGAGTTCCAAGTGGGTTTTCTTCTATTACATATTTGACATTCTACATTTCCTTGTTTAGGGTTTTTTAGATATTTATGATTATATTATGATGTATTGTAATTCATTATGCTAGTTCTTGATTAATTATCCTATGTTGTGAAGTAGATCATGAATTTGACTTAAATCCCTAACCCTAGGCTATGAAATAGTGATGAATTGTTGGGTAATGATTCAATTGACTTTATTATTTTGTTGATTACTATTGTATGATTATATTACTCCCTTTAGTGGGTTGAATTGGACGGTTGATGGTAAAACCTTGATGATGGCTTGTGAAGGAGATTGGGTAAGTCTTGTGATCTCAATCCTTTACTTAAATTATGATTTATTATATTTCATTATGAAGTTATATTGAAGTATACCTTATGAGAAGATTAATTAGGGTTGGTATAATGTTGAATTGTAATGTCTTGAATTATGGTTTGTGAATTGTTGGCTAAGATGTAAATGTTATAAGGATGGTGATAACTTACCAATGTGTTTTATTATAATGTGATATGTAAATGTGCTAATCTACATGTGTAAATTGAAATGAAACAAAAATACTCAGGAAATTCCTATTGAGCTATTATGATTATTATATATGGGATAGACCCTATTACCTAAACTAAGATATGATAATTAACAAAGTCTTAAAGACATTTCAAAAGGGACTCTAGCTTATCACTGAGTGAACTAGAAGTGAGGAGTGTCCTTTCCCACATAGGGAAGGTAGGATCACTATGGTACTCATGAGATAGGAGACTATAATGCATATAGCATAAAGAGGGTCCCAAATACATCTCCTATTTCTTGAACTATGTTGCCCCAATAGGAATACTAGTTAGTGGATCCACATAGATGTTATGTTTATGTTTTGGTACTACCATGGTAAGTAGTCCTCCTTCTTTTGGTATAGGGTCCATGACATCGGATTCCACATGAGCTCATGTGGTCTATGTCGGTTAAGGCAGGATGTTCCAAAAAGGTAAAATGAAGTTATGAAGTGAACTGCAAGTAGGATGAGCTAACAGTTTTAGCTTATTCTAGGTATGAGTATGGAAATCTACCTATACATTGAACTAGTTAGGCTTGAAGGATGTTCTTATGCCTATAAATGTAAATGATGTGTATGCGATGATCTTACATATCAATAACACTATGTGATGTTGGTTTCACTTATGAACATGTGTTTGTTCTCTATTGCTAAAGTATGATGATGTTTACTTTTAAAGATATAGTATGTGAAGTTGGGCATTTCTTATGGTTCTTGTTGGGTCTACTTTGTTGAGTGAGGTTATGGGGCCTTACTTAACCATTGCACTAGTGGACTTAATAGGGGTTCATAAGTAATGATATTGCTTTGGTTATGATGTTAGAAACTCTTATACATGCTTGTTGATATTATAACTTGATGATAGAGTTGTCTTGATTATGTACTCAATTATGTTGATATGCATGTTGACTTAACTAGACTTAGTACTGTTGGTCCTATGATGTACATGTTCTTGACTTAATAAATATGTAATATTGACTTGTATTGGTTCTTGAATGTGCATAAGGATTTTTCAAGAAAATTTGCATGCTTTAATGAAATGTCCCTTTTTATAATGATTTCTATGTTGTATGTGCATCTGGTCCTATACTTAGAACAAGAGATGTGCTAACCCCATTTCTCCCTTTTCCCCCAACTTTTTAGGTTCCGCTATTTGAAGTGTTCGTGACAACTTTTGAAGGAAGACTTGGATTTTCATTCTCCAAGTTGGGTAGGTCCTCACCACTTTGAGGACAATGCCACTTTCTAGCATTGAATGTTAATTAGTCTTAAAGACAATTTGTTCATTCTTTTTCATTTGACTACCAAGATTATATAGCCTATATGTGGATTTTATTGTATTGATATATGAGATATGCCCAATTGCTATACTATTAATTAGAATATGTTATCTTCGTATACGGAGGGTCTATGTATACTCGATATAAATATATTATGTGTATGAAAGAGGTCTATATAATCCTCATTATTGATATAGAAGAAAAGTTTTAAATTTTCCGCTTTTTTAACCTATTAATGTAATGATGAATGCTAAAAGACTAGTCCTAGTCCTCTCCACGGCCGCTGCCGCTTGTTACGTCTAGGGGGTACTTTCCGGATGTGACAGCATTGGTCGTGAACTGGGAAAATCGCTCAGCCGTATTAGCCATGTCATGTGCACATCACTTATTGTTCGTCGGTCTTTACATTCCTGCATCACTCTTGGTATTCACACAACAACAATCCAATGTCGGACATGGGTTGCCCGCATCGACTGTAGCCTGCACATTGCTTAGTCGGCATCAATTGTGAACTAGCTGCAAACAACAGGAAACATTAGCCAAGGCCTATGCACATGAGCCGTAGCGTGTGTGCATCGACTGGGAGACATCAACATCAAGTAACGATAGGGAGTATCTGAATAGGAATGTGCAATTCGAGCAAAAAATGTCGGCCAACGGCAAGCGGCATCATCCAGGTGACATTAGTCATTGACCGCCCACATATTTTGTGCATTGTGTATCTCGCTCAGTTTATATTGACTGTGGACTTCTCACATCAGTTGTGACTTGTGAACAGCGCTAATTCATTGTCAGGCTTTGACTACTCGTATATCCCTTGGCCTGCATACGACCATCAATTGAAATTGGGCATTGCCTGCTCGTAAAGCCTTTCTCCTGCACACATTGGTCAGTCGACGTGGAGCATGGCATGCCTGCATTGCCTTTGGCCTGTACACAATGGTCAGCCTATGTCGGATGTTGTCTTCCCGCATTGCCATTGGAATGAACACAATGGTCAGCCGATGTCGGACGTGGGCAACAACCATCGCCCGCAGCCCGCACACATCGGTCTACCGACGTTGAACGGTGCTCGACCGCATCGTTTGTAGCCTGAACTCATTGGTGTTCAACCGTCTAACGTGGACTCCAAACATCATCCTAGCTTTTGTATAGCGGTCTAAGTACGTCGGATGTGGCCTTCTTGCATTGTCAGTATCTTGCACACTTTGGTTTGCTGATTTCATCCAAACAAAGCTAGTATTGGCCAAGGACTGCATGCATCTGGTGTGACATGTGGGCATCTGGCAAGCAATGTAGACCAATGGTATGTGGCTTCAGCCAAGTAATGCAAAAACAAACGAGGTATGTGTGTATCCCGCAAGCAACCTCAGCCAATGGCATGCGGAATCAGCGAATGCCTCCATGCACGGACATGGCATGTGCGCATTTGGAAAGTGACATCAGCCAATGACATGCAACATCACCCAAGGCATGCACACATCGGACATGGCGTATGTACATCGATAGGGTGATATCGGCGTCGTCCAACAAAAGGCAGCATCATCCAAGGCCTCTATGCTTTCAGCATGCGACATCGACCTATGGCAAGCGACATCAACCAAGAAACATTGGTCGTGGAGTACCGCATCAGTTGTGGCCTGTGCACATCGCTCAATAGATGTCGAGCGTGGACCGGTTGCATCTGCCGTGGGTTGTGCACATTACATAGTGGTCATCGGGCTTGACCTTCCTGCATATCCCTTGTTCTGCACACAACGACAAGACGGCATAGAATGTTAGATGCCTGCACTGGACGTAGCCTGCATATTGCTCAGTCGACGTCGTTTGTGGACTACCCGCATCAGTCGAGGCTTGTGCATATCGCTCAACTTGTCATCAAGCGTGGACGGCCCGCATCGCCCTTGGGTTGCAAACTATGGACAGGTGAAATCAGGCATTGCCTTCCCCCATTGCCTTTGCCCTACACATCGGTAAGCCGACGACGGTCATGGCCTTACCGCATTGCCTTTGTCCTGCACCAATATGATAGCCCACATTGAAGGTGGCCTTCCCACATCTCCTTTGGACTCAACACAATTATCAGATGCATCAGCCCTGGCCTGTGCACATAACTCAGCTTTGTCCATCTTGGCTTTCCGACATCGGCCTTGGCCAGCACACGATGTCAAACTAACATCAAATGCGGGCTACCCGCATCACTACAATATAAAAGGGATTTAGAGGCAAATAAAAAAGGCATTATCTTCTATTACTATTGCTATAGAGCCATTAACAACCAATGTACTTTTGCCACTATATCAAGGCTCGGCAAAGGGTTTTGCGGCCTTTTGCACAAAAGATGGTATAGCAAAGCTCTTTTTCCGTTAAAACTAATTTGAATTAGTGGAAATTTGATGTGGGAATTTATAAGTATGCTAAATCCAATACTAAGCAGTTAGTTATTCTCATGTAGGGTCCATTTGTATAGCCGGTACAAACAACTAAATTTCCAGCAAAACACATATGTTTTAGAGGAATTTTAGATGGTAGTTAAATCCAATAAAATAGTTAGTCTAATTAGGTTAAGGTATTTATATAGGTTGTTACTTAACTTAATTAGACCTCCCCTAACCGTTGTTATATCAACAAAACTTATAGATAGAACTAACAACACATCAACTGTTGGAAGCAATTTGAGATAACATTCAAGTGATGTAAAGGCATCAACATGAGTACTCTCAATTGAAAAATGCAAAAACATTTATGGAAGTTATGTTTTAAGAAGAATAGACTTTGGATTGAATATATTCATGCCTACAACATCAAAGATATGAATATATCGAATATTATCTCAAGACAAGGCTAATGGTTTGTTATTACAATTCTCACAGCTAAGGATTACTTCACTGCTATTGCATTACATATGAGTAGGTGATGCATATTGAAAACTTCTCTATAGAGTATATTTTCATGAGAATCAGATGGAAGCTTTCTAAAGGTTCCATGGAAAAAACTTTTCTGTAATAATCTTGTATGTCCTAACCGTCTAATACGCCGAGGTTTGGAATACACTTAAGGATTACGTAGATGACTCACATTGGGTGCATAAAGTGACTAGATTATGGTTATGTTCCACGAACCTGCGACAATTTAGCAACCTTTTTTTAAAAAAATCAAAGATATAGTATCATTTGGTATTGACTTTTCTAAGATGCGTGAAAGTTTTCCAAATGTCTATTTGCTAGTAAAATAAGGATAATTGGGCGTTACAAAATTCTAGAAGAAGTTCTATTTAAGTTGAAATCTTAATTATATTAGTAACAGATTGTGTTTACCATTTATTGTTTAAAGAAACCATAAAGTGAAAGCTTGTAAATTAAAGACTTTTTTTAGAAGGGTTGCTCAAAACATTCATGTTCGAGAAGAAATTGCAAAACCTACTGCAATTTGTAGTGGCTCCTACTTTCACATTCAAACATTTGTTAGTTAACCATACAGAGCTTCTCATTGTAATAGACTTAAGGCTTACGTAGATGGCTAAAGTGGGGTGTAAAAACTAACGTGATTGTGACATGATTATATGTTATGTACTAGAAACCAGAGACAATCGAGAACCTTTTCTAAAAGTTCCAATATACTTCTATCATTTGGCCTCAACTTCTATGATGTCTAAGAGTATTCAAAATGTTTATGGGTTGGTCTGGAGGCTAGTTGTCCTATAAAAATTTCTATAAGCAGTTTTGTTTGAGTTGAAATCTTACTTACTAGAAGATTATATCTACCATTTTAGTTTTAAAAAAAACATTTAGGTATAACTTGCATAGTAAAGAATATTCTAAGAGAGGTTGTTCAAGATATTCATATACAAAGAGAGATTACACAAACCACATATTATTTTGTAGCTCCTACTTACAAATTTAAGCTTCTTAATGTTCAAGTATTCAATTATTTTTATTGAAATAAACTTAAGGCTTACCTAGGAAACTGAAATAGGATGTAAAATGTGACCTGATTGTGTGTGATATAGAAGGAACCTGAGATTATGTCATTGCCATGCAACTCAAATATACAGAATGATTTTAACATGTAATTTTTGTGCTTATGGAAAAAAAGGAAACATTGGTGTTTTGGTGGAATTTCAACTCCTAACCACTCGCTCAAGCTAAATGTTTGTTCAGTATGTTTTGTTAGTCCAACCACTCTTATTTGAATAGTTCTACTTCTTTCTTTGATTCTATTAGCTCTTTAACTTCAGAAAAAAGATAAGGCTTCAAAAATAATGGAGATACACGTTTATGAATAGTTGATGGATAGTTTCTCTAGGTTGGGGAGTCTAAGTAGACTAAGGAAAAAACCTTGATTCACATACTAGAAAAGGAAGAGACAATAAGAAGGCAGGGGACTTAGCAACCATTGAAATAGTAACTCTAGATTATATTGGTGAAGCTACAGAAAAATTGAAGCAGTGATATTTTATGTGGTTGGTACAGAACCAACGATTGCTGCCCTTGAATGGTTTATATCTTCCCAGTGGAATTTCACAGCAAAACAAGAGATTTACTATCACAATGTCCGCTACTTTATTGTGCTATTTGACAGCATGGAAGACAGGAATGAAGTCATATACTCTTTCAAGTATACTATGAATAATAGACCTATCATTGTTAAACTGTAGGCTGCTCAATTCGATTTCTATGGTGAGGGCTTTAAAACTATCCTGTTATGAGTCCAATTCCCAAATTTACCACTGAATTGTGGGTCTAAGAAGATACTTTGTAAGGTTGTTGAATATGATTGGATACCACTATATTACAATGATTGGTTGAAGGTGGGACAAAACTGTGGTAAGGCTATGTAGGAAGGAATAATTAAATTACACAAATCATATCCAACTAAGAAGATAATAGCATCACCTAAGAAGATATCACATAAACAAAAAACCAAGCAGTGGCGACATAAGAAGGATAAAAAACCAAAACATATTAAAGGGCAAGTTGTTCACATTAAGGAGCTCAGATCTAATGGGGTACCTTCCAACACCGATATATACAGGATTGAAGAAAGTGAAAGATAGAACAACCAGTAATGGAGATATAACTCCTCCTAAAGATGGGGTAAGCATTACGACCACTAACGGATTTACTATCTTAACCACGGGAGGACAAACTAAAATGGAAGTCTGACAAGGAAGTGGCCAGTATGGAGATGATGGAGGAAAAAACGCTCACTCACCTAAACGTCTATAAATATACTAAGGATACGGCCAATGGAGAAGCTGGCTACAAAACATAAGGCTTCAGAAATAATGGAGGCAACATAAGAAACGACTCAAGCTAGTGAAAACAAAGTTAGAGGGATCTTCTAGCAACCATGTCCTAAGGTGTTTCTGATGTTCTATTGAACATTTTCCATGGATAATATTTATGAAGATCCTAATGTCACATAATACATAACATCATATCAATAGGTTGCCTAGTCTACTGTTTTTTAACATTCATGTATTTTTAATTTGTTTCGCGATGTATTCAGATTTAGCTACTTGTGTATCTTGTGTTTCAAAGTAGCGGGTTTGTTTTATTAAATACCCCCCCCCCCTTCTTCAATGGGATATAACCTATAACTAGATGATGATTTGGTCTACAAACTTGTTGCCTTTTAACTATAAGCAGATCATAGATACTCCAAGGTGTACTCTTTCATTCGTTGTATGGTAATGTTTCATATTTTATGGACAAAAAAATTTCTAATAACCTTTTAATAGAAAATTAAATGAACAACAATGTATTAAACAGATGAATCAAGGACAAATGATAAACCTACTAAAAAAAACAGACCAGAAGGCTTAAAAGTGCTTTCATTACAAACAATCTAAATAACCGAGTGATCCTTGAGTCAAAATTTTTTTTTTGTACTAACATGACTTTACACAATAGTGAATCTATGTATCCTGAACTGGATAAATAGATCTTAATTATTCTCTTCACAATAGAAATTTCGAATGATAATAAGTTACAGATGAACGAAAAACCGCCCGCCCTAATATATTAATAGCCACACACCTTAATATAAGAACCATACCCTTTAAAGTATATTAACAAATAAATCGATTCATTAAATTGCAATAAAAATAAGAGCAGCTAGAGTTTACAAACACAAAAACATCACTTTTACGAATCTCAAATCACTTAGAAATCATAGCTAATACCTAAATATTGATTAGTTCGTCATGTGTATTTTATGTTTTCTTCTTAGTTAATGCGTGAATATTGATTAATAAACATAATAGATAATAAATATTAGGGTTAAATTCACAACTAGGATGTACATATCAACAAGGGTTACATAACTTGATACAAATAGAGGAATGTAGATAATTGACCTACAGACCTGTAAAGTTCGTTTTTCCTGGACATATTTCCTGCTGGAAGTCGTTGATGGATGTCGCTGTTGGTAGAAGTCGTTGCTGCTAGAAGTCGCTGCTATGAAAGAATGTATGGTTCATAGTGTGCAACTCTAATTGATTTGGGATGAAGAATCCTTATGTGTGTGAGAAATATTTTCAGGAAAATTTTCTTTATTAGCAGCGTATAAAGGGTTCTGTTCATAGTAATGTTTTCTTTATTTCTTAGGAATTCTTTTTTTTTTCAGAATTTGGAGAATGGCGGAGAAAAATATTTAGAGAAAGTTTGAGCTTTTAATTTTAGAAATAAAAAGGTTTTTTGGCGGCTATTGTTTGGAATTGCTACTAAAAGTGTACTTTTTACTGGCCATTATACATTAGCCGCTAATAAATTGCCTCAAATGAATACATTAGCGGCAATTTTTCTATTGCCGCAAATCAACTGTCGCTAAAGTTCATTTTTGTAGTAGTGCATCAGCCGTAGCCTGCACATTGCTTAGCCAATATCGGTTATGGACTGCCCGCATCGCCCGTGGTTTGTCAACATCGCTTAGTCGTCATCGGTGTGGACTGCCCACATCTCCCTTCTCATGCAAATGACTTTCAAGGACATTGGATGTTTCCTTCGCCCATCAACTTTGGACTACAAAACGACCACAAGACGTCGCACATTTCCTGCCCCATCACCTTTGGCTTTCATAATGGTCAGCCTACGTCGAGCATGACCTTCCCGAATCGCCTTCTTCGTGCACATAATGTTTAGCCAACGGTGGATGTGGACTTTAGGGATGACCTTTGGCCTACACACCACAGTCAACTTGTGGCGTGTATGCATTAACTGTCGAATTGACATCAAAAAAATACATGCAGTATCAGTAGAGGCTTGTGCACTTTAGGAAAGCAATGTCAGCAAATGACATGCAGAATCAGCCAAGGCTTGCATGCATCAGACATGGCATGTGCGCATCAGGAAAGTGACGTTGGCCATTGGAATGCAACATCATCCAATGCCTGCGTGCACCAGTCATGGCGTGTGTGCATCGGTTGGGAAACATATGCATCGGCCAACGTCAAGCAGCATCTGCCAAGGCCCGTGCACTACAGTAAAGTAACGGTTGCCAAAGACATGCATCATCATCCAAGACCTGCGCGCATCAGCCGTGGTGTGTGAGAATCTACATGAAAACATCGGCGTCGACAAACAAAAGACAACATCATCCAAGTCCTAAGTGCTTCGAAAAAGCAACATTAGCCAATGACAAGAGGCTTTAGAAAGGCGATGTTGAACGTTGACTATCCCATATATCGTGGCCTATGTACATCGCTCAATCCATGTTGGGCATGGAGTAGTCGAATCGGCCTTGGGCTGTGTAAATCACCCAGTGGTTATCAGACTTGGGCTAACCAAATTGCCCTTGGCCTAGATACTTAGGGCAGCCGACTTCAGACATGGTCTAACTTCATCGATTATATCCTGCATATTTCTCAACCTACGTTGACTGTAGATTGCCTGCAGCGGTTGTGGCTTGTTCACATCACTAAGACACCGTCAGGTGTGGACTGCCCACATCACCCTTTGTAAGACCCCCAAAATGAGTTAGGTTTTCTAGAGCCTAATATGTTAGTATTAATGTTCTATGGTCCTAAAATGACTTATAATATGGTTTAGAGTTAGTGTATAAATTTTGATGTGATTTGGAAGTCAAACGTCAAGGGTCGGCCGAAATGTTCGACGATTAAGTCACTTAAATGCCTCGTATGTGGTTCGATGTGATTATGTGTGATGCATGAGATTATGAAGTCTTAATGTTATATAATTATGTAAAATTTTAGTATATGAAGTTTATTTTGTTTGGAGGTCAAACGTCCAAGAACGTCAAAGACGTTCGAAAGATAGCCTAGAGACATGTATGTGTCTGTCTAGATGGGGCCTTGCTTGTTTAGACGAATTGTAGGTGTTTTTTGGGTGAAACTTTTGTGGAATGCTAAAACATGTGAAGGCTTGTATTTACGTTGGAAACGTCAAGGTACAACCTCTAAAGTGCCCCGCAAAAGGGCCCACAGGAAGGACCAAAAGTTAGCCGAGACACTACCTTTGGAGTGTCAATCGACGGACCAAACGACGGCCAGTTGGTCAACCAACGGCCCGTTGGTGAGGTCTTGTCAATTGGTACTTAGCTTTAGCAGGTCTCAAGACAAAAATTGGCTAAGTACCATACGACAGAACCCCAGGCATGGCCAGTCGACTAACCTACGTCAAGTAGGTTGGTCTATCGATGGTGGCATGTGAACTGAAGCCTGTGCACAATTTTGTTAAAGGGGTGAATGGAAAATTCACCCCACGTCCTAAACCAACTCTAATTAGATTATTTAATTTTGGGAGTATATAAGTCATTCAAAAGGTGATCAACCCATTCCAAACCCCATACACACGTAAGAAATGTTCACTCTAAAAACCTTCTCCCTAGAGACCACCATTGTTGGTGAAGCTCAAGAGATGCTTGGATCTTTGATTTACGTGGATTAATCATCAGGTTTTAAAGGTCTTCATGAATATTAAGGTATGGTGATCTTCATCTCTAGTTATATTTTCATCTAGAGAGTCAATCTCTAAGATTTCAAACAAGAAAAATATGATCAAACAATGTCTTCTTCAATAAGCCATGGGTTCTTTCTAAAAAGGTTTTGAAAGATTTAATCATTATTCATTGAAGTTATTATAGAGGTTTTAATGTGAATTTTACTCCAATTGCATGATGAACCCATGCTCCATCGCCCAAATGTTTTAGCCTTGCATGTGCTTTGAGATCTTGAAATGCTATCGATTAAATTATGATTCTATTACGTTGAAATGGTTGTATCTACTATTATTTGCATGAATTAATGTTTTATTGATGATGAAATATCCATGAGGAACAATGTATGAAGATTTCAACATGATTACTATATGATCTATGTGTTCATGGCAAGGTTGCCCTTATGTCGATTGTAAGACTTGAATCGTGTTAGGTTGGTTGTATCTGCTGTTTTGGTTTAGTATCATGATTAAATTATGGATATGAATCATGTATGATTGTATTAAAGATGGCTTATGTGAATTGATCTAATCTTTTCTAACCTATCGATTGATAATACTATGAATATAACGTGATCTTGAATTATGGATAGATGAAGCATGTTTCCTTTGATGTATTGATCTAACTAGCTTCTGCCTAACATGTACATTATTGTTAATATATGATTGATGATCAAGGCCTTAGATAATCAATAGTGTTAGTTAATTCCCTCTCCATACTCTAGCAAATTGACAAGTCTAATGCCTATGTTGTAGCTTGATCTTTAAGTGCTTTAAGCATGATTTTTTATGATTAAATATATGATTATCTACTGCATTAGAGATTATTTGTGATATATGACCTATAATCAATGCAATGAAATTGGCTAATGGTCTATGTTCTTCTACCTTCTAGTATGCTAAGGTGTTTTGCTAGTTTATAGTAAAAACTGTTAGTAGCTTATGCATGACTTTGTATATGATTAGTATGTTTTAGATACTGCCTTATACTTTAATTATTTATGAAAGAGTAGTAAAGGTTAATGATGACCCAAGACTAAAGGGTTGGTAAGAATTGCTCTATTCTTCTACTTCTCTATTCTTCTATAATAATGTTGATGAATCCTTGTATGGTATTGTGTGGTATGGTCCACTTATGGTGGCGATTTTTACTTTATGTAATTATATTTGTGTGACCATGGCCTTGAAGGCAATTTGATTAATATATGAAGGAGTGTTTATGATGACTACTTTATGTGTAACTTTTGCCTAGTCTTCTATTATAGTTGTGAATCTAGGTTATGTTTCCATTGTTTTGTGAATCTAGGTTATGTTTCCATTGTAATGAGCATGCCAAGGGTTGTGTAATATCCAGTGTAGGTACTGCTATGTCTTAGTGATAATGGTTGATCATCCCTACCCATGTAGCCCTATGTGAATGTAAAAATAGGTAATGATAGGAGTCTTAAAGTGTTCTATGAAGTTAACTTGTCTCCTATGCTATTGTGTGTTGTATTGTCTATGCTTGAAGAGTGTTCTGGTCTAAGAGGGTGGCTGCCTCAATGAATTGTTGATAGCTATCGTTTGATCATGTTGACCAATGTACACACACTCACACTTCATGCATGCTTACAATGTAGTAAATGTTCATAGTGCGTAAATGAAAGGTTGTTCTCATATTCACTAGTGTCTACTATTATACATCTAAAGTATATGTATGTGAAGCATGTTATGTATAACTTTACTAGGATGTCTTGTTAGGTGTACTAGTATGGGAAAGGGTACGGGATTTTGTCTATGCATTGCACATGTGCACCTTGATAGGATAGTTCCTAGGTATGGTTTCTATGTGCATGAATATGAATGTATGCTCATGTGTGGTCGTAATGTGTTATGTGAAAGGTTTGCTAACATATATGTATACACACACATGGATGATGATCTAGTAAATGAGAGGGGCCTTGATAGAGGTATCAAAGATTACTCTAATTCTAGATAGCTGCTTGAATATGCTATAAGCATATGTGGAATGAGTATCTCAAGCCTATGTTTTACAAAAATATAATTAAAGGCTTTTCAATAAAGGAAACTTATCTTAGCACCGAGTGAACTTGACATTAAGAGATGTTGACTTTCTCTTGAGGAAAGATTCACCATATGTCCCTTATAGAGTGTTTACTTCCCATTGAGGAATATTCACCTATGGACCTACATGAGGTGTTGACTTCCCTTGAGGAAGGGATCACCCATGTTTTCTCATGAGATGAGGCCCCAAATACCAAATGGTATGCAAAGGGAATACCTATCTCTTAGTTCCATAAACTATGCTTGCCATATAGGATCTAGAAAAGTGAATTCACTTAGGATGCTAGGATATATGTTAATGTTCTACCTTGGCTAGGTAGGGACACATTCCATTGGTGAAAATCTCTACAACACCAAATTTCATGTTTAGCACCCATGGTCTTAGTGTCGGTGAAGGCTATAATTTCCCTAAAGTAAAAATGAACAATGGAAGTAAAGGAATAGGATCCTAACTAGGAGGACCTAAGGTAAGTTACTTAGGATAGGTGGAAGTAATGAACCCATCTAGACATTGCACAAGTGGCTCCTTAGGAAGTCATAGGAAGGTGACCTAATGTGTATGATTATGTTTATGTCCATATGAATGACTTTGTAGTATTGTACTACTTGTTATGAAGATGTGATTGATTGAATATATATGATGTCATCTATCCTTATGTGCACTCTGTTGGTCTAAATGACTATATGATGAAGGTCTTGTATTGACATAAATGAAGTTGTCTTTACTTGTGGCGTTGATGTATGAAGTGGTAAGGTTGTGGTCTCATGAAGAGTCTACTAAGTATGTGTGACGTTATGGGGATTCACATGTACATTGCACTAGTATATTACGTCTAGGATTATGAGTAAGGTCTTATAAGGTACCATGTGAAGTAAAATAAGTGTATGTGCATAATGACTAACAGTTCACTGTATTGTCCTTTATAGTTTGGCTTAAATATGTCTATGTTGTACTATACTTCTATGATGGTATGTGTTGCCTTGTATATATTATATGTATGTTTTTCCTTGTGTCCTTAAGGTGATGCATTGCACCAAGTATCATTAGAGGTTACTTGGAAAGTTGATGAGTAAAAAGGAAAAAGGGTTCACTGTTAAGGTAAAGGTAGCTTACTGTAAAATGGCATAAAATGTAATAAATCCTATATGTGATCCTATGAAATGTTAGGCATTTGAATATGTTTATATGATGTATGTGAATGATATAAATGATATTGCTTATAGGTTTTATAGAGATTTACTAAAAAAGCATGAAGTATGATTTTGAAGAAAATGTCCCTTTTAATTGCATGTTTTTGCATGGTTGCCATACATAGTATATTCTTGTGCTAATCTCAGTCTTCTCTACTCTTTACACAAAGTATAGGTTATGGATGCTTAAAGGATGTCTTGCATGGTGAAGAGCTTGCTAGATGATTCCCAAGATCAATGAAATGAATCCTTATAGTTTAAGGATGTCCTACTTATGTCTTTAGTGTAAAGTCTATAAATATTGTATAGTTATGTAATGTGTCTTATGGGTCGTGTCTCTAATGTACTCTAATGTTGTTGAGTCTATGTTGTCAAAGAGACTTAAGGTCTATAAATGTATTATGGTTTACGTTATATATATATATGAGACAAAGTTTCTAGCATATGATGTGCTATGAAAAGTTTTAAATTTTCCGTTAAATTTACTATGTCAATGCGATGAATGATGACTATGGGCTTGTATAAGACCTCCGATAGGTCAAGTATGCCATATTACTTCTAGAGGGTGCTCCCCGGATGTAACAAACGTGGTATCAGAGCATAAGATTTATAAAGTGGTTTTAGGTTTTAAAAGATTCATATTGCCACGTCTATTAGAGTCTCGTAGCATTGGTGGTGAGTCGCGACACATCAAATGATACGGGAGGCTATAGGATGATAGAGTTTCCCTTTTTCATCATTCTTATATCGTGCCATAGAACTTAACTCTATAAGATCTCTCACTTACATTTTCTTGTCCGGTGGTCTTATAAATATGATTGCTTGGATGAGATTGTCTTTATGCTTGAGGGAAAACAGGTGAGTTAATGCTTAACTTTGTTTTATGGTTTTATGAGTATGTTTGAAGGTGTGTTTTTGACATGTTTTGAGGATATGATGCCATTTATGGATATGAGACTTATGTGAAATAGCATGTTATGTTGAAGAGTGCATATCATGATATAGTTAAAGCATGTTAGAAGTTATTATGGTTGACATGAGTTTCTTTTGAAATAGTGTTTTACTAAATGATTTTACATGTTTGTAGCTTAATGTTATGATTTCAACTTGAAATGCTTAGTAACCATCTATGAATGAATGCTACCTTAAGAATATGTGTTTTAAGGTGTTCAATAAATCGCTTTGAATATATGCATGATATTTTTTCAAATGTTGCCTTACTTGGGATTTATTAACATTCATGATTACCTAATATGGATTGGAGTCCTTTCTATACACTTGATCCTAGGTGTGAAGGTAGTATGCATGTATTGTTAGGGTGATGATGTGCGTTTTAGTGACCTAGAAGTCACCTTACTGTAATGTCCCTGTAAAAAAAGAAGAATTTTTATGGCTAAGTCTCCTTGTTGTTTTCTTCTAATGTTGAATGACATTAATGGCTATTTTAATGTATAAACACCTTGTGTGGTTGAATGAGATGACCTAACTAGATGTTTGGGGAGGAAATGCCTATGTAATAAAGTTTAGAACACCTTTGGAGCCTTATGGTATTTTACTGTAATTCTTTCTAAGGTGATAATCGCTTTTAAGTGATGAAAAATGAATGTTGTAGGTTAAGATCCTCTTAAAATTGGGTTAAGTTCCTCTTAATTGGGTTTACCCTAAGTGGGTGGTGGTGATGGAATAGTAAGGTTATAGGAATTCTCTACCTTGACCTTCTATTTTTGCATGATCTTGAATCTAATGAATTCTTGATGAGCTTTTTCATGAATAGAGTCTTGCATAAAGTATAAATTGTATGAACTTTATATGTTTGGTATGTATTGATTGATATCATCTTAAAGATCTTATGAATATTCCAAAGTACATGAATGAAAATTTTGATGAAATACATGTTTCTCATGAGTATTGTACATCCTAACATGCTAATGGTACACTTGACTTCATGAGATAAGTAGGAAACTTGGTTTTAGTCACTTGTGAGATGTAATGTTTAGCCTTGTAATGAAAATTTGAGTCTCTTTAAAATGAAATATGTGGAGTCTCTTGAAATTATGTGATTTGTATGGTTCGGAAAGCATGATTTTAGGCTCACTCTTTAAAAGTGAAAGCATTTGTAGCTTAGTATTCATGTATGTGCCTATAATTTGTATTGTTGTTCCTAATCGATGCTTGCTGTGAAGGTGGGTATTATATTATGAATTGAAATTTTGTTAAATAGTGTCCTATTTATCGTGATGTGCTTGGTGTGATTTACCATCTAGACTTCACTAGGAAGAAATAATGATCATGTCTTAGTTTGGAGGCTGAGAAATTCTCATATTACCTTAAAGATGGACTTTGTGCATTTTTTTGGGTGTGATCTCATAATACATGTAATTGTGTTAAGGAGATGGACATTCCTCCATGGACACAACTAAACATGGTATGGTTGAGTATGACCCTCATAGCACTAGGTCTAACTTAGGAGAATCCATTGTCAACCTATCTTACTCAAGTCTATGTGCATTGAAGTATGAGTGCTCAAATAAGTTTTGAGTATATGTTGTAATCTGCCTGTGTGTGGCCTTACGAGATGATCTATTAATGAATCGAATTGTTATGACCATGTTATGATTAGTAGAAGGATTTTCCTCCTATGAACATGATAAGAGACTCTTTTATTAATGCATTAAGGGGTGAGAGAATTGAAGTTTTGCTTGCTTGTGTGCATTGAGTGCTAAATCGTGTGAAGTTGTGTTCCTTTTAAAGTTTGGTGCATTGATTTATATGTGATTATGTTATGAATAAGATGAACTGCCCTATGATGCATTGAAGTCCTTGTTGTGGTTAAAGTGTTCTAAGTGTCATTCGAAGAAGAATGTTCTCAAGTGGGTGATATTGTCAGACCCCTAGGGTGTCTAGATCCTAACGTGTTCGTCTTGATGTTCTAAAGTCCTAAAATGACTTATAACATGGTTTAGATGCAGTGTATAAAGTTTGAGGTGATTTGGAAGTCAAACGTCAAGGGTCGACCAAAACGTTCGATGACTAAGTCACCTACATGCCTCATATGTGGTTCTATGTCATTATGTGTTATGAATGATCTTATGAAGTGTTAAAATGGTTCATAATGATGTAAAATTGTAGTATATGAATTTTCGTGAAGTTTGGAGGTAAAACGTCCATAAGTTTGAAAGATAGCCTAGAGACATGCATGTGTGTGTCTCGACGGGGCCTTGCTTGTTTCGACGATTTGCAAGTGTTTGTTTTGGGTAAAACTTTTGTGGAATGTCTACAACTGTTTAATGGTTGTATTTATGTTGGAAAGATCCAGGTACAACCTGTAAAGGGCCCCGCAAAAGGTCCCACATGAATGACCTAAAGTTGGCTGAGACACTTCCTAGACAGTGTCAATCGCCTGACCAAACAACGGCCAGTTGGTCAACCAACGGCCCGTTGGTGAGGTATCATAGATTTTTACTTAGCTTGGGCAGGTCTCAAGCGAAAAATTGTCTAAGTACCAAAACACGGAACCCCAGGCATGGCTCGTCGACTGACGTACGTCCAGTACGTTGGTCCGTCGATGGTGGCCTATGAACTGAAGCCTGTGCGCTGTTTCATTAAAGGGGTGAATGAGAAATTCACCCCACGTCCTAAAACGACTCTAGTTGTATTATTTAACTTATTTTGGGTGTATATAAGTCATTCAAAACGTGATCAACCCACTCCCAACCCCATACACACGTAAGAGATCTTCTCTCTAAAAACCTTCTCCCTAGAGACCACCATTGTTGGTGAAGCTCAAGAGTTGCTTGGAGCTTGGGTTTTCGTGGGTGAATTATCAGGTTTTATAGGTATTTATGAAGATTAAGGTATGGTTATCTTCATCTCTAGTTATCTTTTCATCTAGTGAGTCAATCTCATAGATTTCAAACAAGAAAAATATGATCAAACAATGTCTTCTTCAATATGACATGGGTTCTTTATAAAAAGGTTTTGAACGATTGAATCATTATTAATTTAAGTTATTACAGTGGTTATGACATGAACTTTTCTCCAATTGCACGATGAACCCATGCTCCATCACCCAAACATTTTAGCCTTGCATGGGCTTTGTGATCTTGAATTGCTATCGATTAAATTATGATTCTATTACGTTGAAGTGGTTGTATCTACTGTTATTTGCATGAATTAATGTTGGATTGATGTGGAAGGATCCATGAGGATCAATGTATGAAGAATTCATCATGATTACTATATTATCAATGTGTTCACGGCAAGGTTGGCCTTATGACGATTGTTGTAAGACTTGAATCGTTTTAGGTTGGTTGTAGCTGATTTTTTAGGTTAGTATCATGATTTAATTATGGATATGAATCATGAATTATTGTATTAAATATGGCTTATGTGAATTGATCTAGTCTTTTCTAACCTATCGATTGAAAATACTATGCATGTAACGTGATCTTGAATTATGGATAGATGAAGCATGCTTCCTTTGATGTATTGTTCTAATTAGCTTCTGCCTAAAATGTAAATTATTGTTAAAATATGATTTATGATCAAGGCCTTAGAGAATCAATAGTGTTTCTTAATTCCCTCTCTATACTTTAGAGAATTGACAAGTCTAATGCCTATGTGTAGCTTGATCTTGAAGTGCTTTAAGCATGATTTCTTTATGATTAAATATATGATTATCTACTTCCTTATATTGATATTAATGTTGAAATAAGATCTATAATCCATGTAATAAATTGTCTAATGGTCTATGTTCTTCTACCTTCTAGTATGCTACGGTGTTGTGCTAGTTTGTAGTATTGACTTGTAGTAGCTTATGCATGACTTTGTATATAATTATTATATTTTAGCTACTGCCTTATACTTGAATTATTGATTAAAGTGTAGTAAAGTTCAATGATGACCCAAGACTAAAGGATTGGTAAGAATTGCTCTATTCCTCTACTTCTCTATTCTTCTATTATAATGTTGATGAAGTCTTGTATGGCATTGTGTTGTACGGTCCACTTATGGTGGCGGTTTTTACTTTATGTCATTATATATGTGTAGACCATGGCCTTGAAGGCAATTTGATGAATATATTAAGGAGTGGTTATGATGACAACTTTATGTGTAACTTGTGCCTAGTCTTCTATTATAGTTGTGAATCTAGGTTATGTTACCATTGTTATGAGCATGCGAAGGGTTGTTTAATATCATGTGTAGGTACTGCTATGTCTTAGTGATAATGGTTGATGATCCGTACCCATGTACCCCTATGTGAATGTGTGAATAGCTAATGATAGGAGCCTTAAAGTAATCTATGAAGTTAACTTGTCTCCTATGCTATTATGTGTTGTATGGTCTAAGATTGAAGAGTGTTGTGGTCTAAGAGGGTGGATGCCTCAATGAATTGTTGATAGCCATTATGTGATCATTTTGACAAATGTACACACACTCACACTTCATGCATGATTACAATGTAGTAAATGTTCATTGTGTCTAAACGAAAGGTTGTTCTAATATTCACTAGTGTGTACTACTATGCATGTAAAGTATATGTATGTGAAGCATGTTATGTATTCCCTTACGAGGAAGACTTGATAGGTGTTCTAGGGTAGGCAAGGGTATGGGACTTTGTCTATGCATTGCACATGTGTACCTTGATAGGATAGTTCCTAGGTTTGGTTTGTATGTGCATGAATATGAATGTATGGTAATGTGAGGTCGTTATGTGGAAGGTTTAATCACATATATGTATACACACACATGGATGATGATCTAGTAAATGAGAGGGGACTTGATAAGGATGTCCAAGATTTATCTAAATCTAGATAGGTGCATCATTATCCTATAAGCATATGTGGAATGAGTATCTTAAACCTATGTTTTATAAAAATATAATTAAAGGCTTTTCAATAAAGGGAACTTATCTTAGCACCGAGTGAACTTAACATTGAGAGGTGTTGACTTTCCCTTGAGAAAAGATTGACCATTTGTCCCTTATAGAGTGTTGACTTCCCATTTCGGAATATTCACCTATGGACCCACATGAGGTGTTGACTTCCCTTGAGGAAGGGATCACCCATGTTATCTCATGAGATGAGGCCCCAATTACCAAAGGGTTTGTAGAGGGAATACCTATCTCCTTTTTCCATAAATTATGCTTGCCACATAGGATCTAGCAAAGTGAATTCACTTAGGATTCTAGGATATATGTTACTGTTCTACCTTGGCTAGAGAGGAACACCATTCATTGGTGTAAGGCTCTACAGCACCAAAATTCATGTCTAGCACCCATAGTCTTAGTGTTAGTTAAGGCTATAGTTTCCCTAAAGTAAAAGTTAACAATTGAAGTAAAGGAATAGGATCCTAACTAGGAGGACCTAAGGTAAGTTACTTAGTATAGGTGGAAGCAATGAACCCATCTAGACATTGCACAAGTGGATCCTTAGGAAGTCTTATGAAGGTGACCTAATATGTATGATTTTGTTTATGTCCATATGCATGAATTTGTAGTATTGGTCTACTTGTTATGAAGATGTGATTGATATGAATCTATATTATGTGATCTATCCTTATGTGCACTATGTTGGTCTAAATGACTATATGATGAAGGTCTTGTATGGACATGAATGAAGTTGGCTTTACTTGTGATGTTGATGTATGAAGTGGTAAGGCTTGTGTTCATATGAAGAGTCTACTAAGTATGTGTGAGGTTATGGGGATTCACATGTACATTGCACTAGTATATTAAAACTAGGATTATGATTAAGGTCTAATAAGGTACCATGTGAAGTAAATTAAGTGTATGTGCATAATGACTAAGAGTTCAATATAATATTGTTTCTAGTTTGGCTTAAATATGTCTATGTTGTACTAGACTTCTATGATGGTATGTGTTGCCTTGTATAGACTGTGCGTGTGTTTTTTCTTGTGGACTTAAGGTGATGCATTGCACCAAGTATCAATAGAGGTTGCTTGGAAAGTTAATGAGTAAAAAGGAAAAAGGGTTCACTGTTAAGGTAAAGGTAGCTTACTGTAAAGTGGCTTTAAAATGTAATAAATCATATATGTGATCCTACGAAATGTTTGACATTTGATATCTTTACATGATGTATGTGAATGATATAAATACTATTGTTTAAAGGTTTAATGGAGATTTAACCAAAAAGCATGAAGTATGATTTTTAAGAACATGTCCCTTTTAAATGCATTTTTTGCATGGTTTCCACACTTAGTACATTCTTGTGCTAATCCCATTCTTCTCTACTTTTTACAAAAAGTGTAGGTTATGGATGCTTAAAGAATGTCTTGCATGGTGAAGAGCTTTCTAGATGATTCCCAAGATAAATTTAAGGAATCCTTTAAATTCAAGGATCTCCTACTTATGTCTTTAGTGTAAAGTCATTAAATATTGTATAGTTATGTAACGTGTCTTATGGGTCGTGGCCCTAATGTACTTTAATGTTGTTGAGTCTAAGTTAGCAAAGAGACTTAAGGTCTATAAATGTATTATGGATTATGTTTTACCTATATATGAGATGAAGTTTGTAGCATATGATGTGCTATGAGAAGTTTTATGTTTTTCAGTTAAATGTACTATGGCAATGCGATGAATGATGACTATGGGCTTGTATAAGAGCTCCGAGAGGTCAAGTACGCCATGTTACTTCCAGAGGGTGCTCCCCGGATGTGACACCCTTGTCCTGGAAATAATGGTCAGGCGACATCGGGCATTGCGTGCACCCGTCACCTTTGTTCTTCAGAACGGTCAGCCGATGTCATGCGTTGCCTGCCCCTACCGCCTTTGGCCTGCACAACGGTCGTCGACGTTAGTCGTCGCCTGCCCCCATCACCTTTTTCTTGCTCAATAGGTGTGACCTTCCCACATAAACTTTGTTTGGCATGCAACGTCAGATGATGCCAGAGTGGCCTTCCCTCATCGCTATTGGCCTACACACAATGGTCAGCTGACATCGGACATGGCCTGCCCTCATAGCCTTTGTCCTGCACATAATCGTCAACCAACGTCGCATGTGGGCTGCACCTATCGTCTGTGGCCTGTACACATCGGTCAGTCGATGTCATACATGGCATCCAGCATGGTCCGTAGCCTGTACACATCAATATGCCGACATTAGACGCTTCCCACGTGCATCTCCGTAGCATTCAAATATCACTCTGCCAATGTCAGACGTGGCCTGGACGTTTCACCTATATACTGCACATTTTGGACAGCTAATGTCGTACATGCATGCGCGCATTGTATGTGGCTTGCACTTGTCAGACGAGCGACGTTGCATGCAGTGACATTGATGGAGGTCGAGTCTACAACAAGCGTATGTTCATGCTGTACAAATATCTAAAGAGTGTGAAACGCCCTTCTGGCATTATAACATATTCATTTATTTTCCATCATCTGTTATCAATGTTTACGAATCATGTGGTTTATTCATACTAATTTTATCACGTTTATGGTTCGTATGATATTTAAACATCTTTAATATTTACAAATATGTACTTTATCATTAGTTTAACATGTTTAGAAGTATTTTCCAGCATTTTTATATTTTCGAGCATTATTATTCATTTTTACAATATATTTTTATAGTTTTTTTATGTCACATTTTAAAAATTAAAATTTATGATATTGTTGATTTAAGGTTACAATATTTATTTATGAATTTTTGTTGTTAACTTTTTAATTTTTTCATATTTTTGCTATTTCTTATTACCCATTTTTGGGATTTACCGATCTAAAACAAAAATTTTAATAAAAACTGAAATTATTGAATCTAAGGTTACCATATTTATTTGTGAATTTATGGCGTTAACTTTATATTCATTTCATATTTTCTCTATTTTTTATTAATGAATTACTCATTTTGAAGATTTACCTAACAAAAAAAAATGTTGAATTTAAGGTATATTTATTTGTGAATTTTTGGTGTTAATAATATTTATTAATAGTTTTCCTATTTTTTATTCATGAATTACAAATTTTTGAGATTTATCGAACAAATATAAAAATTAAAACAAATTGTTTAAATTGTTGAATTGAAGGTTACTATATATATTTGTGAATTTTTTGCTTTGATTTTATAATTTAATAAAATTTTCCTATTTTTAATTAATTAATTACCCATTTACGGGGCTTACCAAAAAAAAAAATTAAAAATCGCTGAAATTGTTTAATTTAAGATAATGTCTATTTGTGAATTTTTGTTCATTAATTTAATATGTATTTTTCATATTTTTCTTATTTTTTGTTAATAAATTACCCATTTTTCAAGATTAACCAAAAGATAAATATTTTTTTTTTAAAGGAGTGAATTTAAGGTTAATATATTTATTTGTGAATTTTTGGCATTAATTTTTTTCTATATTTTTTGTTTTTTAATTCATGAATTATTCATTTTTCAAGATTTACCAAATAAAAATAAAAATTTACAAAAATTAGTAAAATTGTTGAATTTAAGGTTATTATATTTATTTTTGATTTTTTGGCGTTAATTTTATATTTTATCATATTTTTCTTATCTTTCATACATCAATTATTCATTTTCAGGATTTACTAAACAAAAATAGAAATTAAAAACATGTTGACATTGTTGAATTTAAGGTTACTATATGTATTTGTGAATTTTCGACATTATTTTATATTTTACCATATTTTTGCTATGTTTTATTAATCAATACTCATTTCCGGGATAACCCAAAAAAATACTAAAAAATTGTTGAAAACTATTTTTCTATATATATTAAAAAAATATTATTTGTGGATGCTAATATATGTTTGAACCTCAGAATCACTGGAAAAAGCAATGTCTACTCCTCTAAATTAGAATCTGCGTTGCGGAATCAAGAGCTCCAACTAGCCACACATCAGATATGGCATGTGGGAATTGGGCAAGTGATTCCGCCAACTACAGGCGATATAAACCAAGGCTTGCACACATCAGACATGGCACGCGTGCATGTGGCAAGTTACATCGGCTCGACCAACGATAGGCAACATCGTTCGTAACTAGTGAACATCAGCGAAGCGATATCGACCAATGACAGGCTGCATCAGCCAAGACTTGCACGCATTACCTGTGGCGTGTGCTCATCGGTTAGACAACATCACGTAGGGAACCGACATGATGCATCATCCAGGACATGTGAGCTTCAGGAAAGTGACATCAGCTAACACCAAGCAGCATCGGCCAGGCAATATTGGTCATGGACTACCCGTATCGATCGTGGCATGTCGCTCGATGGATGTTAGTTGTGGACAACCCTCATCGACCTTAACTTGCACACATTGCGCAGTCATTGTCGAGCATGGATTGCCCGCATGAGCCTTGGTATGCGCAACGGTCAGCCAACATTGAGCATTTCCTTCTTGCATCGCCTTAGGCACGCATACACTGGTCAGTCGACGCCAGATGTGTCCTTCCCGCACCGCCTTTGTCCTTCACACATTGGTCAGTTGACGTTAGACGTAATCTGCTCGAATCACCTTTGGCCTGCACAGAACTGTCAGCCCACGTTGGACATGGGTTGCCAGGATCGTCTGTAGCCTGCACATTAGTCTGTCGACGTTGAACGTGTCCTGCAACATCATCTGTATCCTGCACACATCTGTCTGTCTACGTCAAATATTTCCTTCCATCAGTTTCCGTAGCCTGCACACATTAGTCAGCAAACGTTGGATGTGGCGTGTCAGCATCGTTCGTAGCATGCACACATTATTCTTCAAATGACGGCCAACGGCATGCACCAACAGTCAAGGCCTGCATGCATTTAACGTGGCATGCGCAAATCTTGCAAGTTACGTTAGCCAATGGCATACGACTTCAACCAATGCCTGCACACATATACGTGAAATTTGTGTCTCTGGCAGTTGACGTAGGGAAATGGCATGAACATCAACCAAGGCTTGCATGCCCGGATGTGGCATGTGCGTAACTCTTCCAAGCAATATCGCCTAATAGAATGCAGCATCAGCGAAGGCCTGCACGAATCAGCCATGTCGTGTTCACATCAGATGGGAAACTTCAGCAGAGATTTGAGCGTATCGGACATGCGATATTAGTTGATGCGTATTGGCGAAACGACATTTTCCAATGACACGCAACAACATCCAAGATCTGCACGAATACGTTGTGGCGTGTGTGCATCAACTCGTCGACATCGGTCATGGCCTTCGCATTCGCAAGGATACATTTAGAATGAAATGCTGCCTCAGCCAATGCATGCACGTATCAGTCGTGGTGTGTGCGCAACATTTAGGCAACATCGATCGTGGCCTACATGCATCGGCTAGTCGACATCAGCAAACAGTAGGAAACAACAGCCAACATTTTCACGCATCTAATGGTGCTTTTTCCGAATGTATAAAGCAACGTCGAACAATGTCACGAAACATCATCCAAGGCATGGATGCATAACACGTGGCGTGTGTCCTTAACTATGCGCTATAGACATCAGCCAATGGCAGGACCATTAGAAAAGACTTTTGGTCTTCGGGCAAACAACGTCGGCCAACGACAACCAGCATCATTCAAGGCACATATCTTATTTGACATGTGCGCATCTAGAAAATGATGTTGGCCAATGGAATGCAACGTCAATAAAGTAATGCATTCATCGGTTATGGCTTGTGTGCATCGGCTAGGCGACATTTGCACTGTCCAACGCTGGGCAGCGTCAGTAAAGACATGTGCACTTTGGGCAAGCGACGTTGGCCACCAGAAAGCATCATCATCAAAGGCCCACAAGCCTCACCCGTGGGGTGTGCACATCAGCATGGAGACATCGGCGTCTTCCAACGGTAGACACCTTCAGCCAAGGGATCTCTTCTTTAGGCAAGTGTCATCAACAAAGGACAAACGACATTGGCCAGACGATATTGGTCATGGACTGCGGCATCAGTTGTGTCCTGGGTACATCGCTCAGCCGTATCAACCATGGCCTGTGCACATCACTCATTGTTCGTCGGTATTGGCCTTTCCTTATCACCCTTGGTCTGCACACAACAGAAAGCCAATGTCGTACATGGGCTGCCCGTATCGAGTGTAGCCTGCACATTTCTTAGCTGGATTATGTCTTAGACCGGCTACATAAACCATGTCATGTGCACATTGCTAATTTAGCATCGTCCAACCGAAGGCAACATCGTCGTCGCTAGTGTGAATAGGACAAGTGACATCGGCAAATGACAGAAAACATCATCCAAGGTCTATATGCATGAGTCGTGGTGTGTGTGCATCGACTGGGAGACATCAGCATCGGGTAATGAAAGGGAGTATCTGTATTGGAATGTGAACTCTGAGTAAGAAATCTCGGCCAATGGCAAGCTGTATCATCCAGGTGACATTAGTCATTAATCGTCCGCATCGGTCGTGCCTTGTGCATGTCATTCAGTAGACATTGACGGTAGACTTCTCGCATCGGTAGTGACTTGTGCACATCTCAGAGTCATTGTCAGGCGTGGACTACTCGTATCTCCCTTGTCTTGCATATGATGGTAAACATAAATCGAGCGTTTCCTGCTCGTATTGCCTTTTTCCTCCACACAAAGGTTAGTCGACGTCGAGCATTGCTTGCCTACATCGTCTTTTTCCTGCACACAATGGTAAGCTACGTCGGATGTGGTATTCTCGCATTGACTTTTGAATGCACAAAATGGTCAGTCGATGTCGGACGTGGGCTGCAA
Source organism: Solanum pennellii (assembly GCF_001406875.1). Taxonomy (NCBI): domain Eukaryota; kingdom Viridiplantae; phylum Streptophyta; class Magnoliopsida; order Solanales; family Solanaceae; genus Solanum; species Solanum pennellii. Next base: position 39,772,393 of record NC_028645.1, on the reverse strand, counting down.
CCATCACCCACAGCCTGCACACATCGATGTGCCGACATTGAACAGTGCTTGACCGCATCGTCCGTAGCCTACACTCATTGGTCTTCTGACATCAAACGTGACCTCCAAACATAGTCGTAGCTTTCGCATATCGGACTAGCGACGTCGGATGTGTCCTGCTTGCATCGTTCGTAGCCTGCACACATCGGTTTCCTGATGTCGTCTAAGGGCAAGTTGTATCAGCCAAGGACTGCATGCATCTGACGTGACATGTGGGCAACTGGAAGGCGACGTCAACCAATGGCATGCTACTTCAACCAAGTCCTGCAAGAACAATCGTGGAATGTGCGTATCCCGCAAGTAATGTCGGCCAATGGCATGTGGAATCAGCCAAGGCCTCCATGCACGGACATGGCATGTGCGCATATGGCAAGTGACATCGGCCAACGACATGCAACATAATCCAAGGCCTGCACGCATTGTCCATGACGTGTGCACATAGACAGGGTGATATCGGCATCAGCCAACGGAAGGCAGCATCATCCAAGGCCTCTATGCTTCGAGCATGCGACATTGGCAAATGGCAAGCGACATCATCAAAGAAACATTGGTCGTGGACTACAGCATCAGCTGTGGCCTATGCATATCTCTCAGTAGATGTCGAGCGTGTACCGGTTTCATTGTCCATGGGTTGTGCACAACACTTAGAAATCATCAGGCTTGACCTTCCCACATCTCCCTTGTCCTGCACACAACGGCAAGCCAACGTAGAATGTGGGATGCCTTCACAAGATGTAGCCTGCATATTGCTTAGTCGACGTCATCCATGGACTGCCTGCATCGATCGAGGCTTGTGTATATTTCTCAACCATCATCAAACGTGACGGCCTGCATCACTCTTGGCTTGCAAACTATGGTTAGGAGACATCAGGAATTGCTATCCCCCATCGCCTTTGCCCTACACATTAGTTAGTCGACGTCGTGCATGGCCTTACCACATCACCTTTCGCCTGCACCATAATTATAGCCAACATTAATTGTGGCCTTCCCGCATCTCCTTTGGACTAGACATAATGATATTCCGCATCAGACGTGGCGAGTGCACTCAACGTCTTCCATCTTGGTTTTTCTGCATCGCCCTTGGCCTGCACACAAAGGAAAGCAAACATCAAATGTGGGTACCTGCATCAACTGTAGCCTACAGATTTCTCTTCCAATATCAGTCGTGGACTGCCCACATGGACTACGGTATTCAACATCGCATAGTTGTCATCGGGTGTGGACTTACCATATATACCTTCTCATTCAAACGATTGTCAGAGGACATCGGGCGTTGCCATCCCCCATCAACTTTGGCCTATACAACGGTCACATAACGACGTATGTTTTCTGCCCCATCACTTTTTGATTGTATAAGGGTCATCCAACGTCGAGAATGGACTTCCCGTATCGCATACTTCCTACACACAACGATCAGCCAATGTCGGACATGGACTTCCAAGATAACCTTTTGCCTGCACACAACGATCAACCGATGGCGTGTATGCATTGGGTAGGCAACATCAATGTCAAAATAGAGGCTTGTGCGCTTTAGGCAAGCAATGTCAGCCAATGAAATGTAGCATCAGCCAAGGCCTGCACGCATGTGACATGATATGTGCATATCTTGGAAGCGACGTTAGCCAATGGTATTGAAATTCATCAAATGTCTGCGTTCATTGGTCATGGAGTATGTGTATCGGTTGGGAGACATTTGCATCCGCAAACGTCAGACAGCATCTACCAAGGCCCGTGCACTACGGGCAAACGTAGGTTGCCAATGATATGCAGCATCATACAAGACCTGCACGTATCAGCCGTGGTGTGTAACAATCTACATGGCAACATCAGTGTCGGCCAACAGCAGAAAACTTCAGCCAAGGACTAAGTGCTTTGGAAAGCAACATCGGCCAATGACAATCGGCATTAGCAAGGCGATGTTGATCGTTGACTATCACATAGATCGTGTCCTATGTATATCTCTCAATCCATGTCGGGCGGGTATTAGTCGAATCGGCCTTAGACTGTGGACATCACCCATTGGTCATCAGGCTTTGGCTTCCCCCATTTCCCTTGGCATGCACACGTTGGCTAGCCAACATCGGACATGGTCTATCTTTATCGATCGTAGCTTACATATTTCTCAACAGACGTTGACTGTAGATTGCCTTCTGTGGTCGTGGCTTTTTCACACTGATAAGAAATCATCGGGTGTTGTATGCACACATCGCCCTTGTCCTAGAAACAATAATCAAGCGACATCGACCTTTGTCTACCCCAATCACCTTTTGCATGCACAACCATGAGCCGACGTTAGGAATTGCCCGCCCCCATCCCCTTTGTCTTACTCAATAGGTGTGACCTTCCCACATCGCCTTTGTTCAGCACACAATGTCATTCGATAACAGAATGGCCATCCAGCATCTCTATTGGCCTGCAAACAATGATAAGCCGACGTCGAACATGGCCTGCACGCATAGACTTTGTCCTACACATAATGGTCAGCCGACGTCGCATGTGGGCTGCACCTTTCGTCTGTCCTGTACACATCAGTCAGTCGACGTCATAAGTGGCTGCCAGCGTCGTCCAAAGCCTACACACGTCATTCTGGAGACATCGGATGCTGCCCATGTGCATCATCCGTAGCATTCAAATATCTCTCTGTTGATGCCAGACGTGGCCTGGACGTTTAACCTATGTCCTGCACACTTTGGTCAGCCAATGTGAGACATGTCTGCCTGCATTGTATGTGGCTTACACTTGTTAGACGAGCGACCTTGTATGCAACAACATTCATTGAGGTTGAGTCGACAACATGCGGTTGTCCATGTTGTACAAATATCAAAAGAGTGTTAAACACCCTTCTAGCATAATGACATATTCATCTATTTTCCATCATCTATTAACAATGTTTTTATCGCACGTGGTTCATTCGTACTAATTTTATATTGTTTATGGTTCGTACGATGTTGAAACATCTTTTATATGTACAAATATGTACTTTATCGTTAGTTTCACATGTTTAGAATGATTTTTGAGCATTTTTATTTTTTTGAGCATTATTAGTCATTTTTACAATATATTATTATAATTATTTTACGTCACATTTTAAAAATTAAAATTTATGATATTGTTGATTTAAGGTTACTATATTTATTTATGAATTTTTGGCGTTAATTTTTTAAGTTTTCAATATTTTTGCTATTTCTCATTACCCATTTTTGAGACTTACCGAACAAAAACAAAAATTTAAAAAATTATTGAAATTATGGAATATGCAAGGCAACATCGCATCGACCAAGGGAAGGGAACATCATCCAACGCTTGTGTAGTTAGGCAAGCGACGTCGGTCAATGTTCAAGGCGACATTGGTCGTTGACTGCCGCATCAGTCGTGGCTTGAGCACATCACTAAATCGATGATAGGTGTGGAGCGGCAGCATCGTCTGTGGCCTTTGCGCATCACTGAGTTTCTTTTGGGCTTGGACTTCCCGCATCGCCCTTGTCCTTCACACAAACACCAGCTGACGTCTGATATCGGCTGCGCTCATTGGTCGTAGCCTGCACATTGCTCAACCGACTTTGATTATGGAATGTGGACTATAAGAATTTTATGTGGCTTGTGCACATCGCTCAATCGTCATCGGGCTTGGACTTCCCACATCACCCTAGACTTGCAAATTACGATTAGGCAGCATCAGACAATTCCTGCCCCCATCTCCTTTGCCTGCACATCAATCAGCCTACGTCAAGCGTGGACTTTCTGCATCGCCTTTGGCCTTCACAAAACATTCAACCGACGTCGAACATGGCCTTTCTACATCGGCTTTGGCCTATACACAATGGTCAGACAACATAGGACGTAGCCTGCCCGCATCGCCATTTGCATGGACACAATGGTCAACCGACTACGAATGTGTTTCAATTATTGTCCATGGTCTTTACACATCGCTGAGATAACGTCGAACTTGTCCTTCTAGCATCGTCCATAGCCGGCACACATCAGTCTAACGACGTCGGATGTGGTCTACCCACATTATCCGTAGCCTGCACATATCAGTCTGCTGACGTCAAACGTGGCCTGGACGCATCGCTTGTGGCCAGCACATTTGGTCTGCCAACATCGGATGTGCCTACCCACATCGTTTGTCGCATGCACTTGGTAGACGAGCAACGTCGAATGTGGCGACAATGATCGAGGTCTAGTAGAAAACATGTAGATGTCCATGCCGTACATAAAACAAATGAGTGTGAAACACCCTTCCTATAAAGCAACATATTCATGTATTTTCCATCAATTATTTTCAATGTTTCTGCCTCACGTGGTTTATTAGCATCAATTTCATTTCATTTACGGTTCGTACAATATTAAAACATCTTTTATTTGTATAAATATGTACTCCAACATAAGTTTCACATGTTTAGAAATTCTTTTGAGCATTTTCTTATTTTCTTGACTTTTATTCATTTTATAAAATTTATTTTTACGCTTTTTCATACTTATGTCACATTTGAATAATTAGAATTTGTGAAATTGTTGAACTTAAGTTTATATTATTTATTTGTGAATTTTGGGCTTTAATTCGAAAATATTTTTGAATTTTGCTATTTTTGATCAATTAATTACCCATTGTTGGTGTTTACCAAATAAAAATAAAAATTTAAATATTGTTGAATTTAAGATTACTATATCTATTTGTGAATTTTTGGCAGCAATTTAATATGTATTTTTCATATTTTTCTTATTTTTTTTAATAAATCACCCACTTTTAAAGATTAACAAAAAAATAAAAATTTAAAAAAAAAATTCAAATTGATGAATTTAAGGTTAATATGTTTATTTGTGAATTTTTGGCATTAATTCTTTTTTCATATTTTTCTCTATTCTTATTCATGAATTGTTCATTTTTAAGGATTTACCGAACAAAAATTAGTGAAATTGTTGAATTTAAGGTTATTATATTTATTTGTGAATTTTTGGTTCTAATTTATATTTTATCATATTTTTCTTATTTTTAATACATCAATTATCCATTTTCATGATTTACTGAACAAAAATAGAAATTAAAAAAATTGTTGAAATTGTTGATTTAAGGTTATTATATGTCAGGATTTACCAAAAAAAAATAACAACAAAAATTAGCGAATGGTGAATTTAAGGTTATTATATTTATTATTGACTTTTAGGCGTCAATTTTATGTTAAGTCATATTTTTCTTATTTTGGCTACATTAATTATTCATTTATGGGATAATCTGAACAAAATAGAAATTAAAAAAATTGTTGAATTTCAGGTTACTATATGTATATGTGAATTTTCGGCATTATTTTTATATTTTATCATATTTTCCCTATGTTTTATTAATCAATTATTCTTTTTCGGGATAACCCAATAAAATACTTTAAAAATTGTTTAAAACTATTTTTTTATATACATAAAAAATTTAGTTGTGTATTCTAATTTATGTTTGTACCTTAGAACGTGCATCTTTTAGTTCTAAATGTTCATTATGGGAAAACAATGTCTACTCCTCTAATTTAGAATCTGCATTATAACATCAAGAGCTTTAACTGGCCACACATCAAATGTGGCATGTGGGAATCGGGGAAGTGAAGTCCGCCAACTTCATGCGGCATCAACCGACGCTGGCACGCATCAGATGTGGAACGTGTGCATATGGCTAGCAACATTAGTGTCGATTAACGGTAGGCAACATCGTTCGTAGCTATTGAGCATCAGGGAAGCGATATCGGTTAATAACAGGCAGCATCAGCCAAGGATTGCAGGCATTACCTTTGGCGTGTGTGCATATGCACTTCGGGCAAGCGACGTCAACCAACGGTAAGCGGCATCGGCCAAGCAACATTGGTTGTGGACTATCCGCATCAGTCATGGCCAGTGCACATCGCTCAGGTAACGGTAGGCACCATAATCCAAGACTTTTGGTCTTTAGACAAATGATATCTACGTCAACCAAGAAGGTCAACTGACTTTTGATGTGGGATGCAACTATCGTCCTTCACACATTGGTCAGATGACGTTAAACGTGTCCTTGTAGAACCATCCATAGCCTGCACACATCGGTCTATGACGTCGAACGTGCCCTACCAGCATTTGTCTGTAGTCATCACACATCGGTCTGCCGATATCAAATGTGGCCTGGCCGCATTTCTTGTGGCCAGCACATTCGGTCTGCCGACATTGGACGTGCCTACCTGCATCGTCTGTGGCTTGCACTTAGTAGATGAGCAACGTCACATGCGGCGACATTGATCTAGGTCTAGTCGAAAACATTAAGATATCCATGCCGTACAAAAAACATATGAGTGTGAAACACCTTTCTGTAAAAAAAACATATTCATTTATTTTCCATCATCTATTCTCAACCTTTCTGCCTCACATGGTTCATTTGTACCTATTTCATTACGTTTATGGTTAATTCGATGTTGAAAAGTATTTTATTTGTACAAATATGAACTCTAGCATTAGTTTCACATTTTCAGGCATTTTTGATCATTTTCATATTTTTACGACTTTCCTTCATTTTTTTAAAATTTATATTTATGGTTCTTTTTTTTTTGTGTCACATTTTAAGAATTAAAATTGTTGAATTTAAGGTTACTATAATTATTTGTGAATTTAGAATTAGTTTTAAAATGTTTTCATATTATTCCTCATTTTTTTATTAATGAATTATCCGTTTTTGGGATCACCGAATAAAAACAAAAATTAAAAAGATATTGAAATTGATGAATTTAATGTTGTAATATTTATTTGTGCATTTTTGGCATTAATTTCATTTTTTTATATTTCTCCTACTTTATATTCATTAATTACCCATTTTCTTTATTTAACTAACAAAAATAAAAAGTAAACATATTGGTGAATTTGTTAAATTTAAGGTTACTATACTTATTTATTAATTTTTGGCATTAATTTTTATTATTTTTTCATATTTTTCCTCTTTTTTATTAATGAATTATCCATTTAAGGGATTTGTCAAATAAAACTAAAATTAAAAGAAAAATTGTTGAAATTGATGAATCTAAGGTTACTATAATTTTGTGTTAATTTTAATTTTTTTTAATATATTTTTCCAATTTTTCATTCATGAATTACCCATTTTTAGTTTTATCGAACAAAACTATAATTTTAAAAACAATTGTTGAATTAATTTTACTAAATTTATTTGTGAATTTTGGCGTTAATTTTATATTTTTACTAATTTATATTCATCAAGTACTAATTTTCAGGATATATTGAAAAAAAAAAAATTAAAAAACCTTTTGAAATTGTTGAATTTAAGGTTAATATATTTATTTGCGAATTTTTGGTGTTATGTTTATATTTTTTAATTTTTGCTATGTTCTATTAAAAAATTAGTCATTTTCAGGATTAATGATTTTTTTTAAATCATTGAAAACAACTTTTTTATATATATCTAAATTTCAGTTTTAAAATCATGTTATTAACCTATTTTTCTTTTAGTTAACCCTTAAACTTGGATAGATCCATGAGAAATCTGATTAGATATTATTTAAAATATTGTATAGATCAAAATGGGACACCAAAAGAATTGACTGCTGAGCCGTATGAGGTAAGAAATTATATAAAAAAAAGTTGTTTGTGGAAGCTAATGTGCATTTGTACTTTAGAACGTGCATATTTGGGTTGTACATCTTAATTATGAATCTGTGGAAAAAAAAGATATCTACAGCTCCAAGTGGTACTCGGATAAGCGACGTTGACCAACTATAGGCGACATCAACCAAGGCCTCCACACATTGGACGTTGCATGTGTGCATATGGCAAGCAACAAAAGTATCGGCCAACAGCAGGCAGCATCTCCGTAACCAGTGCGCATCAGGTAATCAACGTCGGCCAAAGACAGGCAGCATCAGCCAAGGCCTTCAGCATGAGCTATGCCGCATGCGCATCAACTGGGCGACATCGGTGTCCGGCAATAATAGGCCGCATCAACCAAGAGATGTGAACTTCGAGAAAGCAAAATCGGCCAATGTCAAGCGACATCGGACTGGAGACATCGCTCAACCAACATTGGTCGGGGACTACCCGCATCGGTCGTGGTTTGTGCACATCATACAGTTATTGTTGGCCTTGAACTGCTCGTAATGCCCTTGTCCTGCACACCAAGGTCAGCCAATGTTGGGTGCTGCTTGCCTGTATCGCCTTTGGCCTCCACATAATTGTTAGCCAACATCGGGCGTGACCTTATTGCATCTCCTTTGTCCAGAACACAATGTTTAGGCGATGTCGGACGTGGTCTGCCAAATCGCCTTTGGATTGCACCCAAAACTCAAGCAAAGTCAGACGTGGGCTGCCAGCATTGTACGCACCCTACACAGATCGGTCTTCTGACTTTGAACGTGGTCTGATATCATCGTTTGTCGTGTGCACACATAGGTCTACGGACCTTAAAGGTGTCCTGTGTGTATCATCCCTAGCCTTCACACCTCGGTCTGTCGACGTCGGATGAGGACATCCAACACCGATCGTAGCCTGCACAAATCATTCTGTAAATGTTAGCCAATTGTAGCAGCATTGGCTGAGGCCTACATGGATTGACGTGGCATGAGCGCATTGTCAAGCGACTTCGTCCAATGGCATGCGGAGATTAGCCAAGGCCTACATGCACAGACATGGAGTGAGCGTATCAGGAAAGTGATGCCAACTAATGGAATGTGGTATAAGCCAAGGCCTGCACGCATAGACATAATATATGATGTCGGCCATGACATGCAACATTAGTTAAGGCATGCACGCATCATCCGTGTTGTGTGCACATCGTCAAGGTGACTTCAACTGTGGTTTGATCGCATCGGCAGTGGCCTACCCGCATCGGCCAAGAAACATTGTCTAACGACACGGAGCAACAGCCAAGGACTGTAGGCATGAGTCAAGTCTTGTGCATATCGACCGACGACATCGGTGGTGGCATACACGCTTTGTCAAGGCAACATCGACCAATGGCAGGCAACATCAGCAAAGGTTTGCACGCATCAGGCGTTGTGTGTGTGCATCAACTAGGACATGGTTAGACCCACCTTATAATAAGATGTGTCACCTGACACTACTTAAACAAAGTTTTTATATTTGTATCATATAAAACCTAAAAAAACAGAATATGCATACTAGTAAAATGAATCATATTAAATGAGCACATAAGTGATCTTGGCTTATTGGTTTGGTGCATAGATTTTTGTGTAGGAGGTCTTGAGTTCGATCCTCAACATACCCTTTTTTTATGAATTTAATTTCATGAAAATGTTACGTTAAGAGTTGCAATAATTTTCTGAATTTATGTTTATTAATTCGTCTTAAGTAATGTTGTTATATTTTTTAATTTATGTTTATTAATAAGTCTTAATATAATGTTGTTATATTTTTTATTTTAAATGTCGACACCATCTACACATAATTTTGCATACGCTACTGGACTGGGCGAGATCGGTCATGGATTGCGTGCATCATCTTGTAAACAACAGCCAACGATAGGCAACATAAACCAAGGTCTTCACGCATCTAACGTGGTTTGTGCGCATCTGGAAAGTAACGTGGACAATGGCATGCAATATAAGCAAAGGCATGCATGCATAACCAGTGGCGTGTGTGCATTGGATGGACGATATCAACATCGGTAAACGACATGCATTATCAGCCAAATCTTGTGCGCTACAGGCAAGCAACATCGGCCAATGGCAGACAACATTAGCCAAGGTCTGCACGCATCTTACATGGAATGTTTGCATCTGGCAAGATTCAATAGCCAATGAATTGCAACAACGACCAAGGCATGCATGCATAAGTCATAGTGTGTGTGCATCGGCTGGGCAACATTTGCATCAGCCAAGGCCTTACACTTCAGTCAAGCGACGGTTACCAACGATAGGAAGCATCAACAAAGGCATGTATGCATCAGCGGTTATGTGTGCACATCGACATGGCAACATCAACGTCGTCCAACAACAGAAAAAATTAGACAAGGTGTATTTGCTTTGTGAAAGAGAATCACCCAACGACAAATGATATTGGCCCGACGACATTGCCCGTGGACTCCCGCATTGGTCGTGGCCTGTGCACATCGCTCAGACGACATCAGGTGTGGACTTGCCGCATTAGTCTAAGCTTGTGCCCATTACTCAGCGTTCATCAGGCTTGGTCTTCCCGTATTGCCCTTTACCTACACATGATTGCTAGCGGTCGTCGAAAGTGGGATACCTTCACCGGCCGTAGCCTACATAATTTTTAGCCGACGTAAGGCGCAGACTGCCCGCATTAGTCATGGCTTTTTCACACCGCTCAACCGTCATCGGGTGTAGACTGCCCACATCGCCCTAGAGCGGCAAATAATGGTCAGGCAACATCGGGCGTAGCCTGCTGTCCTATAAAATAGTCAGCCAACGTCTGGCGTTGCCTGCCCGCATCGCCTTTGTCCTTCACAATGGGTGTTCCCGCATCGACTTTGTCCTACACACTATGTCAGACGTGGCCTTCCAGCATAGCCATTATCCTTCACACAATAGTTAGTCAACGTCGGACATGGCCTGCTTGCAGAGCTCTTAGCCTGCACATAACGGTCAGGCGACGTTGGATGTGGGCTGCACCTATCGTCTGTGGTCCGTACACATTGTTAGCCAACATCAAACGTGGCTACCAACATCATCCGTAGCCTGAACACATCATTCTACCGACGTCGGACAATGCCTACCAGTATTATCCGAACCCTTCACACATCGCTTTGTCGACGTCACACATGGCCTTGCAACATCACTTGTGGCATGAAAACTTTGGTCAGCCAACGTCGGACGTGCCTACCGGCATCTTCCATGACTTGTACTTTTAGACGAGAGACATCGCATGCAGAAACATTGATCGAGGTCTACTCGATAACATGTGGTTGTCTATGTCGTAAAAATATTAAAAGAGTCTGAAACGCCCTTCCGACATTATAACATATTCATATATTTTCCATCATCTATTATCAACATTTCCGTCTCACGTGGTTCATTCGTACCAGTTACATTATTTTTACGGTTCGTACGTTATTAAAACATCTTTTGTTTGTAATAATATATACTCCATCATTTGTTTCACGTGTTTAGAAGTATTTTCGAGCATTTTAATATTTTTCAGACTTTTATTCATTTTTAGAATATCGTATTATAGTTTTTTTTCACATTTTAAAAATTAAAATTTATGAAATTATTTAATTTAAGGTTACTATATTTATTAATGAATTTTTGGCGTTAACTTTTTAAATCTTTTCATATTTTACTATTTTTTATTAATTAATTACCCATCATCAAGATTTAATAAACAAAATTTAAATTTTTAAAAATTGTTGAGATTTTTGAATTTAAGGTTACAACATTTATTTGTGAATATTTGGCATTATTTTTATATTATTTTCATATTATTCCATTTTTTTATTAATAAATTACCCTTTTTCAAGATTGATGGAACAAAAAATATATATTTAAAAGAACTTTTTAATTGTTAAATTTGAGATATATTTAGTGTGAATTTTTGCGTTAATTTTGTATTTTTAATAATATTTTTCTTATGTTTTATTCATGAATTACCCATTTTCAGCATTTACTGAACAAAAAAAATTAAAACAAATTGTTGAATTTAAGGTTACTATATTTATTTGTGAATTTTGAGATTTATTTTTATATATTTTTTTCGTATTTTTCATTTTTTTCGAATGCATTTCTCATTTTCTAGATTTACCGAATAAAAAAAAAAATTTATAAAATGTTGAAATTGATGAATTTAAGATTACTATATTTATGTAATGTCTACTAGACAATACAAGTACTACTAAGATAGAGTGTGTGGTAGCATCCTCGAACTAGAGGGCATACCCAAAACCTGGAGAGTCTAGTACAAGCCTTCTTACTTTATCCTTAAAAAATACTTCAACGACCCGAACCTACAATGTTTGGGGGAAAAGGGAAAAAATATGAGTTAGTACAAACCACATGTACTGAGTATGGTCCCTATGCATAAAAATCATTAATGCATGAGAAAAGGGACAATGTAGTCAAAACTATGCAAATTGACCAACAATTCAATAAACGTATAAGGAACATCATAATTATATCAACATTTAAGTAGCTCTAGCAACACTTGTGCAATGCCAAGAATAAATCCCCATAACCCTGTCCAAGGCTAAATATCACAGTAAGCAACACATTTCATGCTCACAACATATTCTCATATATAACATGTTTCATATATCAACACTAGTCATATCTTACCAACAGAATCAAAATCATAGTTGTAGTCATAAAACAACACTACTAGAATCATCCTATTGGATCCACATGTGCAATGTGTAAGAGAAGTCTCATACCCTGCCTCACACTTTGTAGTAACCATTATGATAACCCTAATAGAATTTCACCTACATAACTTATTCATACTTTTGCATTAGGGAAATAAGAACCATAACCTACATGAGACCACGTGAGCTACATGAATTCCGGTTTTCTACTATCACACAGGAAAGAGAGGGTCAAATTTCCTAAGGTGCAACCATTGTACATAGCTATTCTAGGTGGATCAACTAAGATACTGTCCTATATGGGCACATAGTAAAGGAAAAGGAATATTGTTTCTAGAAACCTTGAATACTAATCGTGAAGGTTTTCATCTCATGAGACAACACATATCTTGGGAATCCACACTACTAGTCGTGAAGAAACCCATGTGGGAGGCCAGACTTACAAATGTGAGACCTCCATCTCATTTACATGCCTTTTCAGTGCTAAGAAATTATTCCCTTTAGTAATCATCATATATCATCATAAAAGTTCACATTAGTCTTTTTTATACCTTTAAGTAAACATTTTCTCATATAGCTCATAGGTGATCATAAGTGAGAACTACCGTTTCACTTTTAGACCTAATATGATAATCCTGAGAAACTACATTCAATCATAGAATGATCATGAGATAACATAATTACATACTTCAAAGGTAATTTTATAGATCTAGGGTTAGGGATGAGGGATACTTGTCACCAACATCACAAAAACACAGCTAGGTATATCATCATTATCACATAAGTAGATTTCACCTTATATAATTGAGATAAAAGGAGAATCAAGATCATACCTCATTGCCCTTCATGGGACTTCATATTTCAATACCCAATAAATCACAACAAAAATGTTAAATAGGTAAATTCATTATGTATTAACATATCTAAAATCAAAGTAAATAAGTTACATATTCGTCACCCTCAAAAATTCACCTTAATCAATCCCAGAAATTAGGGATTTAGGGGAAAGACATGGTTCAAGGGAAAACTCAAAGGAATTTATCACTTAAACATTAAATAATGCTTGAACAACATTAGTTCATCATAATTCATCACAATTATTTCACAATTTCATTTTAGAAAGAAGACCCATGTAAGGAGAAAAACCCTTGTTTTGGAGGATTTAGAAATCATCTTTTGAAGGACCTCTTGGGGAAAGGATCCCCAAGAGTGAAAGAAACCACACCTTATAGAGGATAAATCCACGAAATTGAGTTGAAAAACTTGAAGGCTTTATCTTCTTCTTGATCTCTAATGGTCTTCAATGGAGTTTTGGAGGAATAGATAATTTTTGAGAGAGAGAGAGAGGGATTTTTTATTTCAACTTGTGGGACTTGATTTGATTGATAAAACTGACCTAATACTGAACCTAATACATTATATGGTAACTAATTAAATTACCCAAAAGACCCCTCACTTAAAAGTGTTTATTTGTGATGTCAAAACACCCAAAATACAACTTTTACGATATCTAAGAAGTAGATGCGCGTCGCGGGGATAATTTTTCCAATTTATTTTCGATCTATGAGCTGAGGCAGTGAGGTCCATTTCTACGTGAGAACGCCTCTCAAATAACGAGGCAGCGATCTGCGTGTCAGGCTCACATCGCAAACGTTGTATCCAATTCTACTTGCAGGCAGACTGCCAGGCAAAATCCCCACCGATGTTTGGGTCCTCCTTAAGGACCCTTCCAACTGTTCTTTGGGTGTTTTTTTTGGACTTTTAAACTCTATATACAACACTATACCTAACCAAAGTCTTTTTTCTGGTTTTAGACTCCATATGATCCTCCAAATCCTTCACCAAACATAGGTACGTAAACATAGTTGAATTTCGCTAGTTTTCGGACGTTAAGGCTTTTCTTTAATCCTATTGCTCCGAAAATTCTCAAACAAGTTATTTAAACTTATTAATGTCTAAAACCATCATTAGTCAACATATTAATCTCTATTATAGGTCATGGAATTTATGGCGTGTTACAATATCCCCCCTTATGAACATTCTTCCCTGAATGACGCCTTAAACCATCTATTGGGAAAAAGGAAAAAGACTCAAGACTAGTAGCCAACCAACCAACAATATCATAATGAGTCACAGAACAAAGGAGGAAATTTCAACTCCTTTCAACATATAAGCATAGCAACAACGAATAGGAACTTAATCCACAACATATCATAACACGGCAAAACTTTTCATATCACATATGGAGGTACTACATTCTCCATTTCAATATGAGATCCATATTAACACTAAAAAGTTGACATATTGATTTCTTATCAAAACAATATCAACTATGATCATTATAACCTTTCATGAAAACTTATAGCACACGACACACTCAAGTGAAAGCCAACATAAAAAACATATTTCATGGAAAGACAAGAACTCAACTTAAGCATGAATTTGTACTACAATATGCACATATTTTAGAAAACATGATAAGTTAAAAATTATTCATAATAGTCATAAAGGAATTTATAACCATAATATTGGATAGGAGTAGTGGGAAATAGATGAGGATAGCCGGTCTTCATATCAAGCTCGGCCTCCCATGTTGCACCCTCAAGAAGGTGGTTCCTCCATAGCACTTTTACGGAGACAACCTCCTTATTCCTCAATATCTTATTTTGATGATACAAGATCTCAAGCGGGACCTATTTATAAGAAAGGTCCTCCTTACCCCTAATCCTTCTAGAGGAATAATGGAAACCGGATCACCTATACACTCTTTAAGCATAGATACATGGAATACCGAATGAATCATGGACAACTCATTTGGCAATTTCCACTCATAGGCAACACTCCCGACCCTCTTAAAAATTTCATATGGCCCCACATAACGGGGACTAAGTTTCCCTTTATTTCCAAACCTCATCACCCCTTTCATAGGTGAAATTTTCAAATAGACCCAATCCCCTACATTGAATTTAAGGTTCCTCTTTCTATAGTCGGCATAAGACTTTTGTTGACTAAAAGTCATTCTAAGCCTCTCCCTTATGAGTCGAACCTTCTTGGTGGCCTCAAACAATACTTCAGGACCCAGAAGAGCAAATTCACCCACTTCGAACCATCCAATCGGGGACCGGCACCTTCTACAATAATGTGATTCAAAAGGTGCTATACCGATACTTGCATAGTAGCTATTGTTGTAGGATAATTCGATTAAGGGTAGATGATCATCCCAGTTACCCTTGAAATCAATCACGCAAGACCTTAACATATCCTCTAGAGTTTTGATGGCGCGCTCCGCTTGTCCATCCATTTGAGGGTGAAAAGTGGTTCTAAGCTTTACTTTCGTACCAATTCCACTTTGGAAAGATCTCCAAAAGTGTGAAGTGAATTGGGCTCCTCTATACAAAATGATTGACAATGGGGCCTTATGTAATTTCACAATATCTCTAACATACAATTTAGCATACTCCTACGCCGAGTAAGAAACCTTTACGGGAAGAAAATCGGCTGAATGTGTCAACCATTCCACTATAACCCTAATGGAATCATATTGTCTACGTGTTCGAGGAAAACCTACCACAAAGTCCATGTTCACATCTTCCCACTTCCAAGTGGAGATATCAATATCTTGGGTTAGGCCACCCTGGCATTGATGCTTATCTTTAACTTGCTGGCAATTTGGGCACCTCGAGACAAAGTTAGCTACATACCTTTTTATTCCATTGTACCAATAGATGTCACGAAAATCATGATACATCTTGGTGGTCATCAGGTGGATGGAGTATCCGGAGCCATGAGACTCATCCATGTTTTTATCCCTTAAACCATCCACATCCAACACACATAATCTTTCTTAGTTTCTAAGTAACCTATCCTCCCCTTGGGAGAAAGAATCATTATTTTGTTAAGGACTGTCTCTTTCAACTCCGTCAATAGGGGATCAAAGTGTTTATTATACTTCACATCCACCACTAAATATGACTCATACTTACAACGAACCATACAACCACCTTTCAACGATTCTTCTAGTCGAACACCCAAATGGGCCAACCTATGAAAATACTTGACTATTTCCTTTTATTCATTATTAACATGAGCCACACTACCCATAGACACTCCACTCAAGGCATCCGCCACCACATTAGCTTTTCCGGGAAGGTAAAGGACACTCATGTCATAATCTTTTAAAATCTCTAACCATCGTCTTTGGCGTAGATTCAAGTCTTTTTAGGTGAATACATATTGGAGGCTTTTGTGATCGGTGAATACATCTACATGCACCCCATGAAGATAGTGTCTCAAAATTATCAAAAAAAATACCACGGACGCAAGTTCAAGGTTATGAGTTGGATAATTCTAATTCTTATCATGTGACTTGAGTTGTCTAGAGTCATAGGCTTTGACTTTTCCATGTTGCATGAACATGCATCCTAGACCCACTCGGAAGGCATTACAATAAATCACAAAGCCTTTAGTACCCTCAGGTAATGTCAATACCGGAGCAGAGGTGAGTCTATCTTTCAATAATTGGAAATTCTTCTCATAAGATTCCGACCATTCCAACTTGGACTTCTTTGTGGTTAAGGCTGTTAATGGAGATCTGATAAATGAAAATCACTCAAACCACTTCTGGTAGTAGCCAACAAACCCTAGAAAATTTCAAATATCGGTAGGACTCAAATGTGTCGGCCAACTTTTTACCACTTCCGTATTTGTTGAATAGACCTCTACCCCTTCACTAGAGACAATGTGCCCAAGAAATGCAACCGACCTCAACCAATACTCACACTTGCTAAATTTAGCAATAAGTTGGTTATCTTTGAGAACTTGCAAAACTATTCTCAAATGATCCATATGATAATCCTCACTCCTTAAGTATATCAAAATATCGTCAATAAAGACAATCACGAACAAATAAAGATACTTTCTAAAAACTCGATTCATAAGGTCCATGAATGCCGCTGGGGCGTTAGTAAGACCCAATGACATCACTAGGAATACAAAGTGAATATCTTTTTTGGAATGTCGTTATTAGAATATCAACCTCCCTAACTCTAAGTTGATGATAATCCAACCTCAAGTCAATATTTGAAAAATGACTTGCTCCTTGGAGTTTATCAAATACGTCATCAATCCTAGGGAGCGCGTACTTATTCTTCAAAGTGATTTTGTTTAATTGTCAATCATCGATACTTATTCTGAAGGACCCATCCTTCTTCTTCACAAAAAAAACCGGGACACCCCATAGGGATATGCATTTTTTAATTTAAACCCTTATCTAGCAGATCTTTGGGTTGAGCCTTTAGTTCTTTAAACTCAGAGACATATGATAAGCAGGGATTGAAATAGGTTGTTTATCTTTTAATAGATCTATACCGAAGTCAATCTCTCGTTCGGGAGGGATTCAAGGAAGATCATCGGGAAAGACCTCCGAAAGCTCTCTTAACACATGTACCGACTCTTTGGGATGCACTTCGGATTCAAGTTCCCTAACTCTTACTATGTGATATAGACAACCCTTTGCAAACAATCTGAATGCTTTTAGACATGAGATTATCTTACCCATAGGATTTGGGTTTCCTCCCTTCCACTAAAAAAGGGTTTCATTTGGAAATTGAAATTTTACCACCCTAGTCCTACAATCAATAGAGGCATAGCAAGCATCCAACAAATACATTCCCAATATGACGTCAAAATGAAGCATATGATGTTCTATCAAGTCAACTAATGTAACTCTATTCGGTACGTAAATTGTACAACCTCTATAGACTCTATTAAACACTACGGAATCATCCACCAGGGTAGAAATAGAAAAAGGTTCGTCTGATATGTCTGGTAGTATAATAAATCTCATGGCTACAAGAAGGGTCACAACTGAAAAAGTAGCTCCCGGATCCAACAAATCATATACATCAAAGCAAAATAACTTTAACATACTGGTGACAACGTCCGATGAGCTCTCTTCATCACTTCGGGTGTTACATTCCAGAAAATTAAATGTCTAGTGAAGAGCCCAATGGGTCTTTAAGAATGAGTATTTGGGATACATAGGAATTCCAATGCCCAATATTGAGAAATATTGGGCATAGTATAGAAAATTGACTAAGGGAGATTAGCCGATTTCAATATAATACCCAAATAAGCAAAATATTGGGCATATTAGAAAATATTGGCTTAAAGGGTGTTAGACAAATTTTGTAAGTATTAATGAGATTTTTCAATAAATTTACTTGCAATGAAGACCCTAAGCTAAATTTTTTGACTTTATATTAAATACAATATGTACTAGTCATCCAAGTGTCCAGCCCAGTACCATAGCACATGACCGTTTAAAATAATCATGTATATTAAACAGTGCCCATGGACATGGTGAGGGTCCTTGGGACGATAAGTAAACATTCCCAAATGAACCATAAATAATAGTTAGTTAGGAAAGTGCAACCAACCCATGTGCAAGCAGATGTGAAAGACATGGGACGAAGCTTCCAAAGGAGGGGACCACCCTAACAGAATTCGGTTAGGGTAGGTGGGGGGGGGGGGAAACGTGCACAAGGGACCACTCAATGTGGGGAATAACCTCCCTACCAATTCTAGACTCTAACCAACTGCCCTAAATTACTAAATAACCTAATACTAACCGAATTATACCCATTAGTTCAGCCGACAATCTAGGACCAAAACTGGGTTGACACTAACCTAGTACTAGTTAAAGATAACCTAGTACCTAACCTAGGATAGTCCAAAAGGTTATTTATGGTCCTAAAAACCTAGGGGTACTTTAGTAATTTTCCCCAAGGTTACCAAATTAATTAATTTAGAAAATTAATTAATTAATTTAAATGGTCTAAAACCGAAAATAAAAGGAAATTTTCATATTTCGGTTAAGACAAGAAAGGGATAACCTAGTACCTAACCTAGGATGGTCCAAAGAGTAAGTTAAGATCCTAAACACTTACGGCTAATTTAGTAATTACCCTAGGCTACTTATCAATTAGTTTAGAAACTTAATTAATTAATTTTAAATGGGCAAAACCAAAATCACAAAGCAATTTCCAGATTTCGGTTAAAATAAGAAAAAGACAACCTAGTACCTAACCTAGGATGGTTGAAAGGATTAGTTATGGTTATAACGACTTAAGGTTAATTTTGTAATTATCCTAGGCAACTTAATTAATTAAATTATCCCTATAATTAATTAAATTTAAGGGGTCAAACCGAAATTCATACAATAACCTAGTACAACTCAAGAAACATCCTAGTACTAAACCTAGGAATGTCCAAAAGGGTTAATTTTTGTTTTAATGATTTAGGGGAACTTTAATAGTTACCCTAGGTACCTTAATTAATTAAATTAGACCTTAAATTAAGTATTTAGAGGGGCAAAACGAAATTCTTTGGAAAAATTTCATACTTGACCAAGTATTGTGTTTTCCTTGTTTTAGTTAATAGAGGAAGGGCTTTTTATTAATTAGTTAATTAATTTATCTAATTAACTTATTAAACCCCAAGTTGAATGAGTAAAGATAAGTTCTTAAACCTAAAAATCCGTCCATTGGGGAAAAAGAACACAGGCAAAGAAACCCCAAAAGAGGATCATGAGTTGGGCTACTCAAACTTCACCCTAGCACTCATTTTCCATTTACCCCACCCCCAACAAAAAGATATGCAATTATCTTCAATGAATAAAAGAATCCAAAATAATAGAGTGGTAGGTGAAGCAAACCTGAGGCGGAAAGCACCGGCGATGAACAAGTCGGTAGGTCTGGTGTCCCAGAACCCACTCCCTCTTTAGTCTGGACACCCTCAGTAGTGTTCTCAGCATCAACAGCACCCTCAGTAGTGCCTCTCTCAACAATCGCAGCACCATCAGTAGTGCGCTTCTCCACCTAAACAACTCTGTAGCTAGACGCCCCAACAGCAAACTAAATAGCCCTCAACTGACGGGCCTCCTCATCAGCAATCGAGGCTTTCCTCGCAGCCTCCAACTCTAGGTGCTCCCTCTTCTGTGTCCTAGACTTATCCGTATTATGACCTCTACGCCACTTGGCATGGTCTCGTGGTGGAGGTGGATGTACTGCATCAGTGGATAATAAGGCCGCCAAAATAGTATCCTCGGCGGGCTGTGCAGAATGGGCCTCAGACTCGGGCACCCTAGCCTCAGAATCATGTCCAAGTCCACTCTCAGACTCACTATCGCAGCCTGAAGGGTCGACATGTCTCCCAGAGGGGCTGGACGGGATAGCACACGCAACTCAAAAGCGTCTAGGCAAAGATGAACCTCCATGATCTTCCTCTCCATGTGTTGGGCCATCTTCCGCTCCATGCGCTTCTCTGCCTCAGGAATAGACCTATGCATCTAAGGATGGATGTGATGCAGAAGAGTGGCCATTTGGGCCTCAAGTTTGTGGACCCTAGCAAGTGGGACTAGAGTGGCAGAGGGAGTCGATCAAGAGGAACTTGGAGTGGTGCTACCACCAAGGATAGACTCGATTGGGGTGGTGTCAGTAGGCTCAGATGTAGACTGGGTAGCCGCTTGAGCTTGCTCTATAATATCTGCAAGGTTCTCATAAAGCAGAGGTACCTCCGAGTGGGGCCCTTGGTGTGGATCCAACTCATTGGCCTCATCCCTGATAAGGCCTATATCAACAGTGCCCGGCGGGGTCTTGATCTGATCTATGTGCCAAATAGGCACACCTACAACGTTCACAAAGCAAACACCATGCACGGAAATAGGTAAGTAGTAATTACCTTGAAGGCCCTATCATGAATGACCGCCTGAACAAGCCAAGAAAAGCCCTCCTCGAAGCCTGCTATCATCGCCACCATACAAATTGCGGGATCCCATGTGACAAAATTGTCTGCAGTAGTGGGGGAAAAGCAGTGGAGGAATATTAACCATAAAAACTTGTCCGTGAAGGTAAGGTTAGCCTTCTTTATGGCTCCCTTAGGCTTTAATACCCAGTCACCAGTCTCTCCATCAATGGACAAGTGCCATGCAATTCACCTCTTGGTGGTCTCTCTCAACTCTGGCTCACGCAGGAACTGTGCATCTTTAACTAGTTTCCATCGGTAGTCGAACTCGGCAGTAAGAGGATTCCAGGTGGCATCAATATTCTCATCGTATAGATACGATAGGATGGCTGGCAAAGAGATTTCTACCCGCTTGCCGCGGACTCAGATGTGATCTAGCGGGGCATGTTTGGCGGGGGCAACACGCCTGTCTATCTGGGCTCGGAGAGTCACCACATATGAGGCGTAGAACACTCTGACCAAATACTAACAGTATCGGCCTAAATCACGAGCCGTCCATTCTAGCCGATGCCTGGTGAAGAAGGCATGGTGAGGACACTCCCCGTAAGGACCCGCCTTTCCAGTGTAAGGGTCCGGGTCATAACCCCCTTATCATTCGACAACATGGCATCTGTGTACACCTGAAACTGCCCCTCAACACACCACCGGTTGGGCTGGTCGGCAAACGGGGTAGGACTCCAGTCAGTGGTGCTGGAGTGGAATCAGCACTATCGGCCTCATCAAACGAGGCGGACTGAGATGCAGTGGCTGGAGCAGGATACTCCTTAGACCCGGAGACTCCTTCTGAACCCGATACTTCCTCAAACATGAAGCATTCATGGAGTTTGTAGCAGACCCAGAAGGAGTGCCAGTCAGTATAAGATCCCCTTTAGACTAGGAGGCAGTGACTATGCCGGGCGCCACCTTAATAGGTGTGACTCAAGTGGTGCGTATAGCCCGCGCAGGAGTGACAGTGCCTGGGGGCACATATTCGTGGTCACGCTCATTGTCAAAGACAATGACCAATCGGAAAGATGGGGCGACGGACTTGGAACACCCACGTGAGTATACTCAATCTTGGTTTGGTGCCATGAGTGTCAGTAACTGCATATAACAACAATTGGTACCATTAGAACCAAACAAGACATGGGTAGAAGAAAATAAAAACGGAACTAGCAGTGTTGCAGTTGCAGTACTGCACGACGAACCCATCGAAGGTCCATCGTAAGAGTGATGGACCGTCATGGGGGTCCTTCATGAAACACTTTCAAAAATAAAGTCTACGAGAACCTTGATGGTAGTGCAGGACAGACCGTCATAGGAATGAAGGTCCGTCGTAGAGAGCCATCGAGGGAAACTTGAGAAAAATATTGAGACTCTAAGAAAGAAAGTGTATGACAATCGTGATGGTTGTGCAGGACGGACCGTCGCGGGTATGACGGTCATTCATAAGTGTCCATAGGGGGACACTTGGAAAGTATTTTGAGACCCTCAAAAATAGGGTATGACTGTCCGTCATAAGTTCCCGTAAAACTGGGGGGAAAATAAAAAACTGGGGCTTGGTGTGACGGACCACATGATGGTCCGTCGTGGGCACGACAGTCCGTCATCGGCACGACGGTCCGTCATCGGCATGATGGTCTGTCATCGGCACGACTGTCCGTAATCGAGGTCTCGTTCTTTCTTACAGTGAAAAAGTTGTGAAGCATAATTCGCCCCCTTCATTTGCTAATATGAACTAAACTTATCCACACAATTTCTAACCAATTTACCCATCATTCTATCATTCCTATGGTAATGATTTCTCGAGTTTTATCATGCAATTTTGGAAAACCATCAACCTATGTCAGAAACAAATATCAGAAGCAGACACCCCCCGTTCGATTTAGTTAACACAACAACCCCATTCTTTTTACAATAATAATGGTATAAATGCACTTAGTATTGTTGGGGTGAAGTCTTAGCATGCACTAGGGGTCAAATATCAAACATCCACACATTCAGAAACATGTATTTTAACATGGAAAAATAAGAACAGAATGTAGATGACTAATATAGCAGAAGCACATACCTGATATTGAAGTCAATGAATAATAAATGCAACACCACAAAGTGACGAGTAGAGCACTAAACCAAGACTCAAACCGGAAAAGAACGGGAAAATACTTTGGGAGTTTGGAGAAGAAGGGTTTTGGAGAATGTGGGTAAAGGAAGGAAATCAGAAGATCAGAGAACAGAAGAGTGATTGAGGAGATAAAAAGTGAGAAAATGGAGGAAATGAGAGAATGAAACGTTTTGAATAAAGTGGTGGGAAGTTAATACATTTTAAATCTTTTTATATTCGCCGGTCGGGTTGGGTCAGGTGTATGGGTTTTTACGCGATGAGTCCCCATCGACAGTCCGTCACAGGCATGAAGGTCCGTCATGCATGCCCTAACTTAGAAAAATTGGAAAAACATACCTGGGCATGACGGAAGCTTGCGACCGTCCGTTGCAAGCATGACGTAGGACATGACGTAGCACACTTGATTACTCAGACATTATTAAGATGTTATACCTCTATCACTTCATTCGCCTTTTTAGCGTTCCCTAGAGAGATTTTGATTCGATGTCCTTTCACCTTAAACCGCACACCCTCCTTGTTCTCCAACTCAACCACTCCATGAGGTAATAGTTGGGTGATCAAGTAAGAACAAGTCCATTTGGACTTGAGTTTGCCCGGAAACAAACGTAACCTAGAGTTGAATAAAAGCACCAAATCCTTAACCATAAATCGCGTTTGTCAATCATTTGGTCATGGTACTTCTTCATCTTTTCTTTGAAGAGAGATGAACTTTCAAAAACTTTTAGGAAAAATTCATCAAGCTCATTAAACCCATTTAACCTCTGTTCAGCAGCTTCATTCCAATGTATTTTCAACCTTTTCATTGCCCACAAGGCTTTGTGCTCTAATTCAACCAGTAAGTGACAAGCCTTACCATATACAAGTTGGTAAGGGGACATACCTATGGATGTCTTGTATGCTGTACGGTACGCCCAAAGAGCATCATCAAACCTCCTTGACCATTCCGTTCTACTAGCATTCACCCTTTTTGACAAAATCTGCTTAATCTCCCTGTTTGACACCTCAACTTGCCCACTAGTTTGAGGATGGTAAGGAGTGGACTCATTATGCCGAACCCCATATTTCTTCAATAATTCCTTACACAATTTGTTGCAAAAGTGTGATCCCCCATCACTAATAATAGCCCTTGGGGTGCCAAATCGGGAAAATATATTCTTTTCCAAGAACGAGGTGACACTCTTCCCTTCATTATTTGAGAGTGCGATATGACACACCCATTTAGACACGTAATCGACCGTTACTAGAATGTACTTTATCCCATGAAAACTCAGAGAAAAGCCTATAAAGTCAATACACTACACATTAAATAGCTCAATAACAAGAATGGGATTTAAAGGGAGCTCTTGCTTTCTCGATATTCCGCCATCTCTTTGGCATCTAAAACATGCCTTAGCGAACTCATGAGCATATTGATGGATAGTTGGCCAATAGTAGCCACATTGCAAGATCTTGTGAGCGGTACGGATACCACTATGATGTCCACCTAAGGGTGCTGAATGGAATGCCTCCAAAACACTCAACATCTCAACTTCTCGGACACAACGCCGAATAAGCCCATCAGCGCAACTTCTGTACAAGTATGGATCATCCCAAAAAAACTTTTTCACATCATACATGAACTTCCTTCGATGAAAATACAAGTCGGGTGGGATGATATCGCAAGCCAGATAATTCGCATAATCTGCGAACCATGGAATCAAGTCTTGAGAGGCGGCCAATACATGCTCATCGAGGAAAGTATCATCAATTTCAGTCTTATCCCCCAACTCTCTCATTGATTCATCTTATAAACGGGACAAGTGATCAGCAACTTGATTTTTGGTCCCTTTTCTATCAATCACCTCAAAGTCAAATTCTTGCAATAGTAATACCCAACGAATAAACCTCGGTTTCGCATCCTTCTTTGCTATCAAATATCTCAAAGCAGAATGATCAATATGCACTATAATCCTAGTGCCAAGCAAATAGGAGAGAAATTTCACAAAAGCAAAGGCTACAACAAGGAGCTCTTGCTCAGTCACGGTGTAGTTCTTTTGGGCTTCATTTAGGGCTTTACTAGCATAGTAAATGGGGTGAAGGATTTTGTACCTTCTTTACCCCAATACCACACCAAGAGAAACCCCACTAGCATCACACATTACCTCAAATGGCTTTCTCCAAGGCGGCGAAATAATTATAGGTGAAGATACCAACTTTTCTTTCAACTCACCAAATGCCTTAAGAGAGGATTCATCAAAATACGATTTACACTCTTTCTCAAGCAATTTGAAAAAAGGATGCGCAATTTTTTAAAAATACTTGATGAACCTCCGGTAAAAACCTGCATGACCAAGAAAGCTTCTCACACCTTTGACAGATATAGGTGGGAGAAGTCTCTCTATAACCTCGACTTTAGCTGGATCAACCTCTATACCCTTCTTCTGAATGCGTTGACCCAATTCAATACCTTAATTCACCATGAAGTGAAATTTTTCCCAATTTAGTACTAGATTGAAGTCTCCACACCTGTTAAGAACCTCAGACAAATGACTCAAACACCATTCAAATGATTCACCAATGACAGAAAAATCATCCATAAACACCTCAATAGTTTCCTCCACCATATCGGAGAATATCAACATCATACATCTCTTAAATGTGGCGGGTGCATTGCACAACCCAAACGTCATTCTCTTGAATGCAAAGGTCCCATATGGACAAGTAAAGGTGGTTTTCTCTTGATCTTTTTGTGCAATAGAAATCTGATTATACCCCGAATAACCATCAAGAAAACAGTACCACCCCTTTCTGCAAGTCTATCCAACATCTAATCCATGAAGGGTTAAGGAAAAGGGTCTTTTTTGGTTCATGCATTTAATTTCCGGTAATCCATACACACCCTCCAACCAATCACCGATCTCATTGGAACAACCTCATTTTTCTCATAAGGGACCACAATCATTCCCCCTTTCTTAGGTATACACTGAACAGGGCATACCCAACTACTATTAGTGTTGGATATATAACTCTGGCATCCAACCACTTAATAATTCTCTTCTTCACTACCTCTTGTATAGGTGGTTTTAGACATCACTGATGCTCAACACTTGGCTTATGATCGGGCATGAGTTGGATTTTATGAGAACAAATACCGGAAGGGATCCAAACAATATCTGCAATATTCCACCTTATAGCTCTTTTGAACCTTTTTAACACTTTCACAAAACTCTCAACTTGATGCACATTCAATATGATGCAATAATAACCGGCAAAGTGTCATATTTTCCCAAGAATACATACCTCAGATGAGGTGGTAAAGGCTTAAGTCATAATTTTGGAGCCTCCGAAATAGACGATTTCGCGGGTGGAGATTTGCAATGTTGCATATCTAACTCAAATTTCTTTGGTTTAAAACGAACATAACCTTGATCAAGTGGCCCGAACAATGACCCATTCTCTTCAATGCCATCACAATCAAAATTCATGATCACTGCCGCCAATGCTTCTACACCCAGATGCTCTTCAATTTGTACCTTAGATGATTCCTCAACTCTGTAGGATATAGTAGATACCGATTAGAGCTCACCACTCCGCCTCATGGACCTACAAATGTTGAAGGTCACTTTTTCATTGTTAAATCGGAAGTTCATCTGCACCTATTCCATATCAACCAAGGATCTACCCGTAGCAAGGAATAAACTCCGTAGAATAATAGGCACCTCAAAATTGGCCTCCTAATCAAGATTAACAAAATCGGACGGAAATATGAACGACTCCACTTTTACTAGCACATCGTGAAGTATACCAATTGGCCTTTTTACCGTTCTATCGGCCATCAGTAGCCACATCGCAGTGGACTTTGGGTCACTCAAACCCAACTTCCTGTAAATCGAGAGGGCATGATATTTATACTTGCCCCAAGATCACATAATGCTTTTACAAAATGTAATAACCCCATTATACAAAGAATAGTGAAAGCACCCGGATCTTCTTTCTTTTGCACTATAGATGTTTTAGTAATGGCACTACAGTGCTGCATTCTTTCATTATCCTCAAAAGTGACTGATCTTTTCTTTGTAACCAAATCTTTCATGAACTTGGCATCACCGGGAATTCGTTCAATAGCTTCTACCAAAGGGACATTGATAGAATGTTATTTCAATATCGTTATAAAACGCCAGCATTTACCATCCTAAGTCTTTTTTACTAACCTTTATAGGAAAGGAGGTGCTGGTCTAGGCATGGGGTTCATCTTTTGGGGCACCATAACATCTTTTACCATTTTATCTTCTAACTCACCTCTAACCTCAACCACTTTATCATCATCTCTTATGACCTTTTCTTCACCAGAATGCATAGGTGGATCAATGGTTTGCTTACCACCCCGGGTAGTGATTGCCATACAATGCCCATCATTTTTTTGATTTTGGATAGTATTGCTAGGAAGAGTGCCCGGTTCCCGTGTGTTTACAGTTGCAGACAATTGGTCCATTTGCAACTCAAGATTCTTAATCGAGATTGCATGTGTATCAAACTTTTGCCCTATACCTGCTAAGTAATTCCTTAACTCTTTAGTGTGCTCATCACTAGCATCGAACCTCCTCATCATTTTATGCATCATATCCTCAACTCGCATCATTCTACCCCCACCATCCCTAGGAGCAACTTCACGATTTTGAGTTGGAACATAGGGCCCACTCATATCATTTCTATTACCATAGTTACCTCGGTTGAAGTTATTGTCGCGGTTGTACTTCCCATCTCGTACATAGTAACCTCGCAGTTATAATTACCATAGTTCCGACCTTGGTTTCTTTGACCTTAGTGCCAATCATCCTAATTAGATCCTTGGGTGTTCGGTTAGAAACACCGTGTATGATCATTCACCGCATCGGAGTCCTCCTCATAGTAATATTCATCATTCGGCAGCGGTGGTTTAGACAAGTAGTTCAACGCATTTACCTTTTCCTCACCCCCAGCAACAGCTTTCAACAGCAACCCAAGCTCAATTCTCATTTGAGCCATCTCCTCACGAAGATCATCTGTGACTGAGTTGTGTTTGAAATGGATTGGGAAGGTGTTTCTCCCAATATCTGACTTTCTAGTACTCCAAGCTTTATTATTTCGGGAGATTTTCTCTTACTTTTAAGCAATCTGGACATAAGGACACTCCCCATAAGAACCACCTGCTATTGTATCCAACACCGCTTTGTTACTATCATCTTGTCACTGATAAAAATACTCTTTCAGAGACTCATCATCTATGCAGTGATTTGGGACACTTCTAAAGAATGAAGTGAACCTATCCCAAGAACTACTAACTGACTCTCCCGGTAGTTCCACAAAGTTGTTCACTTGTCTTTGTGGTTTAGTTTCTGAGACACCAGGTAGTAGCGTGCTAAGAAAGAATCCCTCTCTTGATTCCAAGTTAAGATTGAGTTATAGGAGAGCTCAGTAAACCACATAGCAGCCTCTCCCATCAGAAAGAGAGGAAAAACTCTTAGCCCGATTACATGCATATTCAAATCGGGCCTCTCTACACAACTTTTGCACACTTCCCTTACCTTAGCGTTGTGGGCATGTGGATCCTCAAATGGTAGCCCTAAAAACAAACCTCTGGCAGTGAGAATTTGCATCAGAATACTAGTTACCACAAAAGTGTGGCCGTGTGGAAGAGGGGGCCAGAGGAGTGGCCCGTCAGAGTTTGCTATATTTTACATCCCCTATAGTACTCTTCAGGGCGTGGAGTGGGAGGTTTTCTCCGTATTTAACCTTCCCCATGAAAATAATGTAATACACGGTCTTAAGCATCGACCAATGGTGGAATTTGCGGGTCGATCTCATCACATTTGATGCCTAAATTCAAATTCATTCTTCTTAAAGTACGCTCTAGTTCGGGGTCAGGTTTAATAACTCGTATTTATCTACTCTGTGTATTCGGCATGTAAGGAAGTTAGACTTGCAAGAGACAAAAACAAAAACAAAAAGTAAAATTAGGAAAATGTTGACTAAACTTCGGTAACAAGCTTAAAGTTAATCTAAAAGCCACTTTCCCCAGCAGCGGTGCAAAAACTTGATCCGCTAAAATTTACTTCTCGAAATGAAGTAAAAGCGGTCGCATCAAGTAAAGAACCCAACTAGTGAGGTTGGGATTGTGTCCACGAGGAAAATGGTTCAGACTTAACTTTATTCTATTATTACTTCTATTTAGTCAATTATTTGTCAAAAATAAATAACCTAAAGGGGGTTTTGATTAATGAAACAAATTAGATAAACTAAAGTAAACCAGTGCAAGGTTCATGTATTGGAGTTTAATCAAGTAATGAAAGTAACTAGGGCGTAAGTGTTCCCCAGAGGCTCCTAACTCGGTAATTCTATCTATAACAATCCTTTCCTTGTATCTTGCATGCAAAGTGATAAGTTAGGCATTTCTAAATCCTTGGTCTGGCATCTAGTGAATTTCACTCCCCACCTTGGTCTGGCTACATGTGTTTCTTTAATAAACCTTATATTTACCTTATATTAAGCATCATATTTGATATTTGCATAAGTTGTTACCTCGTACCAACAACCACTAGCCTATTAGATAGTATACACTAAATCTATGTTGATAATTCTTTTCCTATTATCTACCTCCATGGCCTGTCAAGTAGCAATAAGGCGATTTCTAACGTTGGCCATCCATTAAAAAAACTTCTAAGAGAAAGAATTATCAATACATGCAAGACACTATTCTCGAATTGTTATTTTAGCTATGTTTTACCTTGTTATTTACCCATGGTTCCTACAACCCTAGTTATGGAGTTTAGTTACCCATGCTAATAATCACACAATTCATATTGATAATATAAGAATTAATGCACTACTTTTATGAAAATAAATCAAATCCACTGATTTACTTGAATAAATCACAAAACACCAATAATCAATTCCGGAAAAGCAATATCAAATCCCAAAGTTGAAAGTTCAATCTTAGACAATAAAACTAAAAAATATCCAAAGGTCTAACCCCAAAAACGAGGTTTTTAGGACTATTTATAAGAGACAAAACCTAATAAATGAGGGAAATCTAATTAAGGAAAACTCTACCAAAAACATGTCCGAGTCGACAACCCTTGTGACGGACTGTCGGGAATACGATGGACCGTCATGGTTTCGGTCATTCCATACTTAGCACAAATCTATGCTGCTTTCTTCATCAACTCTCTGTTATCCTGGACGGACAGGTATGACGGACCATTATGAGCACGACGGTCCGTCCAGGGGTTCCGTTCCACGACACTTAGAATCTTCTGAAGTTGGGTACTGGGACTACTCTTTGTTAGCATTGACGAATGTGCATGACAGACCGTTGTGGCTATTATTGTCCGTCGTGAGCTTCCGTGGTCCCACACTTGGTCAAAATTCCCCAACTTCCTTCAGCTGCCAATTTCTTCTAACGGCGGTTGACCCCTACGGACCGTCACAGTCACGACGAATCATCGTGGGGTCCGTAGGTGGTCACTTCTGCAATTTCAGGTCAAAATCTCCGCGTTCTCCATTGGATAGATTTCCTGGAAATAAATAGAAACTACATCGAAAATCAATACAAAAAGTCTTTAGAAATACACTAAACTTAAGGAAAAGACATTGAATGTACCGTGAAACCCCGGTACATCAATATGTAACTCATTGAAAGAAGTGCTCATCATCCATAAACGATGAAATGAAGCTACTACACTAATGTAAAGAAGTAACGTGAGTTATAAAATAATTAAAGGGGTCAAAATTAAATAGTGACCAGAATGGAGTGTTAAAGGAAGTGCGACAATTCTTACTTACACCTAAGCCACTATGTTAAAAGAATACTCACGAATGAATGTGTTAGAATGTGTGAGACTAGTTCATTAACACCTAAGGATGATATGTAAGGACAATTCACATTTCATCAATGTAAATTAAAGATGATATGTAAGGACAATTTACATATCATCAATGTAAAGTAAGGATGATACGTAAGGACAATTCACATTTCATCAATGTAAAGTGAGGATGATATGTAAGGACAATTCACATTTAATCAATGTAAAGTAACGATGAAAAGTCATCAAAATAGTAAGTAAATCTCAATCTAGAAGCAAGCTTCCATAATGCTTGAGTCAACCCTAGAAGATAAAGAAGAAATGAACATTCACGTAATGAGGTGAGTAATTATGTTAGTCTATGATGCTAATGAAAATGGTGACAACATGATAAGAGGCTAATGTGAAAGATTAGAGCAATCTCAAAGGAGCCTAAGTAAATGTTACCAAAAAGTACTCACTTGTGAGAGTGTAAGGTTAATGAAGTGACCAGTCTCTAGGAACACTCTAATGAAAGTATTGAAGTTAATGCATACTTAATACTAATGATGAGATGAGAAATCATCTAATCAGCAGTGATGTCCTCGTGCTGAAGCCAGCTTCCATCACGTATGATTTGAATGTAATGAAACTTTATACTAAGTACCGATAGGCTAGATTTGAGCAGTGATGCCTTCCTTCGGTAAGGGCAGAGGTTCACGTAACTCTCATGAGATGAGACTGTCCGGCATGCCGGGTATTGTTCTACTTTTATCTCCTAGTCTTTGAACCTATACTGCTTATATAGGGATCTAGAAGGGTTCGACTCCCTATATACGATAGTATGTTCGGGTCACTTTGGCCGGTGATTCCACCTCTTTTCGGTGTGGGGTAGACACTGGATTTCATGATGCTCACATGACCTATGTAAGTTAATGTTAATGTTCCGAAATAAATAATAAGTCCAGCCTCAAAGTATGAAAGATAATGAAACGAACGATACCTAGGTGTTTGTGCAAGACAATCAGGAGGTGAAATCAGATTCAAGTAATGACATTAGGTCATTCTTGGCCATTGCGCTTCATGATCCCGATGAGAGTCTTAATCTTCATTCAAGGTATATATGGTGTTTACATCAGCTTACGAATGAATGAAATGAATAATGTGAAGCACGAATTAACCAATGAAGCAGACTCTGTCTTTGCAAAAGAAGGCCCTCGGGTTGAGGTCCCATATGTTGGGCCCTCACTTGAGATGTCTTAATTCTACATTAATGATTCAAAAGTCTCGTGTATATGAAATGTATAATATATAAAACATGAAAGTAATGACTCACTATGAGGTAGGGAAATCATTCCTTAGTCCTTGGATTACTTACATCGATTCATTGTGGGTATGGGACTACAATGAATCATTTCTCTTGTAAGTAAAACAAAGGACCAAAAGAATTATAGAAATACTATACAAAAAAAAAGAAAAATAATCTAAGTTTACAAAGAGGAGATTCGGCCTAAGAGGAACAAAAATCTCAAATCTTCGCCCGAGTTGTTCTAAAATTATGTTGATGATACTAATGTTATGTAATCATATAGAAAATGAGTTGTTTTCTTTGAATGCATTAAAATACATCATATTCATACCACAATTCACAACTAACAAATTTTGAATGTCTAGGGACTAGGCTTTCTAGAAATAGCATGTTGTCTAGGAAGAGCTTTCTCTGATCATACATAGTCTTATGTGTATGTGTGCATACACCCATACTTAGTATATGTGGTGTAATAATCCCTACTATTTACTATTTTCTAGATGCAGGTTAAGGGACAGATTGATGACTCTTGCAACTGTTTGGACATCAGCGTTTCTCCAGACCATTTAGTAGGTCCTCTTGATTTCGAGGATGCTACAATTTTAGTCTAGCGTTAGTTTTAGACAAATCTAG
This sequence comes from Solanum pennellii, assembly GCF_001406875.1. Classification (NCBI taxonomy): domain Eukaryota; kingdom Viridiplantae; phylum Streptophyta; class Magnoliopsida; order Solanales; family Solanaceae; genus Solanum; species Solanum pennellii. Next base: position 39,739,418 of record NC_028645.1, on the reverse strand, counting down.
TGGATGTTGTCCCTAGAGTTTCTTTCGTACTTTCATTTTGAAGCTTTTGTAATAAGGCCACGTTTGGCAAACGTATTTATGATATATTCTTATTCTATTTCAACTTGATTCTTATGATAGATGATTGTTATATTTATGTTGCGCTTAGTATATGATGAATTCATGAAATAACTATATGAATTCTATGTATACTTCATATGTTTAAAAGTTTTAAATTTTCTGCTAAAATAAATAATATGAATGTGATGAAAGCAAGATGAGGCTTTTCTGCGACCTTTGAGAGGTCAACGAAGCCGGTTGCTATTTGAATTCCAGAATCCGGGTCGTGACACTTTCCACCCTGTGAGAACCATAGTGAACCTTACTTTCCCTATGTGGGAAAGTGTCACCCTCTAACATACAAGATCACTGTGTGCTAAGATAAGTCCCTTATTGAAATGTCTTTAATCTTTATTTATCAATCATAACTTAGTTTAGGTCATAGGGTCTAGACCTTATATAATCATCATCATAATAGCTCAATAGAAATTGCATGAGTATAATCCTTTCATCACAATCAACATAATTAAGGTTAACACATACATACTCTTTCATAATAAGGCACATTGGAAATCACCATCATCCTTATAACTTTACATCTTGATTAACCTCACAGAAATAAGCAAGACATTTCAATTCAATATCATACCACCCTATCAATCCTAAAAAAGGCATATTCCAACACAATTATTATGACTTAATCACAATTAACCATAATTGAAGCAAATTATAGGGATCACAAGACTTACCAGATCTCCTTCACAATTCTCATCAAGGTGTTACCCTTAACCCTTAGTTAAACTCAATTAGTTCGTCAAATCACCATAATTCAATAACCAATATAATCACAAGGCTAAAGATTCACTACATCACAATTCGATAATAGATCAAAGCTTGGGAATAAGGCAAATCATCATACCCTAGATCACTTCTCAAGAACTATTATGAAATAATACTTATCACCCTAATTTATCCATAATTATCACAACAACATAATCTAGTAGTAATTCAACCCTTAACCAGGTCAATTGAATGAACAAGATACAATATAATTAAAGATCACAACCTAGGGTTAGGGACTCAGGATTATGTTCTTAAATTAAGGCAAGACCATCAAAAATTACCACAATCAAGTTAGAATACATGTTAATCTAGTAAATATAACCTAAATAAAACATCAACAACTCCATTCATAACTTTCAAATTCGTAATTGGATGAAATCCATTTGAAAACTCTACATATGAGAACACTTTGGATGAACCCTTTGAGGAGAGAGGTCTCAAAGGTGAAGACATCCCATACCTTAATGTTTTGACAAAGAATTGAAGATGAATTCGTCCCTTTCCAGCCCCCAAATCCCTTCCTTATCTTAGTCTTCAATGGTGTCTTCATATAAAGAGATAAAGTATAGAGAAGGAAGAGAGTTTATTTTTTGTGTTGTGTTTAGACTAATGAGGATTGGGGTCTTTATATGAGGGGTTAAATTAGTTAATTAATTTTCCCTGATACCCTAACTAACAACCAAATCCCTTTCTTAATTAACTTGAACTTAACTTAATTTTGAGCAGTAAAATAGACCCTAACAGACGAAACCCTGCCGACGGGCCGTCTGTGAGTCGACGGTTGGTCCTCCCTCCGTCCTGCACTCCGTCGTCTTGGTCAAAGACTTGTGCAGGAAAGTATTTTACATTTTGTCTAAGTGTGGGACAATGGCTGGATTCGGCGCCCCGTCGATCCACACACGAGCCGTCCCCTGGCTCTCATGGTTTGCAACACTGCCCAGGCAGTTTGAAGCCAACCTGCAAGGGTCCTCCTCAAGGGCTCTAGGTTGGTCCTTAGGAAGTCGTACCCAGACGTTTCAACCATGAATCATCTTAAACACCTATTATCTAACCTTTCACCACTTTTAATGAATTTCTAACTCCTAAAATCTAGTAAATAGGCTAAGGCACACTAGCACCTTTTTTAACAAACTTTCGAACGTCATGGACGTTCTTGTACGTTTTGGTGTCTAAACTTCCTAAATGACCTATATTCATTAAACTAACCTTAAAAACAATGTATATACTTCATTAAACCTATGTTATTCTCAACGATGCATCTTGTATTTTCGAAGTGTTACATTATCCCCCCCTTAGGAACATTCATCCCCGAATGACACAAAATTCTTTTTGAAGGAAGGAATAGACTCAAGACTAGCAGCCAAACCAACATCAATACAATACAAAATAATAAATATCATTTCAATAAAGGAAATTCAAAACCTCAAAACCAAATATGAGACTCAAACATTACTTCATGAGGCTCTTCCTTCTCATAACAACAACATGAGCTCAACATGACACACTGAGTCAATTATAATCAAATTTAACTTATCAACATGATATACACGAATTCATAAGGATTCAACATGTCAAAATGCACAACGTGACCCAAAACAAGCCCAAAAGAAAAAATTTCAAATACAAGGCACAATCACTGTAACCTCACTGTGCATTATTTTCTTTCAAAAATGCATCTTTTGCAAATCTTCACCCAATAATCAAGAAACCTCAATTCCTAGTAATATTTATATTATTAAATAAATGAGTAACATTAATTATAAAAAATATAAGGGTAACGGGACATCATGTAGGCCTCGGCTTTCCATGTTGCACCCGTATCTAGGTGATTTTTCTATAACACTATTACGGATACCACCTCTTTGTTCCTTGATACGCTCAAATTTACTTCTCAAATAAGAAGTAAAGCGATCGTGTCAAGTAAATAACCCAACTAGTGAGGTTGGGATCGTTCCCACGAGGAAAATAGTTAGACTTAACTTCAATCTATTACTACTATTGTTCAGTCAATTACTTCCTTTGAAAGCAAAAATGATAAAAGGGGGGTTTTCTATTTCTAAATAAATGAAAATAACTAGCGAAATTGAAAGAGACACTTAACAGCTTCAAATGTTGGAGTTTTAATCAATTAATGAAGGTAACTAGGGTTTATGTTTTCCCCACAGGTTGATAACTTGATAAGTCTAACTATAACAATTCTTTCCTAGTATCTTGCTTGCAAAGTGATAAGTTATTTATTTCTAATCCTTGGTCCGGCATCTAGAAAATTTCACACGCACCTTGGTCCGGCTACGTGTGTTGCTTAACAAACCCTTATCTTTACCTCATATTAAGCATCGCATTCGATATTTGACTCAGTTATTACCTCGTACCAATCAATACTAGCCTATTAGATAGTATACACTAAATCTATGTTGATAATTCTTTTCCTATTATCTACCTCCTTGGTCCGGCAAGTAGCATTAAGGCGAGTTCTAACGTTGGCCATCCGTTAAAAAAACTTCTAAGTGAAAGAATTATCAATACACGCAAGACACTATTCTAGAATTGTTATTTTAGTTAGGTTTTAACCTCATTATTCGCCTATGGTTCCCACAACCCTAGTTATGGAGTTTAGTTACCCATAGTCATAATTACAATATTCAAATATGTGATATAAGAATTCATGCACTTACTTCGATGAGAAAGAGTAAAATCCGAAAATTCACTTGATTAATCAGCAAAAGTCACCAACAATCAATGATAAATTTTCAAGATAATCAATAATCTCTCAAAGAGTCTACAAAATAATCAAGAGTCTCACAATATTCAAAGGTCTAACAATGATCCAGAGTCTAACAATAATCAAAGGTCCAATCCCAAAAACAAGGTTTTTCGAACTATTTATAAAAAAAATAAAAACCTAATTAAACAAGGACTCTATTTGATGGAAATCTGTCAAAACGCGGCTGGGTCGACGGACCTCGCGACGGGACGTCGTGGTCACGACGAGCCGTCGTGGACTCCGTCGTCCCATACTTTGCAAATTTCTTCTGCTGCTCTCTTCATTACCCTCGACGACAGGTATGACGGATCGTTACAAGCACAACGGTCCGTCGAGGGTCTCCGTTCCAAAACACTTGAACTCTTGGAATATGGGTACTGGGGCTACTTCTCTGATCTTCATGACGAACCTGTAGGACGGACGGTCATGGCTACGACGGTCCGTCACGCTTTCCGTAACCCCACACTTGGTCAGACTTCCCCATCTTTCTTCAGCATCTGCACTACGCTACCACCTACGGACCGTCACAAGCATGACGGACCGTCACAAGCTCCGTAGGTGGTCTCTTATGCATTTCTTCTCTCAAAAACCTCCGCATTCATCTTTGGACAGATTTCCTGCAAATAAGGAGAAACTTATATAAAAGTTAGCACAAAAAGGCTTTTGGACACACTAAACTTAAGGAAAAAGTATTAATAATACCGTGAAACCACGGTATATCAACACCCTCAACTTAAATTCGTTGTTTGTCCTCAAGCGACGCACTATGACTCAATACAAAATCTTTGTACAATAGTATCCATGTTTTATCCTTTGCAATCATTTGGCTATCAATCCCGATTAATCTCATCATATTTATGCATGCTATCACTATTAGGCTTGAATTATGTGGAGTCCGACCATGACACAGACTCACCATGCACTAACACCTATCCTCTTCAATTTCTCACCGAGGTCCTAATATTTCCGGTATTGCAACTAGTGTCCTCACTTCAAAACAAAATCCTCATTTTTCACACAATGATTTCATTTTTGAGTATAAGGATTACTTTTCAACACTCACTCTCAGAACAAATTAACACTCATTCATACCTATTGCCATAAGCTTGCCCTTATTTTCACTGCTTTAAGTTCGCTATACAACCCTTAGGATCACGATAGGACTTTCTTAGCTTGTAACATAGGCTCAGGGTTAGGTAGGGTATATTTTAGTGACTTTTTTCCCTCCTTGACATATCGGCTAAACATACCATTTTCTATCATGTTATCTCGCCCAGTTTCTCATATTCTTTTACCTTGCTATTTTCCATTCTTTCTTCATTTGTGTAAGTGACTCTCTTCTTTTCTTGCTTGTATTTCTTGTATATTTTTTCTTTTTCTTTACTTTTCTTTCAACTAATTCTTGAGTCACTTTACTTTTGTTCTTTCTCTCTCTTTGTTTTTTCAACCACACTTTCCAGAGCATTCCTCATAATAGCCACCCTCAACTTACGCTTTTGGCATAAGCTGAGGTGCACATGTCCAAGTAGGGACCAGGGCCAACACATTTTTCTCAGAAAAGATGAGTTAGGGTGAAAAAGAAATGTCTAGTTTAAGCTCAAATCATTTGGATCAAAGAAGGATAAATNAAATGAAAGGTCTAGTTTAAGCTCAAATCATTTGGATAAAAGAAGGATAAATTTCATTTGGTTTTCTTTTATTTAGGCTAAACAATGGGCTATATTGAATAAGGGCCTATGATCCTTTCCTAATTGTCGACTATTCAAATCTTCCTCACACTCACTTGACATCTCATAACTCTACTAGATTATCAGACACCTAGTTCGAATTTTAGACTTAGGGTCATGCAGTGGTGTACCTCTATGTCATGCTTAGAGCCACACATTTATCAATTACTATGCCTAGTCATGCATCATTTTCCATTTTATCAGGATATCATTTTAGCCATCATGCTCCAGAATGAAACTATGTACACAAGATATAGGCATGCCGGTTCAACAGAAAAAGTAATCAGTCTCTAGGAGAAAAAGAACACAGGCAAGAAAACCCCAAAAGAGGATAGTGAATTGGGCTACTCAGACTTCACCCTAGTTTTCACTTTCCATTTACCTCACCCCCAACAAAAAGACATGAAATTGTCCGCAATGCATAAAAATTTGATATACTAGAGTGGTAGGTGAAGCAAACCTGGGGCGCAAAGCACCGACGATCAACACGGACAGTTGTGATTATGACGGTCCGTCGTCGATGTCCGTCGTGGGACACTTAAGAAAAAAATGGGGACCCTTAGGAGAGGGGTCTCTGACCGTCATGACGGTTATGCAGGACAGACCGTCGAGAGTATGACGGTCCGTCATAGATGTCCGTTGGAGGACACGTAGAAAACGTGAGAGACCCTTAGGAATAGGGTCTCTGACAACCAGAACGGTTGTGCAGGACAGACCGTCGTGGAATCGACGGTCCGTCGCATGTGTCCGTTGGTGACTGTTGCAGAGTGATCTTCTGCAGAATTTCCTGGTGATGTGCCTGCAAATTTTAAACCCATTAGTAGAAAAAGCTACCATTACTAAAAAGAAAAAGCAAAAAAAACTATAAGTATTGGGTTGCCTCCCAACAAGCGCCTGATTTAACGTCGAGCACGACTTAGGACACTTGATTACTCAGCCTTCATCAAGATGGTATGCCTCTATCACTTCATTCACCCATGCAGTATGCCCAAAATAGAGTTTTATTCGTTCTCTATTAACCTTAAACCGCACTCCCTCCTTTGTTTTTAACTCAACTGCTCCATGAGGGAATACTTGGGTAATCATGTAAGGGCCAGTCTGTTTGGACTTGAGCTTTCCCGGAAGACAAGGCAACCCAGAACTGTCTAAAAGCACCAAATCCCCAACCATAAACTCTTGTTTTGCACTTTTTTGTTCATTCTCATTCTTCATCTTTTCTTTGTGGGATATGGCGGATAACGATTAGAGCTCACCACTCTGCCTCATGGTCCTACAAATGTTGAAGGTCGCTTCTTCATTGTTCAACCGAAATTTCATTTGCCCTTTTTCCATATCAACTAAGGCTCTACCTGTAGCAAGGAATAGCCTCCCAAGAATAATAGGCACTTCAAAACGACTTCACAATAAAGAATAACAAAATCAGCCAGAAATATGAACGACTCCACTTTTACTAGCACATCGTGGAGTATCCCTATAGGCCTTTTCACTGTTCGATCAGCCATCAGTAGCCGCATCGCAGTGGGCTTTGGGTCACCCAAACCCAACTTCTTGTAAATCGAGAGGGGCATGAGAGTTATGCTTGCCCCCAGATCACATAATGCTTTCGCAAAATGTAATGACCCGACTGTACAAGTAATAGTGAACGCACCCGGATCTTCTTTATTTTGTACGAGAGATCTTGTAGCAATAGCACTACAATGATGCATTCTATCATCATCCTCGAAAGTGACCGATCTTTTCTTTGTAACCAGATCTTTCATACACTTTGTATAACCGGGCATTTGTTCTAGAGCTTCTACCAAAGGGACATTGATAGAAGCTGCTTTAACATTGTTATAAAACGCCGATATTTACCATCTTCGGTCTTTTTCACTAATCTCTGAGGAAAGGGGAGCGGTGATCTAGCCATGGGAATTAACTTTGTAGAGACTTCTGCATTTTTTTACAGTAATATCTTCTGCTTCACCACTACCCTCTACCACCTTATCATTATCCTCTCTCACCTTTTCCTTATTAGACGGCATAGGTGGGTCAATGGTTTGCTTACCACCCCGAGTAGTGATTGCCATACAGTGGGCATCATTTTTTGAATTTTGGACAGTGTTGCTAGGAAGAGTGCCCGGTTGCCGTGTGTTCACAGTCGTATATAATTGGGCCATTTGCAACTCGATCTGCTTAATCGATATTGCATGTGTATCAACTTTTTGCCCAATACCCGCTAAATCACTCCTTAACTCTTTAATGTGCTCATCACTAGCATCGAACCTCCTCATCATTTTGAGCAACATATCCTCAACTCGCGCCATACTATCTCCACCATCCCTAGGAGTAACATCACGATTTTAGGGAGGGACATAGGGCCCATTCCTATCATTTCTGTTACAGTAGTTACCCCTGTTGAAGTTGTTGTCGCGGTTGTAGTTTCCATCTCGGACATAATGACCCTCACGGTTATAGTTACCATAGATCCGACCTTGGTTCCCTTGACCTTGGTGCCAATTATCCTGATTTGAGCCTTGGGCGCTCGGTCGGAAACCCCCCGTCTGCTCATTTACTGCATAGGAGTCCTCCGCATAATAGCACTCATCATTTTGTGGCGGTGGTTTCGAAAAGTAGTTGAGTGCATTTATCTTTTCTGCACCCCCAGTGACATATTTTAGTACCAACCCAAGCTCAGTTCTCATCTGAGCCATTTCTTCACGAATTTCATCTGTGGCTGGGTTGTGAGTGGACTGCACTGCGAAGGTATTTCTCCCGGTATCTGACTTCCTAGTACTCCAGGCTTTATTATTCCGGGAGATTTTCTCTAATTTTTCAGAAATCTCAGCATAAGTACACTCCCCATAAGATCCACCTGCTATAGTGTCCAACACCGCTTTATTATTATCATCCTATCCCCGATAGAAGTATTCCTTCAGTGACTCATCATCTATACGGTGATTTGGGACGCTTCTCAAGAACGAGGTGAATCTATCCTAAGAACTACTAACTGATTCTCCTGGAAGTGCTACAAAGTTGTTCACTCTGTCTTTGTGGTTTAGTTTCATGGAGACCGGGTAGTAGCGTGCTAAGAAAACATCCCTTAGTTGGTTCCAAGTGAAAATTGAGTTGAATGGGAGCTCAATGAACCAAATAGCAGCCTCTCCCGTCAGTGAGAGAGGAAACACTCTTAGCCCGATTACATCCAAGTCCAAGCCAGGCCTCCCTACACAGCTTTTACACACTGCCCTTACCTTAGCTATATGGGCATGAGGATCCTCAGAAGGTAGCCCTGAAAAAAAACCTCTGGCAGTGAGCATTTGCATCAGGCTACTAGTTACCACAACAGTATGGCCTGGTGGTAAAGGGGGCAAGACAAGCGGCCCATCGGAGTCTGCTATATTGGCATAGCCTCTGTAGTATTCTTGGGGCCGTGGAGCGGGATTTTGTCCCCTCTGTTGGTGTTCACCCGGAGCATCGGGTAACAACTGACCATGAACATCAATCGGAGCTGGGATGTTCTGGTTCGGATCATCATCATTGACTCCCAAGTTTCTATTATTTTGCGTAGTGTACGCTCTAATTCGTGATCGTAAGGAAACAAGGGTTCTCTTCCTCTCCCTGTATTTGGCATAAAAGGAGGGTGGTTCTGCACGAATCAAAAACAATAAAACAAAGTAAAATCAAGAGAATATCAACTAAACTATAGTAATAAGTTTAAGTTAATCGAAAAGCTACTTTCCCCGGCAGCGGCGCCAAAATTTGATACCCTTTAATTTACTTCTCAAATAAGAAGTAAAGCGGTCGTCTCAAGTAAATAACCCAACTAGAGAGGTTGGGATCGTTCCCACGAGAAAAATAGTTTAGACTTAACTTCAATATATTACTACTATTGTTCAGTCAATTACTTCCTTGGAAAGCAAAAATGATAAAAGGGGGGTTTTCTATTTCTAAATAAATGAAAATAACTAGCGAAATTGAAAGAGACACTTAATAGCTTCAAATGTTGGAGTTTTAATCAATTAATGAAAGTAACTAGGGTTTACGTGTTCCCCACAGGTTCATAACTTGATAAGTCTTACTATACAATTCTTTCCTAGTATCTTGCATGCAAAGTGAGAAGTTATTTATTTCTAAATCATTGGCCCGGCATCTAGAAAATTTCACTCCGCACGTTGGTCTGGCTACGTGTGTTGCTATACTAACCCTTATCTTTACCTCATATTAAGCATCGCATTCGATATTTGACTCAGTTATTACCTCCTACCAATCAATACTAGCCTATTAGATAGTATACACTAAATCTATGTTGATAATTCTTTTCCTATTATCTACCTCCTTGGTCCGGCATTTACCATTAAGGCGAGTTCTAACGTTGGCCATCCGTTAAAAAGACTTCTAAACGAAAGAATTATCAATACATGCCAGACACTATTCTAGAATTGTTATTTTAGTTAGGTTTTACCTCGTTATTAGCCTATGGTTCCCACAACCCTAGTTATGGAGTTTAGTTACCCATAGTCATAATTACAATATTCAAATGTGTGATAAGAATTCATGCACTTACTTCAATGAGAAAGAGTAAAATCCAAAAATTCACTTGATTAATCAGCAAAAGTCACCAACAATCAATGATAAAAGTCTCAAGATAATCAATAATCTCTCAAAGAGTCTACAAAATAATCAAGAGTCTCACAATACTTAAATGTCTAACAATGATCCAGAATCTAACTATAATCAAAGGTCCAACCCCAAAAACGAGGTTTTTCAAACTATTTATAAAAAAATAAAAACCTAATTAAACAAGGATTCTATTTGCTGGAAATCTGTCAAAACGCGGCTGGGTCGACGGACCTCGCGACGGGACGTCGTGGTCAGGACGGGACGTCTTGGTCACGACGAGCCGTCGTGGACTCCTTCGTCCCATACTTTACAGATTTCTTTTGCTGCTCTCTTCATTACCCTCGACGGCAGGTATGATGGATCATTACAAACATAACGGTCCGTCGAGGGTCTCCATTCCAAAACACTTGAACTCTTGGAATATGGGTACTGGGGCTACTTCTCTGATCTTCATGACGAACCTGCAGGACGGACGGTCATGGCTACGACGGTCCGTCACGCTTTCCGTAACCCACACTTGGTCAGACTTCCCCATCTTCCTTCAGCAACTACACTACGCTGCCACCTATGGACCGTCACAAGCATGACGGACCGTCACAAGCTCCGTAGGTGGTCTCTTCTGCATTTCTTCGCTCAAAAACCTCCGCATTCAGCTTTGGACAGATTTCCTGCAAATAAGGAGAAACTTATATAAAAATTATCACAAAAAGGCTTTTGGACACACTAAGCTTAAGGAAAAAGTATTAATAATACCGTGAAACCACGGTATATCATTAATCAGTAGGAGACCTATACCTCCTACCATACAAGGCTTCATAGGGAGCTTTGGAAATGGATAAATGGAAACTATTATTATAATCAAACTCTAACAAAGGCAAGTGCTTATCCCAACTCCCTTTGAAATTGACAACACAAGCTCTAACCATACCCTCAAGGGTTTGAACAGTACGTTCCGCTTAACCATCTGTTTGGGGATTAAAAGCAGTAATCTACTTCACCTTAGTACCCAACCCTTCTTGAAACGACCTCCAAAACCTAGATGTTAATTGTGCCTCTCTATCCAATATGATGGATAACGGAATACCATGGCGACACACAATCTCATCTATGAAGATCTTAGCATAATCTTCCGCCGAATAAGTTGAATTGACGGGAATAAAGTGAGCGAACATGGTTAACCTATCAACCACCACTCATATTGAGTCATATTGTATTTGAGTCTTAGGAAAACCTACCACAAAATTCATATTGATGTCTTCCCACTTCAAAGTAGGAATTTGGATTTCTTGTAGTATGCCACCCGGTTTTAGATGCTCGGCTTTGACTTGTTGGCAGTTTGGACAATTGTCAACAAACTCCGTTATGTCCTTTTTCAAACCTTCCCACCAATACACCTCCCTAAGGTCATGACACATCTTTGTTGACCCCGTATGAATGGAATAGTGGGACCATGAGCTTCCTCAAGGATATGGTTCCTAAAATCATCTACATTAGGGAAACATAACCTCCCTTGATATCTCAAAACAGCATTCTCCCAAGGAGAATGACTCATTTAACATGCAAAGAACCGATTCTTTCAGCTCCATTAATGGTTTATCAAGGTGTTGCTTTGATTTCACCTCAACAACCAAAGATGATTCGGTGTTATTATGGATCATCACACTACCATTTAGAGAACCTTCCAATGTCACTCCCAACCTATCCAACCTATGAAACTCTTTCACGAGGTCCTTTTTGGGTTCTTCAACGTGAGACACACTACCCATAGACAAACAACTTAGAGCATCCGCTACCACATTCGCCTTGCCGGGGTGATAGAGAACACTCATATCATAGTCCTTCAACAACTCTATCCATATTCTTTGTTGGAGATTCAACTCCTTTTGGGTAAACACATGTTTGAGACTTTTGTGATCCGTGAACACATATATATGGAGACCATGCAAATAGTGCCTCCGAATTTTCAAATTAAACACCACAGCCGCTAACTCAAGGTCATGAGTGGGAGAGTTCCTCTCATGCACCTTAAGTTTCCTAGAAGCATAGGCAATCACTTTCCCATGTTGAATAAGCACACACCCAAATCCCACAGGGGATTCATCACATTGCAAAATGAAGCCCTTTGTACTCTCCCATAAAGTCAACATCGGAGCGGAACTAAGCCTATCCTCCAAGATTTGGAAGCTTTTTTAACATGCTTCCGACCACTCAAAGTTCTTACTCTTTCGGGTCAAGGTAGTCAAGGGAGATGCAATGGATGCAAAACTATCCAAAAACCTCCAATAATAGCCCGCTAGACCCAAGAAACTCCTACTGTCGGTTGGAGTCAATGGTCTAGGCCAATTTCTTACCGCCTCTATTTTCCTTGGATTAACCTCAACTCCCTCACTAGAGATGATATGAAGATGAAATGACAAAGACCTCAACCTAAACTCAAATTTGCCATACTTGGCAAACAATTGATGCTCTTTAAGAGTATGCAATACCACCTTCAAATAACCCGTGTGATCACTCTCATTTTTCGAATATACCAATATGTCGTCAATGAACACAATGACAAAAAATCTAGGTAATTTCAAAACACCCTATTGAATAGGTGCTATAAATTCCAGCGGAGCATTAGTGAGACCAAAGGACATAACTAAGAACTCATAGTGCCCATATCTAGTTTGGAATATCGTCTTCGGTATATCCTCACCTCTCACCCTAAGTTGGTGATACCCCAATCTCAACTAAAATTTTTGAAAAGTAGCTTGACCCTTGGAGTTTATCAAACAAGTTGTCAATCTGAGGGAGAGGATACTTATTCTTAATTGTGACTTTGTTGAGTTGGCGATAATCAATACACATTCTCAAGGACACATCCTTTTGCTTCACAAACAAAACCGGCACCCCATGGAGAAATACTAGGCCTTATGAAGACCTTGTCTAGTAAATCTCTATGTTGTTCCTCAACTCCTTCAATTCGGCCGGTGCCATCCGATAAGGAGGAATCAAAATGGGGTTTGTTTCCAATAGAAAATCGATACCAAGATCAATTCACCGTTCGGGAGGAATACTGGGAAGGTCATTAGTGAATACCTTCGGAAATTTACATACTACGGGGACCGACTCAATTGGAGGAATTTCAGAGTTAAGATCTTGGACTCTCACTATATGATTTAGGCATCCCTTAGAGATCATTTTGCAAGCTTTTAAATAAGAAAGATACGACCTTTAGGAATATAACTTCCCCCCCCCTTCCACTCAACAACTGGTCCATTTGGGAAACTAAACCTCACAACCCTTGTCCTACAATAAATTGTGGCAAAACAAGAATGCAACCAATCCATGCCAAAAATGATTTCAAAATCAAGCGTATCTAGTTCTACTAGATCATCATTGGAAACTCTATTGGGAAACATGATAGGACAATCCCTATATACCCTCATTGTAAAAACCGACTCACCCACCGTTGTAGGCACTAAGAAAGGCTCATGCAAGATATCGGGTAAAGTATTAAACTTTTTAGCTACAAGAGGTGTAACGAAAGATAAGGTAGAACCCGGATCAAGTAAAGCATTAACATATATAGAAAAGACTTGTAACGTACATGTGACCACATCGGGAGTGGTCTCTTGCTCACCCCTTGTACGAAGAGAATAGAAGCGGTTCTTCTTTTGATCATCACTAGAACCAGTTGCTTGACCACTCTTCTCTTTCCCCTTCATGTTAGAACAATCTCGAACCAACATAGACCACATGAGATAATGCAGAATCCTGTGTCATGGAAACCTACACTGAAAGAAGACAGACTATTTGCCAAGGTAGTACCAAAACATGAACATAGCAACTATGTGGATCCACTAGCTAGCATTCCTATGGGGGCAATAGAGTTCAAGATCTAGGAGATATAGTTTGGACCCTCGTTATTCTACATACATTATAGTCTCCAATATCATGAGTACGTTAGTGATCCTACCTTCCCTATGTGGGGAGGGACACTCCTTACTCTAGTTCACTCGGTGCTAAACAAGAGTCCCATTTTGAAATTTCTTTAAGACTTCATGAATCATCATAGATTAATGTAGGTCATAGGCTCTATCCCTTATATGATCATCATCATTATAGATCAATAAGAATTTCCTTTCATTACAATTCATACATGTGAGGTTATCCAATTTATATAATCATTCATGAAAAGGCACATTGGTAAGTTATCACCATTTTTATAACATTTACATCTAACCCAACACCTCACAAATCATAGTCAAGACATTTAAATTCAACATCATACCACCCTATCAATCTTAACATCAGGTATACTTCAGTACAACACCATTACTTTACAACAAGTAACCATATTTGAAGTAAAGAGGTGAGATCACAAGACTTACCAAGTCTCCTTCATAATCCATCATCAAGGTCTTACCATCAACCCTCAAATTCAACCCAACAATGGATTTAATATCATCACACAATAGTAACCAATATACTAATGAAGTGAATTGATTCACTACACAAAAATCCATCACTAGTTCATAGCTTATGATTAGAGACTTAGGTCAAATCCATGATCTACTTCATAACCTAGGTCAATTACTCAAGAAATAACATAATAGGATTACAGTTCATCTCAATCTATTCATAAATTGGTATAATAACAACATATGATAGTAATTCAAATAATAACCAAGCTAATTGTATCAATACTACACCATTAAATTCAACATCACAACCAAGGGTTAAGGAGAAAAGGTCATCTTCTACAATTTAGACCCATAAACCAAGTAGTAGTATTATTGAATCATAAACAATGTTAATCTAATCATAATAACAAAAATGAATCATAAACAAAGTAATTCACAATATCAATTTCACATTGGAAGAAAATACATTTGAATTACATCTTTTTTAAATCGATTTGAAGGAACCCTTTGGGGAAAGAGGTCCCAAAGGTGAAAGGAATCCCATAACTTATTGATTGATGAAGTTTGATGGAGAAAATTTTATCTTTAGAATCCCTAGAACCCCTTGACATTTACTTCTATGGTGTTCATCTTTGAGAGAGAAAAAGAAGAGAGAAGGAAGAGCAATTTAGGTATGGCAAATTATGAGGGTTATGTTAGTCTTATTAGGATAGGGTTTTTATATAGGTAATTAAATAGATTTATTCGACCTTTAACCCCTAAAAAGTTAAATAACAACCTTAATAATTAACTTGACTAACATAAGAATGTGCAGCAAAACATTGCGTTGACAAACGAAACCCCGAGCAATGGGCAATTGGTCAATCGACAGGCACTGTTAATGGTCGTCCTGTGCATTCGTTGTTTTGGTGAGACAGTTTCCAAAATGACTTCCCAAGAAATCGGCTAAGTTTTATTTAACAGTGGCCATCAGTGCCCCGTCGATTATACCACGCCTCATCGATTGCAGTTGTTGGTGACATTGTCTCTTGACAACTTTAGCCACTTTTGCAAGGGTCCTCCTCAAGGGCCCTTGGTTTATCCTTGGGGGTGGTAGCCAAAATTTTAGACCATAGACTAACTCTATTATGTGTTATACACATATCCACCAAATTTCATCATTTTTCGACTCCTAAAACATAGTCAAATAGGCTAAGGCACACTAGCACTTCATTGAACTAGTTTCCGGACGTCATGGACGTTCTTTGACTTTTTATTTCCAAACTTCTTAAATGAGTTATATTAATTATTTATTACCTTAAAACATTGTATAAACCTTTTGAAACCTTTGTTAGGCTATAGAACACGTCTTATCTTTTTAGAGTGTTACATCAACCCGATATTTAATTGAACCATTTTCAGCTACTACTCCGGTGGGTGACTCTTTTGTGGCTAGAAGAGTCTTTAAAAGTTTTGCTATATCTTTTCCCAATAAAATTACATGGGTGGATTCCGTATAACTTAATATGTTTGATTTTTATGTTATTTTGGGAATGGATTGGTTGCATGCTTGATTGCAGGACTAGGGTAGTAATGTTCAACTTTCCTAATAAACCCGTCTTAGAATGGAATGGGGTAATTCAAATCCTACAGGTAATATCATTTCTTGTTTAATTTCTTGTAAAATGATCCATAAAGGGTGTATCTACCATATTGTAAGAGTCAGATCTTTAATTTGACATTCCTCATATAGAGTCGGTCCCTATAGTGAGGGAATTTCCGGAAGTCTTTCCTGATGACTTGCAATAAATTCCTCCTGATCGGTAAATTGACTTTGATATTAACTTATTACCGGATATTAATCCCATTTCAATTTCTCCTTATCTGCTCTGGTAGAATTTAAAGAGTTAAAGGCTCAACTCAAGGATTTACTAGACAAGGGTTTCATTCAACCTAGTATTTCTCCATAGGGTGATCCGGTATTGTTTGTGAATAAGAAGGATGTGTTCCTTAGGATGTGTATGACTATCGTTAACTCAATAAGGTCACCATTAAGAACACGTACCCTGTCCTTTGGATTGACTACTTGTTTGATCAACACAGAGGGGTAAGCTACTTTTCTATGATTTACTTGAGATCGCGGTATCACAAACTTAGGGTGAGAGGTATGGATGTACTTAAAATGGTATTTCAAACTAGGTATGGTCACTAAGTGTTCCCAGTAATGTTCTTTGGTGTCACTAATGCCTCGGTGGCTTTTATGGACCTTATGAATAGAGTGTTGCGAAATAACCTAGATTCCTTGTATATTCGAAGAATAAGAGTGAACATATGGACCACTTGAGGGTGGTATTGCAAATCCTTAAAGACACCAACTATTTTCCAAGTATAGAAAGTTTGAGTTTTGGTTAAGATCAGTGGTGTTTCTTTATTATATTATCCCAAGTGAGTGTATAGAGGTTGATCAAAATAAAACATAGGAGGTTAAGAAGTGGCCTAGACCATTGACACCAACCAACATTAAAAGTTTCTTGGTTTTTCTAGTTACTATAGGAGGTTCATGGATAAGTTTGCGTCATTTTCTTCTTCTTTGACTACATTCACCCTAAAGAGTGTGACATTTAAGAGGTCGGAGGTATGTGAAAGAAGATTCCATATTTAGAAAAATAGCCTTACCTTCGCTCTGGTGTTGACCTTATGGGAGGGTACCAAGGGATTTGTGGTATATTTTGATGCATCGCGAGTGGGTTTGGGTTGTGTTCTTATGCAACATGGGAAGGTAGTAGCCTATGCATGTAGACAATTCAAGGTGCATGAGAAGAATTACGCAACTCACAATCTTGAGTTAGCGGCAGTAGTGTTTGCTTTTAAAATATGGAGACATTACTTGTATAGTGTTCATGTGGATATGTATACCGACCATAACAATCTTCAATATGTGTTTACTCAAAAGAAGTTGAATCTATGTCATAGAAGATGGTTGGAATTGTTGAAAGATTATAAAATGAGTGTTTTCTACCACCCCTACAAAGTTGAAGTGGTAGAGGATGCTTTAGGTCGTATTACCATGGGTATTGTGTCTCATGTAGAAGAAGGAAAGAAAGACCTAGTGAAAGATGTTCATAGCTTGTGTAGATTGGGTGTTTGGTTGGAAAATTCCCCAAATGGTTGTTTTCTGGTACATAATAACTCCAAGTCATCCTTAGTGGTTGATGTGAAATCTAAACAACATCTTGATATGCTACTCATGTATTTGAAGAAATTGGTACTTAGTAAGTTGAATGAGTCTTTCTCCTAAGGGGGTTGTGTGCTAAGGTACCAAAATATATTATGTGTACCGGATGTTGATAATTTGAGGAATAGGGTGTAAGAGGAAGCTCACGGTTTACGATACTCTATCCATCCAGGTTCCACAAAAATGTAATGTGATCTTAGAGAGGTATATTGGTGGAAGGGCCTAAAAAAAGGATATAGCAGATTTTGTACCTAAGTGTCCAAATTGCCAACAAGTGAAAACCGAGCATCTAAATCCTGTAGTCTAATCCAAGAAATGGGTATTCCTACTCTGAAGTAGGAACAAATTAACATGGACTTTATAGTTGGGTTGCATAGACTAGGAGGCAAAATGACTAAATTTGGGTCATAGTCGATAGATTGACAAAATCCGCTTACTTTATCCCCGTTAAGACTACTTATTCGGCGGAGGATTATTCAAGAATTTTCATAAATGAGATTGTGAGTTTTCATGGGATCCCTTTGAACATTATATCGGATAAAGGATCTTAATTCACTTCTCCATTTTTGGGGTATTTTCAAAATAGATTGGGTACACAAGTAAATATTTGCACCACTTTTCATCCCTAAATGGATGGTCAAGCTGAGAGTATTATTCAAACCCTTGACAATATCTTAAGATCTTGTGTGATAGAATTCAAAGGGAATTGGAATGATCACTTGTCGTTGATTGAGCTCTCATGTAACAATAGGTATCATTTGAGTATTTCAATTTCTCCATTTGAAGAAATCTATGATAGGACATGTAGGTCTCCGGTTGGGTGGTTTGAGGTTTTTGAGTCTTCACTCCTTGGTCCCTAAATAGTTTATGATGTTTTAGAGAAAGTTCGTGTTTTAAGGGATAGGTTGAAAACAGCCTGCAGTTGGCAAAACTCATATACCGAAAATCAAAGAAGAGATCTTGAATTCGAAGTAAGTGATATGGTGTATTTCAAGACATCACATATAAAAGGGGTGATGAGATTCGGGAAAAAGGTAAAGTTTAAGTCCGCGGTATATAGTTCCCTATGAGGTTTTTCAATGGGTCGGAAAGATTGCATATGAGTAGAGGTTAGCTAGTGAACTAGCTTTGGTTCATCCGATTTTCCATGTCTCCATGTTAAAGAAGTGTACTGGTGATCCTTTGTCCATTCTCCTTATAGAAGGGTTAGGTGTGGATTAGAGCCTTTGCTATGAAGATTCTGGTGAAAAATCTTGATCACCAAGTCTAGAGGTAGAGGAACAAAGAGGTGGCCTCCGTAAAAGCCCTATAAAGAAACCACCTAGTTGAGGGAACAACGTGGGAGGCCGAGGCCAACATGAAGTCCCGTTATCCTCATATTTTTATTAATAAAGGTTAGTCATTCCTATAAATAATGAATATAATAAATAAACTTGATTTAGCTTGTTGTTGCTGAAGATGCATATCTATGGTAGAGGTTCATACTAAAATGATTTTTCATGTGAAAATGCTCTTTTTCTTGGATTTGCAATTATTTGTGTATTTGACCTATTGTTTCCTTCGTGAAATAGTATTGAGCATTGTAACATGTTTTTAAAGAAGTTGTGGCATAAGTTACTATTGTCGTTATGTTGAGCTCATGAATCCATTGAGAAGGAAATGCCTCATGTGACAATGTTGAGATCTTATATGTGGTAAATTGTGATTTGAGTTGCTATGTGTAAATGTCATGTTGATATGTTGAATTTAGTTTTAACTAATGTTGGTTATGTATGTTTTTTTATGGGATTATAGTATCGAGTCTATCAATTCCCTACAAAAGAATTTAGTGTAATATAGGGATGTATGTTCCTAAGAGGGGACAATGTAACACTCCGAAAATCAATAAGCTAATCTAGAGCCTCACATGTTGGTTTAAGGTCTGTAAGAATGTTTTAAGATCTAAAATAATGTATATCAATCATTTAAAGATTAATAGAGTTAAAACGTCCATGACATCCAGAGACTAGTGAAATAGGTGTTAGTATGCCTTGGAATGTTTCATTGGGGTTTAGGAGTCAGAATTTAACAAAAATTTGCATAAAGGTGTGTAACACGTATTAGAGTGTGTTTAGGGTCGAAATGTTTTATTGCAAATCCAGAAGGACCATCACAAGGATCCTTTGAGAGGACCCTTGCATTTGACCCCAAATTTGCAAATCTGGGTAATGCATCGACGAGCCCAAACAATGAGCCATCATCTGATAGATGAGGCGCCGATGACTCCGTTGTTCAACACTCAGACATTTTCATGAAATGGACAAAAACCTAATCTCTGTTGCTAACGACAGTGTGCTGTACAGGGGGTGTGAGCTGGCATCCGCTGACCTACATACTGTATGTAGGGATCTCGTAATTCAAGTCTGGTTTTGTAATCAAATTATTAATGAACTCAATTAAATTATTTACTTGCATAGGTGGTTAATTAAGGGTTAGGGGGTGTCTAATTAAGTTAACTAAGGGACTACATAAAGACATATCCATCATTAAACTATCCTAACTCACTTCAATTCCCGAACCCAAAATCCTCCACCCGCTCTCTACTTTGTCTCTCCCTAAAGAAGACTCAATAGCAAACCAAGGTTAAAGGGAATTAGCGTTGCAAGAACTTCATTTTCTTTCAATCAAATCTTCAATGATTAAAAAGGAATGGAAGATCTTCACCTTTGGGACTCCTTTCCCCAAAGGATTCTTCAAATTTGATTTCCAAAGTTGATAAAAACATTGATTTCATTCCTAATTCGGAATGATGTTTCAAATTTTATTGTTGTCGATATTAGTATGAATGTATTATGATGTATCATTTTTTAATTAGTTTTTTTTTTATGTTTGACTTAGTTTTATGGAAGAGATCATGAATTGACCCTATTTTCTTAACCCTACGTTATGAATTGATGTTGAATTTATTAGTGATGATGCAATTGACTTAGTTCATGTGTAAGTTTCTATTAACTGATGTTATTAAGTCTATTAATAGATGAATATTTTTGTTTTATTGTAAGTCCATGGAAAAAGGCTAGTGAAGGTGAATTAGTAAGACCTAAGATCTGGAATCGTTGCTTCAATTAGGATTGCTTGTACCTCATGATTATGTTCAATTGAAGTATTAATTATGATTAGATTAGATAGGTGATGGTATGATGAACTTATAGAAATATATTTATTATATGGATTGTGAGATTAGGATTAAGGTATCATGATATAAGGTTGATTGTGGACTTATGTGCCTCATTATGACATGATAATGATAATGTGTTAATCTCATATATGAGGGTTCTAATGAAAGGGAGTTCTCATGCAATTCCTAATGAGCTAATTATGCTGATCTTTAAGGGGGTTAGTTTCCTATGACCTATACTAAGCTATGATGATTAATAAAGTCTTAAAGACATTTAAGAAAGGTATTTTAGTTTAGTACTGAGTGAACTAGGAGTGAGGATTGCTCCTTCTCAAGTAGGGAAGGTAGTTTAACTACATTCACATGATATAGAGATTACAATGCTAATGGCAAAAAACAGGGTCTCTACTATGTCTCCTAGTTTTTGAACTATGTTGCCCCCGTAGGAATACTAGCTAATGGATCCACCTAGAATTCTATGTTCATGTTTTTTCACTACCTTGGTAAGTAGTCCACCTTCTTTCGGTGTAGGTTTTCCTATTACCAGATTCCACATTTAGCGCATGTGGTCTAAGTCGATTAAGGGAAGTCTTTTCGAAAGTAAACTAAAGTAATAAAGTGGACACTAGCTAGGGGACTTTAGAGGTTTTACTTAGTCTAGGTAGGGGTAAGGGACTCTACCTATACATTGCACTAGGTGGCCTAGAGGGAAGTCCTAGGATGTTGTTCTTATGTTTTTATAAACTAAATTATATGCATACATCTACTTTACATGTTAATGATACAATAGGATGTTAGTTTCACTTATAAACATGTTATTGGTCTATGTTGCTAACTACGATGATGACTATTCTTGATGTTATGTTATATGAAGTTAGGCATTGCTTATGATCCTTTGTTTCGTTTACTTGGCTAAGTGGGGTTATGGGACTGCACTTGGTCATTGCACTAGTAAGCTTGGCAATGGGTTTTGAGTGAGGGTCATGCATATGTTGTAATATTATGAACTCTTATACATGCTTTGTTGTTATATCATGATGTTGGAGTTTCTTTTTTTATGTGCTCTAATATGTTATTACACATGTTCAGTTGACATTTCTTAATGATGTTGGTCTAATATTGTCGATTGAATTTTCCTAAGGAATATATGATTATTGACTTATATTTGTTCTTTGTTGTGCATAAGGCTTTTCAAAGTAATGTAGCATGGTTTTGAACAAATGTCTCCTTTAGCATGATTCTAAGATTATGTGTGCATATGTTTCAACTCTTAGTACAAGTGGTGTACTAACCCATATTTCTATGTTTTCTAAAATTATGTAGGTTCCTATCATTGAGATAATAGAAGGCCAATTGAAGAAGACTTGGACTTTTTTCTACAAGTGTTGGTAGGTCCTCATGCTCAGGAATATTACCGTTTTCTAAATTCTAGCTTTAAAATTGTGTTGTCATAAAGACATTGTTCATTCCTTTATCGTTGCATGTTGACATTGTATTGGCTATATCTAACTTTTATAATCGTCTAGATGTTTCAATATGAGATGAAATTACACTAATTTTTATGTATTAATTATGTTGTCTAATGGAGATGCCTATGTAAGCTTTCCTATGGAGGATTCTATGTAACGTCTATATGTTGTATGTCAGAGGTCTATGTAAACCTCACTATTTAGAGATATATATGAAAATTTTTAATTCTTCCGCATTTTTAACCTATGATATGTTATAACGAATGCTAAGAGTCTAGTCTTAGTCCTCTCATAGGACGACGACGTCGGTTGCGTCTAAGGGGGTGCTCCCCGGTCATGACAGTATCCTTCTTATGTGAATGATGGAGTTAGGGATAGGTTGATTAGAACGGAATGAAACTATCTCTAAGGAAATCATTGATCTATCCTTATGACCATTTAGTGGTAGCCCTAGCAGACCCATCCTCGGTAGGGGTATTATTGTTTGTAAAGACTAAGAAATGTTTCCTTTTTGTATGCCTTTTTGTGATCTAACATAATCTATGAGAACTAAAGCAAAGCACCAAGTGAATATACTTGTGGTAGTGACTCTACTTAAGATGAGATAGAGTACAAAGAAACCCCTGATATTCCTTAACAATGTTCCTACGTGGGATGTGTCCCAGTTCTACCCTTGACAAATAGAACACCCTCCTCGAAGTAGGATTAGACTTCGGATTCCATGCCTAGCTAGTATGGTCTATGTCGGTTAATTTCTATTCTGATCATGTGGGATGTATTCTATTGTTGCAGAAGTTCTACGATGTGTAGGTAGTGGAATGGGACGCTATCAATACATTGCACGAGTAGGCTCGAAGATGCTAGGATGAAGGTTCCCTAGAATTTCTCCAACACCATTATGAGAAGTCCTTTAAATGCTTAATCCTATCTTAAATGTCTTAATACATAATGATTGACTTAAGTTAATGCATGTGAAATTGAAAGGTTCTTATTAGCTTTGAGGATTGCTTAGGCAGGCTTGGAGAGGGTGTATGGGCGGTCTGTTCATTTCTTACTCAAGTGAGGTTTAAAGTAACCTTTGGTAGAGTGTCTATGTGATGAAAAGGGAATAATCTTACTATAGGCAGTCTTAAGGATTGCTTAGGTGTGCTTCGAGGGGGTGTATGAGCAGTCTCTTATTGTCTTACTTGAGTAAGTCTTACCATAAATTTTGGTAGGAGGTTTATATTCTTGTATGGATTCTAATTGATGATGATTGTATATTGTGGTTTTACTTGAGTATGTATTATTTGTGAAGGTTTTGTTGCAAATTGTTCTTTTACTTATTTTATGAAGTTTTCTTCAAAAGAGCATAAAGATCATGTTATAAGCAAACGTCCGTTTTAGCATGGTTTTTTGCACATCACCATACTTAGTGCACTTAATGTGCTAATTCCATAGGTTGTTTAATCTCTAACGGTGCAGGTTGAAAGTGAGGAGTCTATTTGAAGTGAAGCTCGAGAATAGCATCCTCTCAAGCAAATCTTGGTATGTCCTCATATGATTCGAGGACATAGTTATGTTTTAGATTTTCTTTTCAAAGGACATTGTAATGGACTTTAGCATTTTGTTTTAAATAATGTATGGGCTGTGACCCTAAGATATTCATGTGTCTAAGATGGCTACAAAGAGACTTAGTCTTTCTTACATTTTTCTATAAAAGATATTTGACCTATTGTTGTGAAAAGTTTATATATATATATATATATATATATATATATACATGAGATGAATGATGTTTAATGGCTTGTATAAGACCTCCGAGGGGTCGAGTAAGCCGTGTGGCGACTTAAGATATGCTCTTACTTCTTTAGCTTTAGAGTGAGAATTTTAGGATGGACTTGGAGGGAAAATAAAATTTAGGTAAATGACATAGAATGGTTAGTTTTTTAGGACTTAGTTAACTTATTAAACGCTTAGAATAGGGGTTAAAATGGCATAGCTTACGTGTTAAACACATTGGTAAGGACAAAAATGACACTAATTTTAAAGTTGATGTGTGACGCTAAAAGAACATATCAACGGATTGTACAAGTCACCATGGACCATTTAGTTTTCTATCCAGATAACCCAAATTTTTGTGACCACTAAAAGGTTGGGCTACATAACCCTAAATGGGTTGTTGTCCCCTAAAAAGATCTTTTAGGGTTCCGTGAAGAGTTCATGGTCCATTTTATAATCATGGACTTGCCCATTAACCAACTTTAACCTTTTTCAATGTCTAAGGTGTTACAATATATCCCCCTTGGTAACATTTGCTTTCAAATGGAACTCAAGCTGGTAGAAAAAGAACAGGATAGAAACTAACAACCTAACATTGATACGATTCATCAATAATGCATATAGCGGAGGAGGAAAATCTACTCCAAGCTAAAACGTACTCAAAAAGCATTTTATAAAGCATACCTTCATGCATATGGAAACAGAAGAATTAGTAAGACACATGAAAGAAAAAGAATGAATCACGAGAAACTAAATACCTCAAGCTAGAGTAGATCATAAGGAAACATATGACGATATTGGGATATAATATCATCCTCAGCTTCCCAAGTAGTACCCTCAAAAATTGATTTCTCCGCAATAGATTTATGGATTCAACTTATTGCTTGTTTCTCAACTCTCTAACTTTCAGCCAAAATATCAACCCAATGCATTTCCGAAGAAAGACTTCCATTTATACCAAGACTCTCTATTGTTACAATATATTTCAGATCTCCACCACAATTTTTCGAAATGAAAACAAGGAAAACCATATGTACTGATGATAAATCATCAGGAAAATCAATTCCATATATAGTTTTAACAATATTCCTCAATATTTGATATGGGCCTATATATCGGGGACTCAGCTTCCCCTTCTTTAATTTCCAAAACACATTACACACTTCATAGGAGAAACTTTTAAGTGAACCCACTCATCAAAACTAAACTCATCATCTCTTATTCTAACATCGGCATAAGAATTTTGTGGACTTTGAGCCATTTTCAACCTTTATCTACCGAGTTTAACTTTTTTCCATAGCCTCCTAAACTAATTGGGGACCTATCAAGGAAACCTCACTAATTTCGATCCAACCTATCATAGATTTACACCTCATACCATAGAGAGCCTCAAATGGATATATACAATACTTGAATGATATCTATTATCATATGTAAAGTCAATCACGGTCATTTGGTCATCCCAATTACCCTTGAACTCAATCCCACTAGCTATCAACATATCTTTATGAGTTTAAATAGTACGCTCTGCTTGCCCATCGATTTGAGGATGAAAGTTTGTGCTAAGCTTTACATAATTACCAGGACCCTTTTGGAAAGACTTGAGAGATTGAGCAGTAAATTGGGTACCATAATCAATATAATGGATAGGGAACTTTATGCAACCAAATAGTTTTCCATAGATAAAATTTAGCATAATATTTTTCTGAAAAAGAAACCTTGACATGAATTAAATGAAGCAATTTTGTCATACGATAAATAATAACCCAAATATAATCATGTTGTCTCCTGGTAAACCAATATTAAAGTCCATATTCTAATTTTTGAACTTCCAAGTAGGGATTTTAATATCTTCAAAGAAAACCTCCCGTCTATTGATGCTCAACTTTTACTAGTTTATAACTAGGATACTTAGCCACAAATTCCACAATATCCTTCTTCATCCCATTCCACTAATAAACCATCCACAAGTCACGATACAATTTGTTAGCTCCTAGGTTAATGAAATATCAAGAACTATCGGCCTCCGAAAATATTTTCTCCATTAAGTCAACAATATAAGAAACACACATAAAACGTTTATATCAAAGCACATCATCTTCCCCTGGGAAACACCTTAAGAATTTTTAAGCATCGCTTCTTTCAACTCAACCAAAATCAGATCAATACCTTGCTTTCCTTTCACATATGATACAAAAGACGATGCCTAACGATTATGAACAACTACACAACTTATATGGGATTTAACAAACTAAACACCCGATTAAGACAATCTATGAACATTACGAACCAAGTCTTCCTTTTCATCCATAACATGAGCCACGCTACCCACTAAGAACAACTCATATCATAGTCCTTCAAGAGTTCTAGTGTAACGACCCAAAGGTACCCCATTGAAGTTACCGGCGTATGACACACTTAGAAGTCTCACACAAGCCTCTCGTATCAATCATCGCATAATATACTCCTAAAATAAGAAAGGATTTAATATTTTATTCATAGACAAATAATAATTTCATAAATATGCTAGCGGAAGACTTTTCAAAAATATCTAACTATTTAATGTCTCATTAAACCATTTGATACTTTTAATGTACAACATTAGGACTGAACCCATACAAGACTTTAAATAAAAAACTAAAGACATAAAAGGAACATGTGGGTCTTGTTCTTGATTCTATGAGGACTAACCAAAACTTCATCTTCAACCCTTAGAAACCTATCCATCATCCATAGCATATGAAGACTTCCAATCCCTACACTTTAGTCATAAAGGGAAAAGAAGGGGTTAAACATTTAGTGCACTAAGTATGGAAACCATGAAAAAAATCATAAAAAGAGGGGGGGGGGGGACATTTAGTATTGAAACATGCTTTCATGATATTTTAAAATAAACCTTCATTTTAAAAGTTTAAGAGACATAATACAAGTCAACAAGAAAATATAATACATAATCCATATTCAACAATATATATCAATAATCACATAAAATCATATAAGCATTAAGACCCCCCCCCCCC
>NC_028645.1:39653866-39711933 GCF_001406875.1 Solanum pennellii | reverse complement strand
TAAGCATTAAGACCCCCCCCCCCCATAAAATGTTATCATAAGACTCACTTAAGTTAGACAAGAAGAGACCACCCACACACCCTCTTCAAGCACACCTACGTAATCCCTAAGACTACCCAAAGTAAGTATATTCCTTTTCTTCAACTCAAATTTAGCTCCATATTTAATAAGATAAGTGTTTACATTATTTACACTCTCTACCTAAGGTTACTCTAAGACTCACCTAAGTAAGACATTAAAAGACCGCCCATACAGACTCTTCAAGACTACCAAAGCAATCCTCAAAGCTACCCTAGATAAAAGCCTACGTAGTCAACATATTACATAAAGAGAACCTTATTCATTAGAAACCATTTAAAAGGCAAGTAAACAATTAGAGGACTTCACATAACGGTCTTGGAAGACCTAGGGAACTCACGTAATTACTTCAAATCCTCCTCATGCAATGTGCAGATATCGTCCCATTCCACTACCCACACATTGTAGAACTTATCCAATAACTAGAGTGTACATCCCAAATGATGAGAATAGGCATTAACCGACATAGAGCATACTAGCTAGGTATGGACTTTTTGTCATCAGGATCCCACACCATGGAAGGTGTTTTATTTGCCAAAGGTAGAACTAGGACTACACCATGTTGGCACATGGTTCTGGGATATAAAGGGATTTTTGTACTCTAATAGTATATTCAAATAGAGCTACTACCACAAGCATATCCACTCGGTACTTTGCCTTTGTTCTCATATAGTAATCATTTTCTATCCGTATTAGAGAAGGTACCATTACTATATCTTACCAACTCATAATACTTTTTTATGGATTACTCTTATTACTTTCTTAGAGATGGTTTCATACCGTTCCATCCGACCTATTCCTAAGTCCATCATTCCGCTCAAGAAGGCTCCGTTATGGTCTTGTACTTCAAGGATTCAATATTGAAAAAAATTCCATATTCAAGATTACACGTACTTTACCTTATTTTTTTATTCGAGGTCCCATATAAGTCTTTCATAAAAAGCCACCTCCTTTAGGTCTGCCTATCCTATATTTCATTCTTCCATTCATTCATACAACTACATGACAAGGGTGCCTAAGCCTACCAAGTCAAGAGATCACATATTCACCTAACTTTGATGTATCAAGTTGACGGACTTGAGTCTACCAATCAAGAAACAACATTCATCATATCATGTATTCAATATCATTCAAATACCAAGTAGGGACAACAAAGTCTACCACACACGATAAAACACTTTAACATAAGGCTCTTATTAGTCCTCCATAACCATATATCATCAATTTGATAAAAATCATAACATTATTGCACAATTACAAGATCAAACAGACATCACATTATCCTTCACTTTATATATTAATCTAAGCCATAACACCTTGCACATAATCACATTACTTATCATAAACAACTTCACATTATACCTTTACATAAGCCCTAAATAGATACTACTAAAATCCACATAATAATGCCGACAACGCCATGATCATCATCATATACGACAGATAAGCACCTCCACCATAAGTGGACTATAACAATCAATACCAATCGTATATCAATTCTTCATAACTAAGGGAATTAGGTCAACATACCTTCTTCCAACAGCCATGATCAAAATTCCTTAAAATAACCATCGATTCAAAATATAAAAGTATAATGAACCATGAAAATCAACATTACAACATAATCTAAACTCAATTATTTTAAAATTATATCATAAGCAATTAACCCTTGCATATAAGAAATTTAGAGGTTTGAGAAGATAAAGGGTCATGGAGTTTTTCATTGGAAAACATCAAGTATACACAAGTTACATCATATCTAATTGTTTGAATACATTTCATGCAAGAACCCATGACTTAGAGTGAAAATTGGACTTTTTCATCAACTTTGAAGTCTTTGAAAATCACTTTGAAATTGGTTATAAGGTGATAGAAAGCCTTAGATAAAAAACTCTCATACCTTATTAGAAGAAGCCTAAGAGAATTGAAGAAGACTGACATTATAAATGCGCTATCCTAGCTCCACCTTGACCTTGAGCTTCCATAGAGGTTTTTGGAGAAACTTTGGCAGGGAAGAGTTTTTATGTAGGTTCTAGGGTCTAAAAGAGGGTTTAATCGCTTTAATACTCTTACAATACCTAAATATACCTTATACAACCATACAAAGAATTTAAAAGGCCCAGTGTAAATGTACCACTTCACGCCTAGCTTGTCCGAATAGCACAAAGATTGCATGACCCAAACGACACCAACAATGACGGACCATCATTTGGATGATGCCCCATCAAAGCTGTTTTGTGGTTTGGTTTAGAGACCATAAATGTTCAGGAATTTTAGTACTTGCATGTTAAATTGACGCCCAAGGTCGACGGATCACAGTTTAAATGACTGGCCATCCCTTATGGTCGTCGTTTGACAATGCCTAGAACCATCCTGCCTTTGAGATGGGATCCTCTTCTAGGGTCCATCGTGGGTCCTAGGTGAGTCGCACTGGGACGTTAAACCCCTAAACATGATCATATAGGTCTTAGGGTCCTCTCCTAACAATTTAGATACCAAAACAACTCATTAAATATGTGAAGGCACAGTAGAACGCGCATAAGTACATTGGTGAATAGTCATCAAACGTCTTTGACATTTCTTGACGTTTGACTTCAAAAAAAACTGGATTGACTTAAAAACTAATATACACATTATTTAACTAGTTAGTAGCCCTTAAAACACAAGTGAATCTATAGTTCAACCTAGTTCATTATGAGTGTTGTAACAATCAGCCACATACATTGGAGAAGATTTAGATCTTTTTGCTTGAATACACATTGTAAAATTCTTTGGTCGATAAGAAAGCAACATAGACATGATACAAATAATTCCTCTACATTTCAAATGAAAATTCAATTGCCGCTATTTCAAAATAATGGATAGGATATTTCTTCTCATGAACCATGAGTTGCATTGAAGGGTAAGAAATGACTTCCCTATGTTGCATCAAAACTCTCATGCCCCAAGGTAGACCCTAGTCGTAACGTGGTGTATGAGTCCCCGAAAGTCCCCATACAAGGAACTTAGAAGTCATCATACAAGAAATTAGAATATTAAAGATTTAAAAGACAATTTCAACATATGAAAGTTCTATAGATAAAAGTGGGAGACTAAAAATCTTCTTAAAGCCATCTAATCCAAAAGATTGATTGGGGCAAATCCCTTACAACAAATTCCTGAATAGAAAGTAATGACAAAAGGGAAACAAAAGTTGAGTCCTCATAAAATGAGGAATCACCAATCATTAAGTTTCTACATAAGATCCTTATCTATGGAAGTGCGAATTTTATCGTCGGACCCTATATTAGAAGAAAATGTAGGCAATAGTATGTGTTATTACAAATATGAACCAAGTATGATAGATATACATAAAATATTCAATAACATGAATAAAAAGGGATATCTTTGTGAGATACAATGACCAAGATAAGACATTAAATAAAAAGAATTAGAAGACGTAAGTTGTAAACATGGTAAACAAAAATATAAATTATCTTAGAAGACACGTGAGATACGTCTTGAAGTAACCTTAGTTCATTATTGTGGGAGGGTTACCTTTAACCAACATATAAGAACATGAGGTATCAACACAGAATCCAGTGTCTACCCCACATCGGAAAGGGATGTCCTACTAACATACATAAGACCATGACATTCTATCATATGTGGATCCACTAGATAATGTATATCTAAAACAATCATTCTATTGGGGCACATAGGTGTGCGATAAGGAGATTTATACTAGTAACCCAACTTGTAGTAATGGTAGGCTTAAATCTCAATATCCTATCGATGGTAAGTACAAATCCCAAGAAATAGTCATTTAGTTAAATTTTCTTTCATATCAATAGAAGGGCACATTATCTTTTGAAACCATGATAAGTCATATGTCATCCATGAAAGGTAAATTTAAGTAGCCAATACAATATAGGTTTCATTTTAATATATCCTTAACTTCAATTCATTTTAAGTGAGAAAACCTTACAATCATAAAATCTTTTGTCTGAAAACCTTTCATGTCCTTGCATTAAGTACTTATGTGAGAAACTCTTTCAAAATAATTAACAATAACAACAAAATATATGCTATTACTATGAAAGAAATCTTTATCATATCTCATCAATTCCATAAGAACATGCATTATTTCATTATTCACCTTTTATAGTTCATCCCACTTATAATCATCCATATTTAAATAAATGGGTTAGACATTGGTTCATGGGGATTCATTTTAAAATCATGAAAGTATATCAATTCATGCATAAATTTCATACATCAACTAAGTAAATCAATATTGAATGGAACATTGACATAGAAGAAAATTGTAACTTAATTATGAATTTGTAGTTTTGTAAATTTGAGAATTTAAGAACTCCATAGAGGAAAGGTCTCCAAAGATGAAAATTATCATACCTCAGTGCCAAAAGCTTGTCTCCAATGGTGTGATTGGAGACTTTACTTGAAACCCTAGATCGACTCATTTTTCATCATGATTTCTAGAGAGAGAAATATTCTGGACGTGAAGACTTTTTCTTATTTTAAGAATTTGAGAGAATGGTTTCCAATTGGGAAAATTTAAGGTTAAAAGAGTTATACAGGACATTAGATGAAGGGTAAAACTACATATTATTAGGCAAGGATAATTAGTAAAAGACCTAAAAAACCCAAAGAAAATAACTGAATCACAAATGACCTCAAGATAGGATCCGTCGATCAACTCATAGACCTCCCTAGTTTGTAGTCGATGAGTTCAGAGACAAAAAGTTTTGGGCTCCTAACGATTGACCAAACCATTATTCATGGGTGCATCGATGGACTGTGGACCACGACCATATGTTCTCTAAGTCAGGGACTCATTGCAGAACCTATTTATGGCTCATTCATTAAATTATAGACCGTCCTAGTGAACTATTTAAAAAGTAATGAAACTTAAAATCTTTGGGAACTTGGGCTGGCCATCCACAGAGCAGACCTATGGAGCGTGATTCTGTCCACGGATCATGGGTGGATTCCTCGGAACGGGCACCAGATCCTACAAAAAGATGAAATTCTGCCCTTTCAAATCTGAGTTGTTACAATGTCTCCCGCTTTGGAACATTCATTTTCAAATGATATTTAAGACATCATAACGAGGGTAGGAACTTAATATAACAACCCAACATTCGTGCAATTATATGACTGTACATATTCGATGAATAACCATCAACTCCAAGCTAAAGCATTTCAAAAAATCATATCATGCGGTCTATATGCAACTCATATTCAAATGCACAGATATATGTAGAAATCAATCAAGTAAACTCATTTTCTCAATATTTAAGCTTTTCGTGAAACATGATGATGAAATCATGGAAATATCTAAGACACATGACACCAAAAGAGTGAAACATGAGGAACTCAATACATCAATCTAAGTAGGATTGGAGGGAATGAAATGATGATAGAGGGACATCCTATCGAGCTCGGTCTCCCAAGTTGAAACCTCAACTAACGAATTCATCTAATGAACTTTCACGGAAGCAACTTCTTTATTTCTTAAATTCTGAGCTTTCCGGTCTAAAATATTAGCTAGCATCTTCTCATAAGAGAGATTCTCCAAACTCCCAAACCTTCTAAGAGAAATATATATGTCGCATCTCCATAACACTTTTGAAATAATGAAACATTGAAAACTTGATGCACCAATGCTAGTCGTTAGGACAATCAAGTTCATAAGCAACCTTGCCAATATCCCTCAAAATCTTGTATGAGCCCACATTTTAGGGACTACACTTCCCTTTTTTGGAAAACCTTATTATACCCTTCATGGGTGAAATTTTTTAATATAATCAAATCATTAATATCACACTCGATATCTTCTTCATTTAACATCGGCATATGAGTTTTGTTGACTTTCAAACGTTTTCAAACTTACTCTAATAAGAACCACTTTCTCCATAGACTCATGTACCAATTTAGGACCTAATAGGCCAACTTCAACAACCTTAGACCGACCTATTGGAGATCTACACCTCCTACCGTGTATACCCTCAAACTAGGCCATGCCAACAATTGAATGGTAGCTTTTTCTATACGCATACTCAATCAAAGTCAAGTGCTCATGTCAACTAACTTTGAAGTAAATTACACATACTCTCAACATATCTTCCAAAATTTTGATAGTACGCTCCGCTTTCCCATCAATTTGTGGATCGAAGGTTGTAGTAAGCTTAACAAGAGTAACAAGATCCTTTTTGAAAGATTTCCAAAACTAAAAAGTTGATTGTGTACCAGGATCACAGATAATGGATGAGGGAAATCCATGCATCCTCACCATTTTCTTCAAATACAATTTAGTGTAGTCCTCCGTTGAATAAAATACCTAGACGAGAATAAGATGAGGCAATTTCATCATTCAACTACAATAACCTAAATCGAGTCATGTTACTGTTGTGTGCCAGGCAAATCAACAATGAAGTACATATTTAAGTCTTCTCGCTTCCAACTAGGAATACTAATATCTTCAGATAAACCTCCTAGATTTTGATGCTCAATTTCACTTTTTGATAATTAGTAAACATAGCCACAAACTTCACATATCCTTTTTTTATCCTAGTGAACCAATAGATCTCCTACAAGTCACACGGCATCTTTTTTTCTCCTGGGTGAATGGAATATAAAGAACTATAGGCTTGTGACAAGTTTTACTCTCTCAACTGACCAACATTATGAAGACGCAAAGAACTTTGATATTGAAGCACACCATCTCCCCTTTTGGAGAAAGACTCAATAGACTTGTTAAGCACCTTTTCCTTCCATTTTACAAAAGTAGGATCTAGAACTTACTTGGTCATCACATCAACCACAAATATTATTAAGAACCATCACACAGCCCTTGGTAGACAACTAGCTGAAAAAGTAATCGAGCCAAATTCTGACGTTTAATAACTGAAAACCAATTGGGCCAATATGTGAAAATCACAAACTAATTCTTTCTTATTATAATCAAAATGAGCAACACTATACATCGATACTAGACTAAGAGAATCCATCACCACATTCCCTTTATTCAGCAGATAGAAAACTTTGTTGAGGTGATAGAGAACACTCATTTCATAATTCTTCAATAATTCAAGTCAGCTCCTTTGGCGAAGATCAAAATCATTCAGATTAAGGAAATATTGCAAACTCTTGTGGTTGGTAAACATATCAACATGAACACCGTTGACACCCAATTTTTTACCTCTACAATATAAATTAATCATCGAGCTTCTTAAATTCCAAACCGGTTGAAATAATTGACTTTATAAAATTCTAATATCTTTCAAGTCATTTAAAGCAGCTTTAGTTGCTCCTTATAGTTTTTTCTTATATTTATTTTTATATGTCTTTATATAATTAATATATTTTATCAATATTTGACACCGTCTAAAAAAGATTTTAGTTTTAGTTAATACTTTTTAAATTAATTTTGTATAAATTGTTATGTTACATTTTGAGTCATTACTTTATAATTAAGTTATTTATTTTAGCTTATTAATATTAAGAAACTCGTTAATTAATTGATTTAACTTCATTTTATTTAAATTTAAGCTGAATTTGTTAATCAAACTCAATTTGGTTACTTTCTAAATTCATTTGGCTATAATTGCAACATATTGGATAATTTATTGAAATATGTGTTCAATTTATTTGGTATTTTTGATTAGTTACAACATGTTGAAACTTGTCTTGATCTCATTATTCTGGCAGAAGACCATTTAGAGTAGTGTAGCAATGTTAATAAATTATTGTGGGACATAGCAATGTTTTGGTAAGGAAGATTTCCTCAGCATACTAGATTGTATTCTAAAGTGACTATTCTTCTCTTCTTTGTTCATTTTTTTAATTTGTTGTCCATGTACCTCTGTAGGATTCCCTCGGATAGGATGGTTTCGTATTGTTTGTTCATTCGGGAATTCCCGTGGTCATATGGAAGTTCCTGTAAGTTAGGGTATTAATTTTGCATTTGCGTTGGTTCGATTGCACATTACCTCCTTTCCTTTACTTTGTTTCGCATGTGAGATTCGTCATAGAACATCACGAACTCATTTCATTCTTCTTGCATGTAGGGAGAGTCGTAAAGTCTCAAATCCGTCTTTTTGAGTTGGTCAGCCACAAATTTGACGTACAGGTTGCGGAAGATTGTATACATTAAGTATACAAAATAAAGTCGAGTAGATTGAAAGTTGGAGGGATTGGGTCAAAAAACCCATCAGTTATATTTCTGAAAGTTATATTTTGTATTTTAGGCCTAAGCCTTGTAAATTTATTTATTATCATTTTTTTAGTTATTAGGAGAAGTGGAAAAATTGGGCCTTAGGCCCAAAAGAAAGAATGATTATATTATGTTAGTTTAGGACATGTGTAACTCGATTGGGCGAATGGTCCCTACTGATCCAGGTGGACATAAACCAGATTTGGATCCAACTCTATTTCCCTTATTACTCTATTGTTCTTAGTTTGCTTGTTAGTATTTGTCGCTAATCTTAGGGTTGAAAATTTTAAATCCCCGGAAGACGCTCATTTTGTTTTTGGAACTTAACTAAAATCGATCATCTTTAAATGGACTTACAAAATAAAATTTGAAAATATTTCCCTCAGGTAATATATTATTGTTTTCCCTTTAAAACGATTCCATATAATTTTCAATTCAAATTAAGTTAAATTATTTTTAGCCAATTAAATTAATTGATGTATAACAAAATTAGTACTTATTTTAGGTGCCTTTAAAACCTTCCTAGAATATTAATATGAACCCTCGAACCCTCTTTTAAGTATTCATTAGATTTCATGTTTCAGTTGTTTGAAAACAATGATTTTTTTTAATCTTACATAAAATTGAGTGGCGACTCTAAACTAAAACTAAATATATATTTTTAATTGAAACACAAGTGGTGACTCATCTTGAGATTGAATTGTCCAACCTTAAATTTTTTTTATTTGGCTATGTATGTTAATTGTCTACTTGCTTATTTATCATATATATTGAATTGTTGCATTCATGGAATGGCATATTCTTTGAAATGACAATTATTTTTTTTTATCACTTAAAGGAAAATAATTGGGGTTCACAGTTGTTTGTTAACCAAATTATTCTCGGGGAACCCAGACGAATGTAGGTTGCTACTTGATAGTCAATGATCGTTAACTGCCCCAGCCCAAGTAGTCCGCTTGGGTAACCTATCCACTATAAACAAAGTCCACTCATAGTCAAACTAGGATAGAGCAAAACCATATCCCCAAAATTTAGCGCACCCTATGATGAACCAACACCCAAGGCGTCTTTGGCTCATTAGAGAGACCACCTTGAGTCCAAAGGGTCCACGACCCAAATGAATATTCATACTTATGTGTGTTTGAAGGATGTATGTGTTGTTAGACAAATTGTTGTGTTTTGGGTTTGGGGGTACCTAATTCTGTGTATGATTTTGTAGATGGCAAAACAAATCTTGAGTTTCGAAATTTTTATTAGAACACAAGACATTTTTCGTATATGGTGGGACAACATCAAAGAATGTAAGAAAGATATCAATTAATTTGGGCCATCTCCCGTCAATAATGAATTTTAATTTTTGGCCCGAACTCATCGAAGTGATCACTCTATTTTGGAACGACGATAAAATGGTTTTTCAATTTGGGAATTCCAAAATAACGCCAAAACTAGAGGAAATGAAGGATTGTCTTGACTCTATTGAAAAACATGGTAAGGGAAAAAACCATCCAGATCATCACATCCTACTACAAGATAAGCCTAACAACTTAAAATTGAAAACCATATTACTACTCGTAAATGCAAACTGGCTACACAGTCAAAGTATACCGTTGTGAAATTCATTGAACGATGGGGGCATGATAGTTACTTTAGAAATTTTCCGAATGAGTTTTTCGATCATAGTACCTGGAGACAAACTTAGACTCTCGCGTTCACCGTATCCCTGTTGGGAACGATTGTACTTCCTATGGATTGAGGAAACGATATTGATACTCAGATTGTGATGGTTATGGATGCTATCTTTAGAGGTATTGGTGAAGAAGGACAAGTTAAGAAACACTACAGTCTGTCCCTAACTATTCTAGCTGACATCTATCAGTCTTTGGGTCTATGGAAAATGGGTTTCCATTCTTCCAAGGGTGAAACATCTTGCGTCAATGGTGGATGTCTCAAAACTTGATTTAAACAGTCGGTACTCAAAAATAATATTTTTCCAATACAACACAGGTGAGTCCCCTTGATAAATATGAGTTTCGTTTAAGCATTCACAAATTCCCGATCAACACCGCGAGGAAGGTGTGGGATAAAGTGTTTTATGACTTAAAATAGGGAAACATACTATGGATGTTTCAAGACATTATGTCAGAGAAAATAGTTGCTCAGTGGAATCAAAAGAGTACGACCCTACAACCCTAGTAGGATAATGCAAAAATTTCGTAGAAGGCAAATCTACATGTCCAAGGAGATGCTACCCACTTTGTCTTTGACTACAATAGGTGCGATAAGATACCTTTCACCAAGACTATTTGCCAAGAATGGGTTGGGCGGAACAACATGAAAGAAAGCATGGAAAATAATAGGTATGAAGCTGTCTATATTGACGAATTTAAAAAGTAGTTATAGGTTAATCTCTGTGGTACACTAAACCTGATGTCACACATGGGCCAAATTATTGAAGACGTCCATGTAGGGATCCAAATCGAAACATACCACTTTCAACAAGAATGGGAACGAAAGAATAAGAGTTTCAGTGAAGAGGTCAAGAGTTTTAACAGAGAGAGCAAGAGTTTGAACGTAGGGAGCAAGAATACCTACGTAGGGAACAAGATATCTAGTACAGAGAATTTTTAAGCCAAAATGCATTAGCTTTTGTCTCTCAAGAGTTGACCAATGCAAGGGCCTACTTAAGGTGTCTGCATTCGACCTATGGCAAGAAACTTAAAACTCTCTAGACTGTGCCGATGTATTCAAAAGTGGTATTCGCGGAGCCGCAAGTGGTGACAAGCAAGTATCTCATCTGTGAAGAAGTGAAATAACCAAAAGGGGGAGCAGGATCTTCAGATTTTCAGTTTGGTTATATTGTATTCGCAATTTGTTCCCTTTCTCAGAACATGTATCCCTTATGTGAACTTTGTAATGAATTTCCTAATCATTTGTTAATCTAATTTTTTGGGGGTGCAACAATTTGATCTAAATGATGCAATACATCCTTCAAATTGCTAGGTCTAACCTTGTCATAAAAGGGTCACATATTTATTTAGGACGTGATATATGTGGTTTAACTATTTATGTGATATGTTTCTTTGAACCAGGACGTTTCTAACCCACTCCTTTTCAAAATTTTCTGAAAAAATCTATACAAGTCAGTCCTACAAAATGTTTGACAAAATTTTCGGAGTCTTGAGGTTCTAAATAAACAAAGTAAATCCCTACAACCCTAATCCTAAAACATTATTCTATCACCTCAGGAAAGGTAAAATTGCAGTTATGGAAAAGGGCAAGAATACTACGATGGAACCGACTAGAGAGGATTTGCAAAGGAAACTGCAGATGCTTAAATAGGAGATCCAGGAAACTAGAAAAAAAATCAAAAGTAGAGATCGCCATCGGAGTAGTTGAAGTTGCAAGTGCTGCACTAGACAAGGACTTGGCAGCTAGGATGGTAAGACGTGCTATCTTGGGTGAAGAGACTATTTCTTTATAGAGGCTGCGTGAAGAATAACCTCTTCAAGATAACATTGTTCATTCCCCTGACCATACTAAATTGGAAGTTGTTGAAAAAGAATTTGAGGAAGAGACTGTCTATAGACATCCTTTCCAAGGACGTCTAGCATAGGGGGAAAAGAAAATAACTCTCAAGGCATATCTACAGGAGTATTATGTGGGATTAGAAGTTGTTCCGTGTGCTCTCATTTATGAGTGTCTTTGGGCTGAACGCATTCTAAAATCCACCAAGAGAACCAATATCAAAGTTTGACCGAGGGATGTCCATAAGGCTTGCGCGTATCATCCAAACCTAAAAGGGCACACAATAGAATAGTGTGTGGAGTTTAAGACCACTGTCCACAACCTGATCAACACTAGTAGAATCGCGTATATGTGGGATGTCAATGTTATCCTAACATATGAATAACCAGATCTCAACATACCAGTCATAAAGAAGATTTTGTTTTACAGTTGATCCTTCACACCTTTCAAGAAAACAATGTTTGAGGTGTACATACAACTGGTTTAAAATGGGGTCTTTGCGCCTCTCCATAAGGATGTGGAAGCATTATATCCCCTTGGAAGCAAAATTTGAAAAATTTTCACCTATAATGACGCCACTGATCACAAAATTTGAAGATGCCTCGGGTTTCTCTACTACATGGAATCCCTCGTCAAGATGGGAAAAATTCAGGTTGAGTTTATCCCTGTGACTAATGCAACAATGAGGAGAAGAATGGCTTGGATTGAGTCACTTTTTATCTTTTAAAAGATTTATTATCTGTATTACACTTTTCTTGTAATCACAAAAAAAGAATGAATGAAAATAAGAACTTCCTTTTGTATTCAAACAACGTAAGACCTGAATTCTCCTTGAGAGATACGTAGGCAGCCTTTCAAGGCCCCAATTTTAATACCTCAATAAATACTTAGATGAATCTAGAGCCTAGCATGTTTTTTATGATGGTCAAAGGTCCTAAACTCGTCTATAATGTGGTATTGAGGCAGTGTCTAAGAGTTTAGGTGCATTGGAAGTCAACGTCAAGAGACAACTAAGATGTTCGACGACTAAGTCATCTATGTGCCTCATATGTGTTTTATGTGGTCATATGTGAGTCATGAGGTTATGAGGTCCTAAAATGAGTTATGATAGTTTTTATAAGCAGCGTGTAAAGTTTCATGAAGCTTGGAGGTCAAACGCAACGTCCATGACGTTTGAAAGGTTTACCTTGAAGCGACCTTGTGTGTCTTGGCATTTTTCGTCGAGTTTTACGTGTTCGTTTTAGATGAAATTTATGTGGGAGGTCCTAAAATTGTATATAAGAATTCGGGTTGGAATCTTCTTGAAAAACATCCCCAAGGACCAACCAAGTGTCCTTGAGGAAGGACCTTACCTTGAGCAAAATGCTGTCTTAGATGAGCCCAATCGACTGAGGCAATCGACGGCCAGTAGCCTGGTCAGCGACCAGTCGATTGAGGGCATGGGTCAAGACTTATGCGTGTCAGGGAAAGATCCCAACGGCAAGCCTCAGTCCCAAACCATGGACTAACAGGACGGTCATTGGCAGGGAAATGTCCAGTCAATTGCATCTGTCTATGAAGTTGTTTTCCTGCGCAGCTTTACATTAATTTTAGGGGTGAAGTGGTAAATTCATCAAACGTCCAAATAAGGAAAAGAGGGTTATTTAAGGGTACTTTGGGTATTTTAAACATGTTTATAAGCCTTAAACACTAAGGAGAATTCATTCTAAAAATTCAAAACCCAAAATATCTTAGAAATTCACTAGAATTTCATTGGAGCCAAAACTCACGAAAGAGATTGGATTAGAGGTTTGAGAGGTGATTCTTCATAAATTAAGTGGTTTAACATCATTGATATATGGTTTTTGATACTTGAAACACTATTCATCAAGGATCCAAAAATTCAAAGAATTTTCTAAAGTTTTCAAATATGAACTTGTCCAATTTTATGATCTATCAATGAGTTCTTGCATTAAAGTTTTTGAATCATTATATATTGATTGAATTTTTGTTAATTAGATGATATAAACTCAACTAACCTATGAACCCATGTAACTGATGAACCCTAGTTTTTGACAACTTTATGGGTTACTTGATATTGACTTAATTGAAGTGTAGTTTTTTATGGGCTATTGAATGATGAAATAATTGTATTCAATGATGTATAGTTCGTCTTAGATTTAAAAATGTAAAATTAATTGACCTAGTTTCATTGAGTATTATTGTTTTTGTATTGAATTGATGTTCATGGCCATGGGTAAGGGCCTATTGGTATTGAATTGAATGATTTATCTAAGGATTGAAGTGGAGAGAATGGATTGGTGTTATGCTGCGCTATTTCTCTTTGTTTTATACATTATAGCACTTGAATTGTTTTGTGATTGTTATGATCCACTTATGCTGGCGGTGTTATGTGAATGATGTGGCCTTATCGGCGTTACTTTACGTATTATGATGATCATGGCCTTGTCGGCACTACTTGAAGAATTATGGTGATTTGTGAAAGTTATTATGTGAAATATGATCACATCTATCTATATGTTAAGTAATGTGAAATTGTGTATTTCTTCTATTGATATTAGGTTATCATGTTAGACTATGACTATGTTCTTGTATGTGTAGTCTTAGAGTTGATGCATGATTCTTCCTAA
The DNA here is from genome assembly GCF_001406875.1 of Solanum pennellii. Taxonomy (NCBI): domain Eukaryota; kingdom Viridiplantae; phylum Streptophyta; class Magnoliopsida; order Solanales; family Solanaceae; genus Solanum; species Solanum pennellii. Next base: position 39,697,482 of record NC_028645.1, on the reverse strand, counting down.
TTGGTTATTGATTCTTATATTGGTGATGTTATAGCAGTGGATATGATGAATCAAAGATGATAATTGTTATTCCTATGTGCTCCTAGAAAGATATTCTATATGTGATAAAGTGAAGTCTTAGTCTGTCTTGTATGGTAGACTTATGTCCCTTACATGATGCTTGTATGAATGTGAATATTAGATAGCTTGACCTAGGATGCTAAAGCGTCTTATTCTTGAATGAAAGATACGAGACCTTTAATGATGTTAAGAAGGTCATATATGTGAAATCTGCAATCTAGTGGTAAGGTTATGAACCTTAAAGTCGAAAGCCGTAATAATATCCTTCTTGTAATGAATGGTGGATTTAGGGTTGATTGGATGGAAAAGCATCATATCATCCTTAGGAAAGTCATTATGATCTATCTTGTCGCCGTATAAAAGGCAGCCTAGGGGATCTCTTTCGTAGGATAAATGTAAATAGGTTATGAACTTAATATGGAAACTCTTTGTATGAAACTTTAATGTCAATTACTCCATGAGAAGAAAGGATAGAACTGAGTGAGTATGGTAAGGTATGTAACTCTAGTTAAAGGATGAGGCTAGAGTACAAACTAATCCCTTCATATTCCCCAACCTAGTGCAAACATGCTATGTGTCCAAGTTCTACCATTGGCAAGTAGAACGCCCTCCCTATTAGTAGGTTACAACTCCTGATTCCATGTTTTTCTACAATGTTCTATGCCGGCTATTGCCTATTCTCATCATATGTTATACCAACTAGTATCGGAGAAGTTCTATGAAGTTTAGATGGTGGTATGGGACGCTACCTAGAAATTGCACCCTTAGGCTTTGGAGATGTTAGTGAGAGTACCTAGGTCTTTTACAAGACCATTACTTGAATGTCCTTATGTGATGAATATCTCTTTAATGAACTAAGGAATGTAACTACTTAATTTAAGAAAGCATGTGAAATGAAAAAGTATTTATCTTGAGTAGTTAAAGGTTGTCTAGTTAAGGTGTGAAGGGAGTATAGGAATGGTCACTTCCTATCTTACCAAGATGAGTCTTAATAATGACTATAGTTAGGGAAGTTGGTTGATTAAGTAGACATGATCCAAACATAGGTAGTCTCAAGGATTACTTAGGTAATCTTGAAGAGGTCACTCATGGACATTCTCTTCTTCATTTACTTGAGTAAGCATTTTGATAACCTTTGTAAAGAAGAATGTCATATTACATGTGGTATTGTGTTTAAATGAGAATGATCCTATCCTAGGTAATCTAAAGGATCTCTTGAGTGTTTGTGAAAGGGATTGTATGGGAGGTCGCTTCACAACTCACTCAAGTGAGGCTTAAAATCACCTTTGCTAGGAGAATCTCATGTTCATAGTTTTGGTGTATTGTAAGCGTGTTTATCTCATTAATGGTGGTCTTAAGGATCACATAGGTGTGCCTAGAGAGGGTGTATGATTTTCTTTTTCGTACTTAAGTAAGTCTTGGAATTAGTGAGGGAATTACATGCTATAAAGTGTCTAAAGTGAAATTAAGAAACTTCACTGTAACAGTGAAGTAAACTCTACAGTGAATTAAGTAATTCACTGTAAGGTTGTTCCTAAAAATGTGATAAATAGTTTATGTGATTCCTTATGTGTTTCTAAGGTGTTAAATGTTTTTATAATGATTATATGATTATATTTAAATCAAAACATGCATATTTCCAATAAATGTCAATTTTCATGATTTTTATGCATTATGCCATACATTGTACATGTGATTGTACTAATTCCATGCTTTTATCTATCTCTATAGTTGTTGGTAGGTGAGGATAATTGGAAGCACATATTGGATCATAGAATCATATAAGTGAAGTTGACGTATGTCCTCATTTGACTTGAGGGCATAGATGTCTTTTATTTCCCTTATTGAAGTATTGTAATGGACTTAGTAGTACTATATTTCTATTGTGAACGGGATGTGTCCCAACTAATCTTGTGTCTATGATTTGATGAAATGAAACTTAGTATTTCCTAGGAGTTTTATATGAAAGAGATTTTAAAGACTATGGAAATAATTTGTGAAAAGTTTTAATTCCGCACTACTTTTCACTATATATATGCGATGAACGATATGAAAGGGATTGTATAAGACCTCAGAAAGGTCAAGTACGCCGGTTGCACTCCGAGAGTGTCATATCTTCTAGGGTGTGGTCTCAATATGTGACAAGCATTGTATCAGAGCATAGGATGTGAAAGTAGTCTTAGGAATCAAAAATTCTCATCAAGTCACGCCTAGTAGAGTATTTACCATCGGTGTGACTCGCAACACATCTATGGGTTAGAGGTTATAGGACGATAGATTTTCCATGTTTTTCTTCTACTATGTCATGCTGTCGAGTAAATGTTATGAGTATCCTTCTTAATGTGTTTCCTTGTATTTCTCTCTTTAGTTTTATGAGTTCCTTCTAAGTGGGGGAGTATGGTTAATAAATTTGCTAGAAATGTCCGAGAAGCTTGTTGCATGTGCATGGTGTTTAGGAGTCTTGTTGAAATTCAGTTTAATTGATTTCTGGCATTGTCTATTTTATGATGTTATGATTATGTTTTTAGAGGTGTTTATATGATTTTACCTTTGATATAAGCATGTTTCCATCATGAAGTACCAAAAGTTGCATTTTTGAAAAATTTGCATAATTCATTAAAGCTTTAACAGTTCTTTATAAGATTTTGCAAAAATTGACTAATTCATTCTTGCGTTGAAAATTGTTGTATTGTGGTTAGAACTGATGTATATGAGTATGATAATGGATATAAAATGAGTTTTTCTATAGGAATGAAGGATGTGAGTTTTATAGCATGATGAGTTTTAGAAATTATTCTAGTTTTTTGTTGCGTTATGATTCGCTGATTATGTGAAATTGATGTTTTTCTAGATGTTTGTATTGTATAAGGGTGTTATATGGTATGGTTATGAGCTGATGACTGAATCTCTATTCTTGGAAGTGTTCAGAGAGTGGCAAGTGTTATTCGATGAGGAATGTTGTCCAAGTGGGGGAGATTGTAATACCTCAAAAATGACTTAGGTGAAGATAGAGCCTAACATGGTTTTTATGATGGTATAAGGTCATATATTTGTCTATTATGTTGTATTGAGGTAGTGTCTAAGATTTTAAGTGCATTCGAAGTCAATGTCAAGGGACGACTAAGACGTTTGACGACTAAGTCACCTATGTGCCTCAAATGTTTTTTATGTGTTTATGTTTGATTCATAAGTTTATGAGGTCCTTAAATGAGTTATTATAGTGTTTGTAGGCAGTGTGTCAAATTTCATGAAGCTTGGAAGTCAAACGTCAAAGAACATCCATGACGTTCGAAAGGTTTGCCTTCAAATCACCTTCTGTGTCTTGGCATGTCTTGTCGAGTTTTATGTGTTCAATTTAGATGAAATTGATGTGGGAGGTCCTAAACTCGTACACAAGAATTCTAGGTTGAAACGTCTGGGAAAACATCCCCAAGGACCAACCAAGTGTCCTTGAGGAAGGACCTTGCCTTTGAGTCAAAGACTGTCTTAGACCAGGCCAATCGATGGCCAGTAACCTGGTCGAAGCCCCGTTGATTGAGGGCGTGGTTCAAGACTTATGCATTTTAGGGAAAGCTTCCAACGACAAGCATCACACCCAAACCACGGACCAACTGGATGGTCCGTTGTTTTGGAAACGGCCAGTCGATTATATCCGTCTGTGAAGTTGTTTTCCTGCGTAGCTTTACTGTAATTCTAGGGGGGAAGTGATAAATTCACCCCCAAGTCCAAATAAGGAATAGGGAGGTTATTTAAGTGTACTTTGGCTATTTTAAACATATTTATAAGCCTTAAAAACATAGGAGAATCCATTCTACAAAATCAAAACCCAAAATATCTTAGAAATTCTCTAGAATTCAACTGGAGCCAAAACTCAAGGAAAAGATTTTATTGGAGGTTTAAGTGGTAATTCTTCATCAATTTCGTGGATTAACATCATTTAGATATGATTTTTGATCCTTGAAACTCTATTCATCAAGTAGCCCAAAATTCAACGAGTTTTCTAAAATTTTCAAATATGAATTTGTCTAATTTTATTATCTATCCATGGGTTCTTGCATTAAAGGTTTTGCATCATTATATATTGATTAAATTGTTTTTAATTTTTTGATTTTAACTCAATCAAACTCTGAACCCATGTAATTGATGAACCCTAGTTTTTTACTACTTTATGGGTTACTTGATATTGAGTTAATGCTTATGAATTCTATTGTAGTTTTCTATGAGCTATTAAATGATGTAAGAATTATATTGAATTGATGTATAAGTTGTATTACATTGATAAATATATAATGAATCGACCTAGTTTCATTGAGTTATATGTTTTTTGTATTGAATTGATGTTCATGGCCATGGGTGAGGGCCTATTGGTATTGAATTGGATAATTTAGCTAAGGATTGACGTGGAGAGAATGGATTGATTTTACAATGCCCTATTTCTCTTTATTTCATATAATATAGCTCTTGAATTATGTGGTAATCTGTATGGTCCACTTATGGTGGCAGTGTTATGTGAATGATGTGTCCTTGTCCGAGTTACTTTATGTATTATAATGATCATGGCCTCGTCGGTTCTACTAGAAGTATTATGATGATTTGCGTAGTTACTTGTGTGAAGTATGATAATATCTACCTATATCTTTAGTAATGATAAAGTATGTGTTTCTTATATTGATATTAGGTTATCATGTTAGACTATGATTATGTTCTTGTATGTGTAGTCTTAGAGTTGATGCATGATTCTTCCTAATTGATTAGTGAGTCTTAGGTTGACTATATTTATGATGTTAAAGTAGTGGATAGTATGTCTTAAATATGATAATGGTTATTCCTATGTGCTTCCTAAATGATATGCTATGTGATAAAGTGAATTCTTAGTGTGTCTCATGTGATAGACTTGTGTCCCTTACTTGATGCATATATGAATGTGAATACGAGATATCTTGACTTAGGATACTAAAGACTCTTATTCTTGAATGTATGAATGATATGAGACCTTGAATGATGTTAAGAGGGTCCTTTGTCTAATACCTTAAACCTAGCAGTAAGGTTATGAAACTTGAAGTCAAAAGTCGTAATGGTATCCTTCATGTAATGAAAGGTCGACTTACGGTTGATTGGCTGCAACAGCATCGTATCATCCTTATGGAAGTCATTAGGAGCTATCTTGTTGTCATTTTAAGGCAGCCCTAGGGGACCTCTTTTGTAGGGTAAATGTAATTGGTTTATGCACTTGATATGGCACCCCTTTGTATGAACCTTTAATGTAAATTACCCCATGAAAACAAAGGCTAGCACTGTGTGAGTATGGTAAGGGAAGTATCTCTAGTTAAAAGATTAGGCTGGAGTACAAAGTAAGCCGTTCATATTCCCGAACCATGTGCCTACATGGGTTGCGTCCATGTTCTAGAGTTGGCAAGTACAACCCCTGCCATCAGAGTAGGTTACAACTCCATATTCCATGTTTTGCTACCATGGTCTATGTCGGTTATTGCCTATTCTCTCCATATGGGCTACCTACTAATATTGGATAAGTTCTATGAAGTTTAGGTGGTGGTATGGGATGCTACCTAGACATTGCACCCTTAGGCTTTGACAATGTTAGTGAGAGTCCCTAGGTTATCTCCAAGACCATTACTTGAATGTCCTTTTTTGATGAATGTCTCTTAAATGAACTAAGGAATGTAATGACTTAAGTTAAGAAACCATGTAAAATGAATAAGTACTTACCTAGAGTAGTTAAAGGTTGTCTAGGTAAGGGTTGTCTAGTTAAGGTGTGAAGGGGGCATAGGAATGGTCAGTTCGTATCTTACCTAGATGAGTCTTAATAATAACTATAGTTAGGGAATTTTGTCGATTAAGTAGACGTGATCCAAATGTAGGTAGTCTCAAGGATTACGTAGGTAATCTTGAAGAGGTCAATCATGGACATTCTCTTCTTGATTTACTTGTGTAAGTATTTTGATAACCTTTTTTAAGAAAAATGTCATATTACATGTGCTATTGTGTTTAAGTGAGAATGATCTTATCCTAGGTAATTTAAAGTATCTATTGAGTGTGTGTGAAAGGGATTGTATGGGCAGTCGATTCACAACTCACTCATTTGAGGCTTAGAATCACCATTTGTAGGAAAATCTCATATTCATAGTTTTGGTGTATTGTAAGTGTGTGTATCTTATTATAGGTGGTCTTAAGTGTCATTTGGTGTTCCTAGAGATGGTGTATGAGCGGTCTCATTTTTTTGTACTAAAGTGAGTCTTTGGATTAGTGAGGGAATTACATTCTATTAAGTGTCTACAGTGAAATTAAGAAACTTCACTGTAACTGTGAAGGAGTTCACTGCACAGTGAATTAGTTCACTGTACAGTGAATTAGTTCACTGTAAAGTGAATTAGTTCACTGTAATGTTGTTCCTAAAAATGTGATAAATGGTTTATATGATTTCTTATGTGTTTATAAGGTGCTAAATGTTGTTATTATGATTATATTACGATATTTAAATCAAAAGATACATATTTCAAACAATTGTCCATTTTCATGATTTTTATGCTTTATGCCATACTTAGTACATGTGGTTGTACTAATTCCATGCTTTTTATCTATCTCTGTATGGTTGGTAGGTTAGGAGCATTGGGTATCAAGACTTGAATCATAGGATCATTCAAGTGTAGTTGAAGTATGTCTTCATTTGATTCGAGGGCATAGATGTCTTTTATTTCTCTTACTGAAGTATTGTAATAGACCTAATAGAAGTATATTTCTTTTGTGAACTGGTCGTGTCCCATGTTTTCTTGTGTCTAAGATTTGATGAAATGATATTTAGTATTCTCTGTGAGTTTTATATGAAAGAGATTTTAAAGAATATGAAAATGTTTGTGAAAAATTTTAATTACAAACTACTTTTCACTCTGTATATGCGATGAACGATACAAAAGGGCATGTATAAGACCTTCGAGAGGTCAAGTATGACGGTTGCACTATGAGAGTGTCATATCCTCTATGGTGTGGTCTCGAGACATGACACCTATCCTTTTGAAATCTTATATTTGCCCTGTCATACTACAAGGCAAATGTTGATTTCAAATTGACAGATGCAGAGATGGAGAAAGAAGACCATAACTCAACGCAATTGAACCCTTGTAAGATAGTCTCAAGTTAATACGAGCAAAATCCTGCTTGTCCAAAAATTAGTCCCCATTACTCGTGTGTTAATATTTCCTCAAACTAAGCAACTTGTCTGTATTTCATTTTCCTTATATGATATTTTGCATTTTTCTACCTAAATTGAGACTAACGAATTTGCCTTTGAGTTCTTTTTTCTTCCACGGGTACTCAAAACTAGTTTGTGTCGATAAACTATCTGACCATCCATATTTAACAAGATCTAATGGCCCTACAAATTCCTTTCCCAGTCAGGGTTCACAGAATGGAAAAGCATCAATGAGTGATAACAACAAAGAAATCAGCCTTACTGACCTTGTGGTGGCACAACACGCCATCGCCGATCAGAATGAAACTAATCATATAGGTTATACAACAAATTTTCCATATGAGGGTTGAGAAGAAGAGAACGCAAGATATTCTTCCTTCGATTTTTACTGTGAATGATCTAACACACAGAAGACGTCTATTTTAGTTTCCTCCTTAAAACATGGAACAAGCTCAAAACCCACCTTCCAGTCCTGCTCATAATCCCTCAATCATCAATCTAACCACCCAAAATCCTCAGTTTTCCTCCGCCTCCTATAAAACCCTACCCTACTTAAAATATCAATCCACAAGTTCCACCTCCCCCCAAAATACCAACCACCAAAACTTTCTACCTCCTCAAAACCAAAATGTTTACAGCCCCCATATTTCCCTCAATCACCAAAATGAACATACCAACCCCCAAAATTTCCCTCAAAACTATCGTATCTCCCTAAATGCCAAATGTCCCTCCACAGCTCCACCTCTACCTCCAAAATCCACTTACATAATCCCCATCCCCAATGAGCGTGACACTAATGGTTCTGAGATCGATCACTGTGAAGAGTGGGAAAGACAGTGGAGGTCAAAAGTAGAGGCCGCAAATCTTGACATGAAGGAAGAGATCTAAAAGTCAATAAAAGAGTTGCAGTGTAATCCTGAGGTCGCCAGTTTGGTTTACGATGATTTATACATTCATCCAAATTTGGACCTCCCAAAAGGGTGTAAGGTTCCAAAGTGTGACATTTTCAAAGGAATAGGGAACCCCTTAGTGCACCTAAGGGACTAATATCACCAACTCGTGGCAGTTGGGAGAAATGAAGCTTTACTGCTATGGCTTTTTAACCAAAGTTTGAGTGGATAAGTTCTGAAGTTATTTACATATCATCAAATAAGAGAGTGGCCTAGATTGAAAGCCCAGGCTAGGACTTCATCGAACGGTTCGCCTACAATGTAGAGATAATTCCCGATTATTATTCATTGGAAAAAATAAAGCAAAAATAGAACGAAAGCTACAGAGAGCTTGCATATAGGTGGCGAAATGAGGCAGCTAAAGTTCAGTGTTCTATGTCTGAGAACGAAATCATCAAAATATTTGTGTGGGTTCAAGAGCCCAGATATTTGATAGAATGATTATGCTTGTTGGAGTAAAGTTTGTTGAGATACGAAAAGTATGTGAGACTATCGAAGACAGATTGAGAATCGGGAAGACTGCCCGTGTTGCTACCTCGCTCAGATCCTTGGGTTTATTGAAGAAGAAAATAAAAGATGTGTTTTCTATCTCTTATGAGGGGAAGAAGACCCCAAGGATATCCTCGTCATAACGAGGTCGTTCTTGACCTTCACATAGTTCATACCCAGCTTGTTATACACAAGGTGCTTACGAAACTACCCCTCGCCCCAGTTATTAAAATACCCCTCCTACAAGTCATCAAAATACTCCTCTTCCAGTTGTCAAACTCCCTCTTCCACCTAGAAAAATTCATCTCCAGTTCACGAAACTCCACCCCATTACTGTCAAAATGCCTCCCCCAACTATGCTAATATTCAGACAAATCACCCAACACCTCCCCCGATATATAAAACCACAACTCCACTTCACAAAAATAACCCCTCAAACTACCAATCTCCATCGCTAGATTACCAAACAAACTCATATCGAAGATATCAAGGCCCCCTCCCTAATTCTCTAATTTATCGTCAGAGGCCTCACACTGAAGAAGGAAACTACGATCCCCCCAATCGCATATTTGAGAAGAAACCCACAAGAATTTTCACTCCGCTCATCAAAAGCAAAACAAAGTTATTCGAGCGATTAACTGCGCAAAATATATTCATACAGCTGGGTCCATGGCATGTGACACTAGCTCAAGGTTTTACAGTCTTGATAAGAGGTGAGAATATCACTCCATCAGTATTGGACATGATATTAAGGATTGTATCAACCTTAATCACATATCCAGGATTTGATTGACCAGAAAGTGGTCTCTCTCCAATTAGTCTAGAACAATGTCAATAGGAATCCTTTCCCAAATCAGGGGATGTCACTATCAATTTGATAGATAAAGATGATGATTGGTGCGTGACAAAGGCAACAATTTTGATCACTCATGATGAACTAGAAAATGATGCGGCTTCATTGAGAATTAGATAGAAGAAAGATTTTTTTTATTATTATTACACCCGAGAAGGTTGTTGCCTTGGTGCTGAGATAAAGTTTCGCCCGACCAAAGTTTGTGATTGAAACTTCCTGCACTCAAGGCATGACCAAGTCTGGTTGATGCTACACACCGGAAGAGTTGGCTCAAGGGGAGAAGAAAAAGGACCAAATAAAGATATCGATGAGTAAGGTTGAGGCTGAGGAGTTCTGGAGAAAAATGCAGCTAAAATATTATTAAATTGTGAATCATTTGGAGAAAACTCCGTTTAGATTCTATATGGGCCTTGTTTATGAGTTTGTAGATGTATAGGCAAGCCTTCATGAAGGCTTTGGATGACACATATGTGCCTGTAGGCAGTAGCATTGACAATGTGCCAGTTATGATTAACCAGGTCATCCGAGGACACCAAATCTTTTTGTTGGACAAAGAGTTGCCATTTGAGGCAAGATGTGCAACAAATCTCTACATGTCACCATTACGTGTCAAGACAAGGTTATAACAAGTGTCTTGGTCGATGATGGATCCGGTCTCATGTTTGCTCACAGCCCACTTTGAGGCAGCTAATATTTGACTTGGGGAAGCCTCACCAAAATAAGTCAATGTGAGCGATTTCAATGCAGTGCAGAGAGACACTTTGGGGGCACTAAACTTTAATATTTCAAATGGGTTATGCAGAGTTCAGCGTGGAGTTCCAGCTTTTGGACACTAACACAAGTTGCAATCTCTTTTTGGCAATGTCGTTTATCCATATGGCTAGCGATGTGCTTTTGACACTTCACCAACTAATGAAATTTATTTGGAAGGAGCAGAAGTTAGTTATTCATAGTGAACAAAGACATTCCAATGGGAATGCGCCGATCATTGTATGAAGTTTCCCGATGCTGTGATTTCTACAAGGTGGAGCTGATAAATTTCTCCAGAGATGATTTGTCTCCACAGCCCCGTATGCCTTCTGTATACAAAATGATTGCACTTTTGTTGCTTCAGAGCTTTTTCGAACCAGGTTTTAGATTGGGATAGAATTTCCTAGGGATTGCCGAGCCTATCAAACTTCCCGCCAAAAGAACAAAGTTTGGCTTAGGGTATATCCCCACAAGTAATGAAGCATAGACAAGACAACTAATGTCGATCAAGCATTGTCAAGGAAAATTTCTCATTTTTACCAATCATTTCAAGTTTGACGGTATGCCGACAATGATGTCCTTGATGAAGAAGTATGGGGCCTATTTGAAGAAATCAATATTGTCATAGAGGAAGAGGTCTGGATATCTGGCATCCACGATGCTAAGACAGGGGAGCAATTGCAGAATTGGACCTCCACGCCACTTTTTATCCCACAAACATCTTCGTAGAATAGACATATATTTATACTTGTTTTGAAAATCAGTGGTAGTCCGGAAGAAGCCTGAGACCCACAAATTTTAAAGTGTTTAATTGTATGAGGTTTCAAATTCCTTTGTGATGTTTAAAAAGGCAAAGTGTCCATTTTCTATGGCAAAAGTTTGTTCTTGTTTTTCGATTTAAATAAAGTCCTCTTTTAACAAAAATTTGATTATTTGCTTATTTTTTGTATTTTATGTTCCTATATTTATCTGTTTATGATATAAGTAATATTATTTTAAAACATGTCAATGTCACGTCATGTTACGATCCAAAGGAACAAAACGAGGCAGGTATGACGAATGTGATTAATATGAAGGAGAAAATGAGGTACCAGATAAATTGCTGAAGAGTTTCGATAGTCCAAGAATCCAGATAAACCAAATTTGGAAGAAATTGAGACTGTAAATCTTGGAGACGAGAAGTGCATCAAAGTAGTCAGAATCATTATCTATCTAACCGAAGCTCAAAGAAGGGACCTGATTCATTTTATTAGTGAATACATTGATGTATTTGTCTTGGCTTATATGGATATGCTAGGCTGAGTACTAATATGGTGTCCCACATAGTGCCGATTTATCCAGATTCAGTCAAGTAATACAAAAGACTCAAAAGTTCAAGCATGTTTTAAATTTAAAGATCAAAGAATAGATTACCAAATAGATCGAGTATTAAATAGTTGAAGTGACGCAGTATCTGACTTGGTTTGCTAATGTTGTCCTGGTTGCAAAGGAAGACGGGAAGATCAAAATTTGTGTTGTTTAAAGAGATCTCTACAAAGTAAGACCAAAAGATAATTTTCCGTTGTCAAATATCCACATTCTCATTTAAAACTGTGTTATACATGAAATGCAGTCGTTCGTGGACTTTTATGCTGGTTATCACTAGAATCTGATGGATGAAGAGGATGTAGAGAAGGCAGCCTTCATCACGCCTTGGGGCGTACATCATTACTGAGTGATGTAATTTGGTTTCAAAAGTGTTGGTGCTACTTATACGAGGGATATGAAAACTATATTTCATGGTTTGATTCACAAAGAGATTGAGGTGTATGTAGATGATGTCATAATCAAGTTCTGCAAGAGTTCAAATCACTTGACTCACTTGAGGAAATTCTTTGATAGCCTACGTCGATACAACCTAATGTGAAATACCACCAAAATTGCTTTTAGTGTTCCAGTTGAAAAGTTGTTGGGGTTCATAGTCACAAGAAGGGGCATTGAGCTTGACCCTTCAAAAATCAAAGCAATTCAAGAGTTAACTCTTCCGAAGATGAAGAAAGAAGTGATGATTTTCTTGGGAAGGTTGAACTACTTTAGTTGGTTCATATCTCAATCAAATGTGGTTTGTGAGCCGATGTTCATGTTATTGACGAAAGATGGTTTGATAAAGTGGATAGGGGAATGTCAAACTGCTTTTGATTCCATCAAGATTTATTTGTCCAATACACCGGTATTGGTTCCTCCTCGAGAAGATATTTCATTATTGTTATATTTATCTGTCCCGGAAAACCCATTTGGGTGCTTGCTTGGTCAACATGATGAGACAAGGACGAAGGAGTGAGAAATTTATCACTTGAGCAAAAAAATCATTTTATACAAGGCTCGTTATACTCTTTTGGAGAAAACGTGTTGTGCTTTCACTTGGATTGCTCATAAGTTGAGACATTATTTGTCTTCTTATACCACATACCTCATTTCCAGGATGGACCCGTTGATGTACATTTTCTAGAAGGCGATGCCAACAAAAAAGTTAGCTAAATGGAAAATTTCTTTTTAATGAATTTGATATTATGTATGTGACAAAAAATGTGATAAAAGCAGAAGTCTGAGTTGATCATCTTGCGGAAAATCTAATCAATGAAGAGTATGAACCGCTCAATACTAATTTCTCCGATGAAAAGGTATTACTTGTGGGTGAATATATTTCTGAAGCGTACCTTGGTTTGAGAGTATTATTTGATGGAGTGGCGAATCACCAAGGAAAAGGTATCAAAGCGGTTTTATTGTCAGAATCTAGTCAACACTATTCTATGGCAGGTATACATTGATTTCATTACACGAACAACATGGCTAAATATGAAGATTGAATTCTTGGCATGAAGATGACCATTGACATGAATGTCCATGAGTTTCTTGTTATTGGCGATTCAAATTTGCTGATTCATCGGTTCAAGGAGAATAGTTTGTGAAGAACCCAAAGATTACCCCATATGTGCAATATACATAGATGTTGTGTTGAATATTTCGTAAGATTTAATTCAGACACACTCTGAGGACACCCAGAAGATCATTTTTATTGTATTTTCAATTAAGACAATATCACCATCCAGAAGGCACCCAGAAGATCACTATGTTGCTCGATGAAGAACTATCTTCATTTGGTACTAGGGATGGCATCAAGAAAGAAAACATAATTAGCAAGAGAAAGATGTCATGCATCATAGAAAAGAGATTCATGCATAGAAAGAAAAGGAAATCTTACATAGCAAGATAAAGAAGTCATGCATTGCTGGAAAGAAGTCATACATTGAAAGAAAAGGACGTCACGCATAGCAATAGAATGTAGTCATTCATTGCAGGAGAAGAAAATTGTACGTAAGAAAGAGAGAGTCATCTATATCAAGAGAAATTGTTATGTATTGCATGAGAAAAAAGACATGCATCAAAGAAAAGAAGTCATGCATTGCAAAAGAAGGAAAGCATGCATAGTAAGAGAAAGATTTCACGCATTGCAAGAGAAGAAAATTGTGCATAGAAAGTGAATAGGTCATCCATCGCAAGAGAATTAAATAATGAAGTGGAAGAGAAAGAAGCCATGCATCGCAAAGAAGGAGATCTCGTGTCACTAGAAAATCAACATCAACTGCATCTATTTCAATGGCAAGATTAGACATCAAGGGAATCGTCAAAGACAACCTCAAGAGAACTATCAACACATTACATCAACATTTTATTACTTTGACATCAAAGAAAGAGTACATTGAAGATTATATTAAAAATATGAGACACAAACTTTATTTTCTTTACGTAAAAACCAATAGAGTTGACATCAAATTATTAAGGACATTGATTAAATTTAAACACAGTAAAAGACAATGTCTCCAATTTGGATTGCATTTTTTATGCTAATGAGTTTTATATTAGTCTCTATCACTAGCATCCAAAAGTATGAATTCTCCAAAAAAGAACAACAAAGGTGTAGATGACATAAATAGGATGCAGCAAAACGTGGAACTTTTTGTTAGCAGCGAACTAGGAAATAGTCCAAAGAGGAATGTCAAACTCTTAGGATGCAACCAGAGGAGCAACTTCCACCATAATCAAACCACACACTTATAAGAAGGAACATGGGTTTTTCTTTGGTTTGTCAGTTTAAGTTTTGCATCCAAAAATTTTTGTATCTACCCAAAGCATCTTTCCAATTGAAGTTACAGTGCGATAAGATTTTTTGAAATTATGCCCATGAAAGTTCTAAATTATGGGTGTAAAGCATTCCACATTCATGGATAAGAGGTTGCAAGCATCTTTTTCATACTCCACTTATTTGTTGCTTTTCCAGAACCAAATGGTTATCTTACATAATAGATTTCTTTTTTCAATCGATCGAGTCAAACTACAAGAATCCTAATACCCTAAGTTGATGGATATGTAGGAAGAATCGATGTTAAAACTAGGTTTTATTTGAACATTCGCTCTAAAATCTTATTCTCGAGAATTCTGGTCCCTTCATAATTTGGTATTGGAGTGGCATCTGAATTCTTTCAAAATAGTACATCAAATCAAGTGTATCGAACTACTAGTGGCCTTAATTATTATATAGCCTTAGATATGTAGGAAGCCCGCTTCAAGGGTTCATCCATAATTCTTAAGTCCGTACCAAAATCATCTTTTAAGAAGATGAAGATGTGGTTGGTAAAAATTGGATTGGTCAATTTCATTTTTGTCAGATTTCTCGCATCAATCCAAGTAAAATGAGGGACAATTGTTGACACCCAATATAGGACCTCCACAATATAAATTAATCATCGAGCTTTTTATATTCCAAACCAGTTGTAATAATTGATTTTATAAAATTCTAAATATTTTTCAACTCATTTAAAAGTAGTTTTAGTTGCTTCTTATAATATTTAAGTGATATATATTCATAAGATGTTTTTACATAATTCGTTTATTTTATAAATATTGTAAACCCAACTCAAATAGATTTTAGTTTTACTTAGTATATTTTAAATTAATTTTGTCTAAATTGTGAGATTACATTTTGAGTCATTAATTATAATTAAGTTAATTATTTTAGTTTGTTAAAAACTAAGAAGCTCGTTAATTATTTAATGTCAATTAATTTTATTTAAATTTTAGCCGAATTTGCTAATCAAACTCAATTTTGTTACATTCTAAATTAATTTGGCTATAATTACAATATATTGGTTAATTTATCTATTCAAAACATAGTCACTCCCATTCCAACCTCAAACCTATAAATAGACTAAATTTTGGGCCCTTTTCCAACATTTTCATCATGCCCAAACCCATCCTCTTTTAAACATCCCACTCTTAATTACTTTAAAACTTTTCCAGACCCATTAACCTTTTCATATTCAAATTTTAGCAGTCCACAATCCCAACCTACTCCTAAATTGTGACCCGACCTAAATCTTGCACTCAAAAGAGACCAACAACTTCAATACATAGAGCAGTAAACGGCGTGAACTACATCAACGGCTACAAACGACACCTTTTTTTGTTAAAGTACACAACAAAATAGATGTGAATAACTTTTCTGTGTTATCATCTCCTTCGCCAGCTGCGTCCCCTATCCTTGGTCGCGTGGATGGGTGCCAGGTCGACAACAAGGACAACAGGAAGTGTACAAGGCCATCCGCTTCATGCTTTTGTCCAGATCTCCCGATATTTCAGTTGAATTCTTCTTCAAAGAACAGCTCTTGGATCGTCCTTGGAGAAAAGGTTTGAATTGAAATTTATTGGGGAATATCGATATAGCCCTAGTTCTCATCCAATTTTTCCCTTTTTCCCCAAAATACGAAAACCCTTATCTCCTTCTATAAATATTATTTTTCATTTCCGTATTAGAGGTTGGACAAAATTGTTAGAGAAATATGTTAGGAATTTTCTTGAATGGAGATTTTTGGTTAGATTTTTTTACTTAGCAAGGAAATTCAAAAGAGCTTAAGCAAAAAAAAATTTTAAGTACGTACTAAATACATTTTGGAAGAAGAGGATAATTGTTTTAGCATTTGGTTTTATGATTTTGTCCTGATTTCCATTTGTTTGTTCATATTCGAGCTTTTCCTGGTGAAGTTCCCTTCTACTCGTTCCATCCCTTTTTCGATGTTCGAAAAAGGTGACATTTTCTCTGATATATTCTCTCTACCACTAGTTTGTTTGTTAATGTCAAAAAAATGGCTACTCTATTGGTTGTTCGCTGATTAGTCATCATTGGGTTGTTGATAATGTTAACATGAAGTGTATGTTTTACTTTTGCTTGTTGTCATGGGTTAATTGTAATGTCTTTTCAGGTTCTGCTAAGTTTTATTTAGTATGGTTGTTTCTGTCTTTGTTTGCTCGAATGTGTTTCAATGTTCCCTTTTTTGAACTTCTAAACGAGTATTATTCAATAAGTATCATATCATTCATGTTGTGTTTAAGCATCAGTTATGCCGCATTTAGGGTCGTCACTGTCTAAAGGTTCCTCTTTTATAAATATTTTTTTAAAGGGTCAACTGATACGACTAATAAATGATATAGTCGCATGCTTGTTATAGCCGTTTAGTGTTACCTATCTTTTGAATGTATTTTTTGTCCTACTGCATAATATAATGTGTTTAAACAAAGTTTTGTCTCAAGACAATTTGACTTTTACCCAAAAATATTACATTTTTACTTGAGGCAGTAACATTCTTGCTTTGTTGTCTCAGATTTCAATTTTTTCTTCTTAATTTTATCTTCTTTTTATTTTACTCATTGTTTTGGTTCGGCACGAATACTTGACACTAGCTTTTATTTCTTACGCTTTATTTTAATATGTGATCACCTTATTTGGTGTCTTGGATGAGTTACAACATGTTGAAACTTGTCTTGACCTCATTTTTCTGGAAGAAGATCATATAGAGTAGTGTAGAATTTTTAATTAAATATTTGTGGAACATAGAATCTGTTTTGGCAAGGAAGATTTCCTCAGCTTACTGGTTTGTATTCTAAATTAAATATTCTTCTCTTCCTTATTCTATTTTTTTAAGTTGTTGCTATCCATGTACTTCTTTATGATTCCCTATTATGGGATTGTTTGGTATTGTTTGTTAGTTTTCAAATTTCCTGGGTCAAATGCATGTTCCAGTAAGTTAGGGTATCATTCATGTATTTGTGTTGATTCGATTAAATATTAACTCCTTTCCTTTACTTTTTTCGCATGTTAAATTCGTCTGAGTTTATCACGAACTAATTTCATTGTTCTTGCATTTTGGGAGAGTTGTAAAGGATCAAATCCCTCTTTCTGAGTCGGTCAACAACAAATTTGACGTACATGTTGCGGAATATTGTATGCATTAAGTATACAAAATAAAGTGGAGAAGATCGAGACTTGAAGGTATTAGGTCACTATCATTTATTTTTTACAAAAGTTATATTATGTATTTAAGGCCTATGCCTTGTAATTTTATTTTGCTATCATTTTGTTAGTTCTTAAGACAGGTGGAAGAATTGGTCCTTTATACCAAAAGAAATATTGATTATCTTATGTTAGTTTAAGATAAGTGTAACTCAATTGGGCAAAAGGCCAAAACATAACGGGCCCAAATACTAGTCTAGGCGGACATAAATCAGATTTGGACCAAACTGTCTTTTCCTATTTACTCTACTCTGCTTATTTTGCTTGTCAGTATCTGTCGTTAATCTTATGGTTGATAAATTTAAATCCCCAAAAGTCGCTCATTTCGTTTTAACAACTTAACTAAAATCAATCATCTATAAACGGACTTGATAAATAAAATTTGCAAATATTTCTCTTAGGTAATATATATTTTTTTCCTCTAAAATGATTCGAAATTATTTGTAATTTAAATTAATATAAATTATTATTAGCCAAATAAATTAATTGATGGATAACCAAATTAGTGAATATTTTAGGTGCCTTTAAAATCATCCTTGAATATTAATATGAACCCTCAAACCCCCTTTTATATTTTCATTAGATTTCATGTTTTAGTCTTTTTAAAACAATGGATTTTCTTAATCTTACATAAAATTAAGTGGCGACTCTAAACAAAAACTAAATATATTTTTAAAAAATAAAACAAACACCATACAAGTAATGCCCCAAATCCTAAATGCAAAAACAATTGCCTCTAGTTCAAGGTATGGCTAGGATAATTCTTCTCATGAATCTTAAGTTTCTTAAAGAATAGACAATTACTTTCCCAATTTGCATAACAACACATCTTAACCCTGTTCTTGAGGAATAACAATAAACAACAAGCCATTAGTTCCTTTGGGTTACATCTACACCAGAGCATAAGTAAGCCTATATTTAAATTCTTGAAAACACTTTTCACACGCGTTGGAGAATATGAACTTAACCTTTTGTTGAGTCAATGTCTTCAATTGAGAAGCAAGGATAGAGGACTAGGCCTACTCTTAACCACATCATTTTTCTTAGGATCTACCTCAATACACTTACCAGAATCAATATGCCAAAAAAAAGCCACAAACCTTAGCAAAAACTCACATTTGCTAAAATTTTGAAAGAGTTTTTGTTCCTTGTGGACTTGCAATAAAAATCTCAAATGATGAGTATGCTCTTCTTCATTCTTTGAATAGATCAATATATCATCAGTGAACGCAATCACAAGCATATGAAGGTATCGTAAAAACACCCTATTTGTCAAATCCATGAAAATTAATGGAGAATTAGTCAAACAAAATGACATTACTAAATACTCTATATGACCATACCGAGTTTGAAAAGTTGCCTTCGGAATATAATATTCTCCCCCCCTCTCAATGAGTGATGACCCGGAAAGAGGTCAATCTTAGAAAAGTAGCTGGCTCCTTTAATTTGGGCAAATAAATCATCTACCGTTGAGAGAGGATACTTATTCATAATGCAAACCTTGTAGCTGTCTCCTTCAATTGTCGGTGTTCAATACACATACGAAGCGAACCATTTTTTTCTACCAAACAAAATTGGAGAACGCCACGAAAAGATACTTAGTGAGATGAAACCTTTATCCAACAAATCATTCAATTCCTCTTTATACTCTTTAAGTTCTGTTAGAGGCATATGATAAGGAGGAATTGTCACGATCTTGATTCTAGAATCCGAATCGCAACCGGCGTCGTTGACCTCTCAAAGGCCGCCGACAAGCCTCATCTTGCATTCATCATATTCATATGGTTAATTTTAGTCGAAAATTTAAAACTTTTCAACGTATGAAGCATACAAAAACTTCATGTAGTTATTTCATGATCTCAACATAAATGTAACAACCTTCAATCATAAGAATTAATTCGAAATAGAATAAGAATATATCATAAATACGTTTGCCAAACACAACCTTATTACAAAAGCTTTGAAATGAAAGTATGAAAGAAACGCTAGGGACAACATCCACTAGCATTGTCTAAAACTAAGGCTAGACTAAAACTGTAGCATCCTCGAAGTCAAGAGGACCTACCAAATGATCTGGAGAAACGCTGATGTCCAAACCGTTGCATGAGTCGTCAATCTGTCCCTTAACCTGCATCTATAAAATAGTAAATAGTTGGGGTTAGTACACCACTTGTACTAAGTATGGGTTTATGCACACAGACACTTAAGGCTATGCATCATCAAAGAAAGCTCTTCCTAAACAACATGCTATTTCTGGAAAGCCTAGTCACTAGAGTTTCCAAAATTGTTAGTTGTGAATTGTGGTATGAATATGATGTATTTTAATGAATTCAAAGCACACAACTCATTTTCTATATGATTACAAGACATTAGTATCATCAACAAAATTTTAGAGCAACTTGGGCAAAGATTTGAGATTTTGATCCTCTTATGTCGAGAGCTCCTCTTTGTACACTAATATTATTTTTCTGTCTTTTTCTTATTCTTGTTGTGTAGTTCAATAACTCCTTTGGTCCTATGTTTTACTTACAAGTGCAATGATTCATGATAGTCTCATACCCACAATGAATCAAGTAAGTAATTCAAGAGATAAAGGAAATGACTTAACTACAATTTGGGGCATGAATATATTTATAAGTCAATACTTATTGACTATACTCATTCTTTAGTTGATTGCATAATGTGCTTAGTTCTTGGGGTATATAATTAAATCTTATGATCTTTCTTACTTTGGGCATCAATTCTTTATAAGCCAATCTTTATTGGCTAAATGCATTAGTTAATCATTTTGGATAAGCATATTTGAATTCATTATTATCTTTGATATTTTCCTAATAAAGGAAGACAATATAAGCCTATTTTATTTAAATATCAAATAACCTAATGTCATTACTTGAATCTGATTTCACCTCCTGATTGTCTTGCACAAACACCTTCGGTATCATTCATTTCATTATCTTTAATACTTTGAGAAATTCCAACCTCAACCGACATAGATCATGTGAGCATGATGAAATCGCGTGTCTTCCCCACACCGAAAAGAGGTGGAGTCACTGGCCATGGTGAAACCAAAACATGCTAGCGTATATAAGGAATTGAACCCTGCTAGAACCCTATGTTCGCTGTATAGGTTCAAAGACTAGGAGATATAAGGAGACCCATACCTTCCTAAACGGACACTCTCATCTCATTAGATTTTATGAACCTCTGCCTTACCAAAAGAAGGAATCGCGACTCATAGATAGCCTATCGTTGCTCAGTATAAAGTTCCATTACATTCATCTCGCACATCATAGAAGTTGACTTCTAGCATAGGGTCATCATCGCTCATTATATTATTTCTCATCTCATCATTAGTATTAATTGTGAATTGTCCTTACACTTACATATAGAGTATGATTGAGACTTGTCTCTTGATATTCAACACTCTCTTAGGTTAGTACTTTTAGTGACCTTTACTTAGGCTTGGTTGAGAGTTTTCTCACCATTCATCTTAGCCTCTTATCATGTTTTCACCATTTTCATTAGCATCATAGATTAACATAATTACTCACCTCATTAAATGAATGTTAATTTCTTCTTTATCTTTTAGTGTTGACTCAAGCATTATGGAGGCTTGCTTGTAGATTGAGATGTACTTACACTATTTATGACTGGTCATCCTTACTATACATTGATGAAATGTGAATTTCCTTACATATAATTCTTTAGTATTAATGAGATTGGTCTCACACATTGTAACACCTTCATACGCGAGTATTCTTTTAACACCCCATTCTGGTCACTTACCTACTTTAGACACCTTTAATTATGTTATAACTCACATTACTTACCTACTTTAGTGTATTAGATTCATACATCGTTTATGGATGATGAGCACTTCATTAAATGAGTTTCATGAGTTCACATGTCATTCTTTTAGACCATGTTGGGAATTTTTCCAATGAGTGGCATGCCCTTGATTATGGATTCATTGAATTAGTTTAGAAGTGATTATATTATCATGTGATACTCTAACTATACACGATTGGTATATGATTAGTATTGGCCTCAATCTATGACTATTAAACTACATAACCATTTTTGTTCGCATGTGCCAATTTTACGTATGTTCATATTTAAATTTAATATGTATGAATCATGCTTAAGTTTTTATACATTATACATTAGCCAATCTTTTAGTTATTTAACATAATCATATAGCCAATTCCCTGCAACTTCTTTGACAATGTAGTGTTAGCCAATTTATTAGCATAAGATTAGTCTTGGCATAAGCAATTGACTATAGACTTCATAACTTTTTGTTTGCATAAGCTAAACTTTCATTCAATCATGTTCCATTTGGGAAACATTATTCATTAGCCAATCTTTTACTTATTTAGAGATAACATTATAGCCAATTCTTATTTAAATTTTTTACAATGTTTTTGTTAGCCATTTTGTTGACATAAGCCAAACATTCACTAAAATTATGATTTCACGGAGATCTTTTTAGCTAACCTTATAACATAACTTTTAGTATAACATTTTTTATTTAAACAACATGGACAGAATCATATTAGAATTTGATGAATATATCATCTTTATAACGTCATACTAAAAACAAGTATGCACAGTAGAACATAACATCTTCATACATAACATTTTCGGACATATCTTTAACATAGTATAATTCTTTTAATTCACATAATAACACTTAGCATCAAACGAGTCCAATTAATAGGTTAATTCAATCATTATTTAATAAAAATCCATACACATTAAGATCGTACAGAACCACATACCAACAACATTATTTCTAACCTATTCAACATTGAAATTGTAACAAGGATACTTGGGAAAGGAGTTCGACAAGAACAACGGGAAAAAATCCTAGTTTTCAAGATCTTTGAATCATTATAAAGAGAGTTATCTTGGAGAAAGAAATCCAGTATATAAACACATACCTTATTTATAACATAATCTAGGAAGACCACCTTGAACGAAACATTGGAGAAACCTTGAAATCACCCTAGAGAAATCGTCAAATTTTCTGCCTTTTCTTGCGTTCGTTGCTTACTTTTTTGCGTCGCCTTTTCTTTGAGTTTGAACGTGATTTTTAGTTTAATAAGTGATATTGAATTATACCACTTAGGTTTAATCAGTTAATTTAATAAACTAATTAACGAATTAACAAAACGACCCTCCTAAGTTGACTAAAGATAGGAGAACATAACACTGAGTCAAATCTGAAAATTGGTGTTGGCTATGGTTTCGGTCAAGATTTTGACTTTATATTAATTAGTTAAATCCTTAATTTAAGTAATTTATGGACCTAGGGTAAGTACTAAATTACCCCTAAGTCATTGGAACTATAATCAACCCTTTAGGACCATCCTAGGTTAAGTACTAGGATGTTTCTTCAACTATACTAGGTTAGTGTAAGGATTTCCTTTTGATCATTTAAACCAATTAATTAAATTTATAATTTAATTACGTAGGTGACCTAAGGTAATTACTAGAGTATCCTTAATTCATTACGACCATAACCAATCCTTTGAACCATCCTAGGTTAGGTACTAGGTTGTCTTTTTTTTGTTTTAACCGAAATCTTGAAATTGTTTTGTGATTACGGTTTTGCCCCTTTAAATTTATTAATCAACTTTATAAATTAATTAATTAAGTATCCCAGGGTAATTACTAAAGTACCCTTAAGTCTTTAGGATCTTAACTAACTCTTTGGACCATCCTAGGTTAGGTACTAGGTTGTCCCTTGCTTTTCTTAATTAAAATCTGAAAATTTCCTTTTTAATTTTGGTTTTAGCCCTTTTAAATTAATTAATTAATTCTATAAATTAATTTATTAGATATACTAAGGGAATTACTAAAGTACCCTTAAGGTGTTAGGACCATACTAACCTTTTGGACCATCCTAGGTTATCTACAAGGTTGTCTCTTTAACTAGTACTAGGTTAGTGTCAACCCGGTTTTGGTTCTAGGTTGTCGGGTGCACTTATAGGTCCATTTCGGTTAGTCCTAGGTTATTTATCTAGGTTGTACAGTTAGTTAGGACCTAGAGTTGGTTAGTAAGTTAGGCTCCGCATTGAGTGGTCCCTTATGCACATTTTTCCCCCGAACTACCCTTACTGAATTTTGTTAGGGTGATCCCCTACTTTGGCCGCTTCTTCACATTTCTAGCACATGTGTTGGTTGTACTTTCCTAACTAACTCTGATTTATGGTTCCTTTGGGAATGTTTACTTATTGTCCCAAGGACCCTCACTATGTCCTTGGGCACTGCTCACTCTACATGATCATTATAAATGGTTATGTACTTAGGGTACTAGGCTTGACACTTGGATGCCTAGTACCTAATGTGTTTGTAACTGATGAATTTTTGAATTTTTGCTTAGGGTCTTCTTTGCAGGTACATTTCCTAAACAATCTCATGAATACTAACATATATGGCTAACACCCTTTAAGCAAATATTTTCTAATATACCCAATATTTTGCTTATTGGGTATTATATAGAAATTGGCTATTACCCCTTAGCCAATTTTCTATACTATACCCAATATTTATCAATTTTGGTCATTGGAATGACTAGTTATCCCCAATATGAATTCTTAAAGACCTATTGAGCTCTTCACTAGATATAAAATTTTTTGGAATGTTACATTATCCCCCCCCCTTAGGAACATTCGTCCCCAAATGACACTAAACATCACTTAAACAAAGAGTATGACTTTCGAAAGTTACTTTGTCATACTTAAACGCTTCTCTTCTGTGAATATTTAATTCACACTTATTTGGATGATCCGTATCATTCAAGATTATTTGAAGCTCTATTTTTTTTGATTGAGGAATTTGCTTCTCAATCACACTTAACTTAATGCACATCACAAATCATGCAACACAGGAAACATGCCTATGCTACACAAACAGCAACATACAATGCAACATAACTTCGTTTTAACTCACATAATGCTATTATAAGACATATGATTAGGGAATTACCACACCAAATCTACTAAAGCACTTAAACTTAGAGTTTCTTAAACATAAACAAGACTTAGGAAGAGTATATCTAACTCTTAGATAACATCTTGTTGGCCTTAAGATTTGAACCTAATGACGCCCAACTTAATTTCAAAGGGACTTGCCAGTATGCCATCTACTTCTCTACATACCCCTTCCGCCTTAACACTGTCTCCTATGGGAGAACTAACTAGAAATGGTTCATGTAAGATCTCAAGAAGTAAGTCAAATTGATAAGCCACAAAAGGAGTAACCATAGAAAAGGTAGATCCTTGATCTAATAATGCATAAACAGGAAAGGAGAAGACAAGCAACTTAAGATTATCCACATCCACGGACTTCTCGTGTTCCTCTCTTCCTTTCAATGCATAGAACCGGTTTCTCTTGGGGTGTTCGGCTACAACATAAGGATTTGGCCGAGGCTGAGCATCTTCCTTGGCCTGTTGGATACTTGGACTTGAACCATGCCCTTCTCATTTTAACCCAACTCATTTTCAAACTGAAGCCTTACTACCCTGTTTCTATAGTCTATTATAGCATTAAACTTATGAAGCCAACGCATGTCTAAGCTATATTCTTGAGTTGGTATGTAGCCAACCTATCCTTCTCCTCCTCATCAATAATCATAGCAGGATTTTAGACATTACCATGCATTCATCTCCATGGGACCAGTCACACTCACCAGACGTCTTTCGTCCATGTTGGGCATTTCCATTATGGCCCCTTCTTGGGAAGGCCAGATCTTGAGCCTAGTGCCTTAGACCACTTGGATATCCTAATTCTTGTGTGCATTCGTCTATACGTTCACAGAAGAAGGAAGTTAGATACTTATAATGAAAGAAAGTGTCAAAGCTCTAGTTAGCACGATAAAGAGTACAAGAACGGAGAATTTCCTATCATCGCGTAGTCTCTACGTCATGATTCTGGCGCGCTTCACAACCATGAGCTAGAAACTACGTAACGTTGTTGTGTTGAGCTTTAGTTCCTAGGTGATTTAACCTCATGCTCTGATACAATGTTTTTCATGACCCGGATTGTGGAATCTAAATCGCAACCGGCGTCGTTGACCTCTCAGAGGTCGCAGACAAGCCTCATCTTGTATTCATCACATTCATATGGTTAATTTTCATATATAGACTTAATGTAGTTATTTAATGTATTCATCATCTTGTAAGCTCAACATAAATGTAACAATCATCTATCCTAAGAATCAATTAGAAACTAAATAAGAATATATTATAAATACATTTTCCAAACATGGCTTTATTATAAAAGCTTTGAAATGAAAGTACGAAAGAAACAATAGAGACAACATCCACTAGTTTTTTCAAAAACAAAGGCTAGACTAAAACTGTAGCATGCTCAAAATCAAAAGGACCTACCAAATGGTCTGGAGAAACGCTGATGTCTAAACCATTACAAGAGTCGTCAATCTGTCCCTTAACCTGCATCTATAAAATAGTAAATAGTAGGGGTTATTACACCACTTGTACTAAGTATGTGTGTATCCACACATACACATAAGGCTATGCATGATCAAAGAAAACTCTTCATAAAAAACATGCAATTTCTGGAAAGCCTAGTCACTAGACTCTCCAAAATTGTTAGTTGTGAATTGTTGTATGAATATGATGTATTTTAATGAATTCAAATCACACAACTCATTTTCTATATGATTACAAGACATTAGTATCATCAACATAATTTTGAACAACACGGGCGAAGATTTGAGATTTTAATCCTCTTAGGCCGAAAGCTCTTCTTTGTACACTTAGATTATTTTTCAGTCTTTTTCTTCTTGTTGTTGTGTAGTTCAATAACTCCTTTAGTCCTATGTTTTACTTACAAGTGCAATGATTCATTGTAGTCCCATACACACAATGAATCAAGTAAGTAATTCAAGAGATTATGGAAATGACTTAACTACAATTTGGGGCATGAATATATTTATAAGTCAATACTTATTGACTATACTCATTCATTAGTTTATTGCATAATGTGCATAGTTCATGGGGTATACCATTAAAGCTTATGATCTTGCTTAATTTGGGCATGAATTATTTATATGTCAATCTCTATGCTAAATACATTAGTTAATAATTTTGGATAAGCATATTTGAATTCATTATTATCTTTGATATTTTCCTAATAAAGGAAGCCATTATAATCATATTTTATTTGGCTATGTTCATTTTCATGACATGAATATTCATTATTAGCTATGCACTTTACTCATTCTAAACTTCATTGGACATGTTTTGACTATTCTTATAGCAAGTCATTCATTAAACTATATATTCATTACATTTCATAAGCCATTCTCTATTGATCATTCCATTAATTTCATTACTTACATGTTAGGGAAGTTATGGGTTATTTATTTAACGTTTTCATGTTTTATGTATGATACATTTCATATCTACGAGACCTTGGAATTTTGGATGTAACATTAAGACAGTTCAAGTGAGGGCCCAACATATGGGACCTCAACCCGAGGGCCTTCTTTAGCAAACATAGAGTTTGCTTCATTCGTTCATTCGTACTTCACATTATTCATTTTATTCATTCGTAGGCTGATGAAAACACCAGCTATACCTAGGATGAAGTTTAAGACTCTCATCGGGATCATGAAGTGCAATGACCAAGAATAACCTAATGTCATTACATAAATCTGATTTCACCTCCTGATTGTCTTGCACAAACACCTTCGGTGTCGTTCATTTCATTATCTTTCATACTTTTATAAACTCCAACATTAACCAACATAGATCAGGTGAGCATCATGAAATCCAATGTCCTCCCCACACCAAAAAGAGGTGGAGTCACTGGCCAGGGTGAAACCAAAGCATGCTAGAGTATATAGGGAATTGAACCCTACAAGAAACATAGTTGCATAGGTTCAAAGACTAGGAAATATAAGGAGACCCATACCCGCCTAAATGGACATTCTCATCTCATGACATTTACAGGAACCTCTGCCTTCCCGAAAGAAGGAATCGCGACTCATGAATAGTCTTTCGGTGCTTAGTACAAAGTTTCATTACATTCATCTCACACATCATAGGAACTGGATTTGAGCATGAGGGCATCATTGTTCATTAGATGATTTCTCATCTCATCATTAGTATTAAGTGTGAATTGTCATTACACTTACATATAGAGTATGATTGAGACTTGTCTCTTGATATTCAACACTCTCTTAGGTGAGTACTTTTAGTGACCTTTACTTAGTCTTGGTTCAGACTTGTCTCACCATTCATCTTATCCTCCTATCATGTTGTCACCATTTTCATTAGCATCATAGATTAACATAATTACTCACCTCATCACGTGAATGTTCATTTCTTCTTTATCTTTTAGTGTTGACTCAAGCATTATGGAGGCTTGCTTCTAGATTGAGATTTACTTACTCTATTTATTACTGGTCATCCTTACATTACATTGATAACATGTAAATTTTCCTTACATATCATCGTTTAGTCTTAATGTGACTTCTCTCACACATTCTAACACCTCATACGTGAGTTTTCTTTTAACACCCCATTCTGGTCACTTACCTACTTTAGACACCTTTAATTATGTTATAACTCACATTACTTACTTTCTTTAGTGTAGTAGATTCATATCATCGTTGATGGACGATGATCACTTCATCCAATGAGTTTCATGAGTTCATATTTCATTCTTTTAGAGCATGTTGGGAGTTGTCCGAATGAGTGGCATGCCATTGATTATGGGTTCATTGAATTAGTTTAGAATTGCTTATATCATTTGATAATCTAACTATACAAGATTTGCATATGATTAGTATTAGCCTCAATCTTTGAATATTAAACTACATAACCATTTTTGTTGGCATGTGTCAATTTTAGGTATGTTCAGATTTAAATTTAATATGTATGAATCATTAGCAAATCTTTTAATTATTTAACATAATATTATATCCATTCACATGAGTCACTTTTAGACAATTTATCGTTAGCCATTTTATTGGCATACAATTAGTATTGGCATATAAACAATTGGGCATAGATTTCATAACCATATTTGTTGGCATAAGCCAATTTTCATGTTCAACATGCTTAAGTTTTTATACATTATACATTAGCCAATCTTTTAGTTATTTAGCATAATATTACAGCCAATTTCCTACAACTTGTTTGACAATGTAGTGTTAGCCAATTTATTGGCATAAAATTAGTATTGGCATAAGCAATTGGCTATAGATTTAATAACTATTTTGTTGGCATAAGTAAAAGTTTCATTCAATCATGCTCCATTTGGGATACATTATTCATTATCCAATCTTTTACTTATTTATAGATAACATTATATCCAATTCCCATTTAAATTTTGAATAATGTTTTTGTTAGCCATTTTATTGACATAAGCCAAACATTCACACAAATTATGATTTCACGGAGGTCATTTTAGCTAACCTTATAACATAACTTTTGGCATAAAGTTTTTTTAAACATATCAGACAGCATCATGTTATCATTTGATGGATATATCATCTTTATAACGTCATATTAACAGCAAGTATGCACAACAGACTGTAACATCTTTATACATAATATTTTCGGGCATATCTTTAACATATAATCATTCTTTTAATTCACATAATAACACTTAGCATCAAACGAGTCCAATTAATAGGTTCATTCAATCATTATTTAATCAAAAACCATAAAAATTAAGATCAGCCAGCACCACATACCAACAACATGATTTCTAACCTATTCAACATTGAAATCGTAACAAGGTTACTTGGGAAAGGAGTTCGACAAGAACGACGGGAAACAACCCTAGTTTCAAGATCTTTGAATAATTAAAAAGAAAGTTATCTTGGAGAAATAAGTCCAGGATACAAACTCATACCTTATGTAGAACTTAATCTACGAATAGCACATTGAACGAAACTTTGAAGAAACCTTTAAATCACCCTAGAAAATCGATAAATTTTATGTCTTTTTCTTGCGTTCGTTGCGTACTGTTTTTGTGTCGCCTTTTCTTTGATTTTGAACGTGATTTTTAGGTTTAAGAAATGATATTTAATTATAACACATATTTTTAATAAGTTAATTTAATAAACTAATTAACCAATTACAAAAACGCTCCTCCTAAGTTGACTAAAGATAGGAGAAAATAACACTTAGTCAAATAAGGAAATTGGTGTTGACTATGGTTTTCGTAAACATTTTGACTATATATTAATTAATTAAATTCTGAATTTAATTAATTTATGGACATAGGGTAAGTACTAAAGTAACCCTAAGTCATTGGAACTATAATCAACCCTTTAGGACCATCCTAGGTTAATTACTAGAATGTTTCTTGAATTATACTAGGTTAGTGTAAGGATTTTGTTTTGATCGTTTAAACCAACTAATAAAATTGATAATTTAATTAATTAGGTGACCTGAGTTAATTATTAAAGTACCCTTAAGTCATTAGGACGATAACCAATCCTTTGAACCATCCTAGGTTAGGTACTAGGTTGTCTTTTTTCTTGTTTTAACCGAAATCTTGAAATTGTTATGTGATTTCGGTTTTGCCCCTTTAAATTAATTAATTCAGTTTCTAAATAATTAATTAAGTATCCTAGGGAAATTAATAAATTACCCTTAAGTCGTTAGGATCTTAACTAACTCTTTGGACCATTTTACGTTGGGTATTAGGTTATCCATTTCTTGTCTTAATCGAAATCTGAAAATTTCCTTTTGACTTTCGGTTTTAGACCATTTAAATTAATTAATTAATTTTTGAAATTATTTATTTAGGTAACCTCGGGGAATTACTAAAGTACCCGTAAGTTTTTTGGACCATAACTAACCTTTTGAACCATCCTAGGTTAGGTACTAGGTTGTCTCTTTAACTAGTACTAGGTTAGTGTAAACCCCGTTTTGGTTCTAAGTTGTCGGGTGCACTAATGGGTCCATTTCGGTTAGTCCTAGGTTATTTAGGCTGTTGGGACAGTTATTTAGGACATAGAGTTGGTTAGAAAGTTAGGACCCACATGGAGTGGTCCCTTGTGCACGTTTTCCCCCCTAACTACCCTAATCAAATTCGGTAAGGGTTGTTCCCTCCTTTGGCCGCTTCTTCACATGTCTAGCACATGTACTTGCACATTTGGTTGTTGTACTTTCCTAATTAACTATTATTTATGGTTCTTTTGGGAATGTTTACGTATTGTCCCAAGGACCCTCACTATGATTTTGAGCATTGCTTACTCTACATGATCATTTTAAATGGTTATGTACTTAGGGTACAAGGCTTGACACTTGGATGACTAGTACCTAATGTGTTTGTAACTGATGAATTTTTGAATTTTATCTGAGGGTCTTCATTGCAGGTACATTTCCTAAACAAGCTCATTAATACTTAGATATATGGCTTACACCCTTTAAGTAAATGTTTTCTAATATACACAATATTTTGCTTATTGGGTATTATATAGAATTTGGCCATTACCCCTTAGCCAATTTTCAATACTATGCCCAATATTTCTCAATATTGAGCATTGGAATGTCTATTTATCCCCAATACGCATTCTTAAAGACCTATTGGGCTCTTCACTAGATATAAAATTTTCCGGGAATGTTATAGGAATAAAGATATGTTTGATAGTGGGGAGAGGACAATGCAAAAATCTATTTCCCGTCGAGGATAAATATTTAGTAAATCATCATGAGAAACTTTTGGAAACTCATTCACAACGGGGACCGATTCAATAGTAAGGGCTCAAAATCTAGCTTTAAGACAAAAAACAAACTAACCCTTTGGCATAGAATTTCCCCTTTCCACTCTTGTATGGTCTCATTTGGAAATTGAAACTTGACTACACAGCTTATAAAATCAACAAAATCATAATATAAGTGCAGCCAATGCATAACAAGGATATCATCAAAATTCAGCATATCCATCTCTACAAGGTCAACATGATTCACTCTATGGGACAAGGAGAAAAGGCACTTTCTATGAACACTCTTAGTCACAACAGAGTCACCAATAGGAGTACAGAGTAAAAAATTATGTAACAACACATTCAGAATAATATCAAACCTCACTATCACATATAGCAACACAAAACACAAAGTAAATCGGTATCAAGTATATTATAAACAACAAGTTGGAAAACTTTCAACATACCGCTAACCGCATCGAGAGAACCCTCTTGTTCACCGTGAGTCGTAAGTGCATAAAATTGGGAAATCAATAGACAAACTTTGTTTAGATTCTCTCCTTTTTCCGACAAGCATTAGGAAATCCTTTATTTTACGACCACTTTTTTCACAACAAAAGCAACTATTCTTGCCCGCTAAGAATTTACCCTCGTGTTTTATTCGACACCTAGTACAAGTAGACATAGGCAATAAAGATCCAGTACTATTCCATCCTTGAGGATTGGGGTTTGATACCCTATCTTAGTTGAACTTAGGAAGAGAGTTGGATGAACATCGACCTGAAAACTATTGTCAAATCTTAAAATGACCATGTCCATCGGACCTTCTGTATGAGTAGTTACCATCAGTATTCTTAACCTTCTTTTCCTTTATACATATTTCCTTAAGTTTCTCCTCTTTAATTTGTTGAACATGAACCATGAAGCAGGAAACGTGTATATCATTTAAAAGTATAGAGGTACGATGTTTTCTAACTACCATCTCGGACAATCCCCTGACAAACATACTCTTCCTAAACAACATGCCATTTTTGAAAGTGCAGTTACTAGACTTTCTTAAATCGTTAGTTGTTAATTGTGGTATGAATATGATGTATTTTAATGCATTAAAAAAAACAACTTATTTTATATATGATTACCAGCCATTAGTGTCATCAATATATTTTTAGAGCGACTCGAGCGAGGATTTGAGATTTTTATCCTCTTAGACCGAGAGCTCCTCTTTGTACACTTAGATCATTTTTCAGTATTTTTCTTCTTGTTGTTGTTTAGTAAAATAATTCCTTTGGTTCTATGTTATACTTACATGTGCAATGATTCATTGTAGTCCCATACCCACAATGAATTAAGTAAGTAGTTCAAGATATTAAGGAAATGAGTTAACTATAATATGGGGCATGAATATATTTATAAGTCAATACTTATTGACTATACTCATTCTTTAGTTGATTGCATAATGTGCATAGATATTTGGGGCATATCATTAGAACTTATGATCTTGCTTACTTTGGGCATGAAGTCTTTATAAGCCTATCTTTATTGGCTAAATTTATAAGTTGATCATTTTGGATTTCTTGGGCTTATCATTAAAACTTATGATCTTGCTTACTTTGGGCATGAAGTCTTTATAAGTTAATCTTTATTGGCTAAATACATTCGTTGATCATTTTGGATAAGCATATTTGAATTCATTATTGGCTATGATCATTTTCATAATAAAAGAACTCATTATAAGCCAATTTGATTTGGCTTTGATTATTTTCATGACGTGAATATTCATTATTAGCTATGCCCTTTAATTATTGTAAACTTCATTGGACATGATTTGACTATTCTTATAGCAAGTCATTCATTACATCAAGTATTCCTTAATGCTTCATAAGCCACTCTCTATTGGCTATGTCACCTGTTTCATCATTCTCATGTTAGGAAAGTTATGAAGTTTGGAGTTACTATTATGTTTATATTCCTTTTTATTGGAATCGTAAATGAAGTCATTATAAGACAATCTTATTTGGCCTTGCCCACTATTTGCTGACACTTCATGAGTGTGGTATTGGCAATTGACATTTTTAAGATCTTCTTCATAGCTCACTTTGAACATACGTTCCATCATCATCCTTTCTTACTTTCCTAGAGACATCTTTAGGAATAAGATCATGCAAGCAAAAATAAAATCTAGTGGCTTCCCCGCACCGAAAATAGGTGATTAACCGATCAAAATGAATCTAGATAATTCGAGTTATTCATAAAATCTAGTGTCTGCCCCACACCGAAAAGGGATAATTCCCGGCTAAGGTGAATTAATCTCAAGTTTTAGCTCCACGCGGAAAGGAACGGCTCACAGCTATAGTGAACCAAGATCATGTTTTGAGAATTAACCTACATAGTTCATGTGAGCTAGACATAAAATCAAGTGTCTACGCCATACCGAAAAGAGGTTATCCCACTGGCCAAGGTTAAATCGAAACATACCTAGCTTGCTTAGGTGGAAACCACTGGCTAGTCCTTTGTTGGCTAGACATAGTTTGAAGACTAGGGACTTAATGAGACTACTTATCCACCTCAGTGGTAGCCTCGTCTCATGATACTTAGACGTGCAAGCGCATGCTCATAATTAGTCTATCGGTGATGTGCTCACTTTTATTATCTTCTTTATCTTTTACAGTTAACTCAAGCATTATGGAAGCTTGCTTCTATATTGATATTTACTTACTCTATTTATGACTTGTCCTCCTTACTTTACATTAATGAAATTTGAATTGTCCTTACATATAAATCCTTTGGTGATAATTAGACTAGTCTCGCACATTCTAACACATTCATACATGAGTATTCTTTTAACATAGTAACTTAGGTGTAAGTGAGAATTTTCTCACTTCCTTTAACACCCCATTCTGGATATTTACTTAATTTATACCCCTTTAATTATGTTATAATTCACATTACTTACTTACTTTAGTGTAGTAGATTCATATCATCGATTATGGACGATGAGCACCTCATTCAATGTGTTTCGTATGTTCATAGTTCATTCTTTTAAAGGATGTTAGGAGTTCTTACAATGAATGAAATGACCTTGGTTATGGATTCATTGAATTACTTTAGAAGTACGTATTATATCATTTGATACTCTAACTACACAAGATTGACATATGATTAGTATTGGCCTAAACATTTGGATATTACCTAAGAATTTAGTTTTGAACCTTTAAATTAAATAATTAAATTGATAATTAATTAATTAATGGACCTAGGGTAATTGGTAAAGTACCCCTAAGTCATTGGAACCATAACTAACTCTTTTGGGTAATCCTAGGTTAAGTACTAGGATGTTTCTTGAGTTATACTAGGTTAATGTAAGAATTTCGGTTTGAAACCTTTAATTTAATCAATTAAGTTACCTAGGGTAATTAAAAAAGTGCCCTTAAGTCATTAAAATCATAACTAACCCTTTGGACCATCCTAGGTTAGGTACTAGAATGTTTCTTGAACTAGTTACTAGGTTAGTGTAAGGATTTTGTTTAAAACCATTACATTAATTAACAAAATTGATAATTTAACTAACTGGGTGACTAGGGTAATTAATAAAGTAACCTTAATTTGTTAGGACCATAACCAACCTTTTGGACAATTATAGGTTAGGTACTAGGTTGTCTTTTGCTTGTCTTAACCGAAATCTGGAAATTGCTTTTTGATTTCGGTTTTGTCCATTTAAATTAATTAAATTAAGTTTCTAAATTAATTAATTAAGTAACCTAGGGTAGTTAATAAATTATCCCTATGTTTTTAGGACCATAACCAACCTTTTGTACCATCCGAAGTTAGGTACTAGGCTGTCTCTTTAAATAGTTACTATGTTAGTGTCACCCGGTTAAGTCATAGGTTGACGGGTACACTAATTAGTTCATTTCGTTTTGTCCTAGGTTAGTTATCTAATTAGGGAAGTAGGATACACTATAGAATTGGTTACAAAGTTAGGCCCCACATGGAGTGGTCCCTTATGCACGTTTTTCCCCCTAACTACCCTAACCGAATTCGGTTAGGGTGGTCCCCTCCTTTGACTACTTCTTCACACGTCTTGCACATGTGCTTGCACATGGGTTGGTTGTACTTTCCTTACTACCTATTATTTATGGTTCATTTGGGAATGTTTACTTATTTTCCCAATGATCCTCACTATGTCCTTGGGCACTACTTAATCTACATGATCATTTTAAATGGTTATGTGCTATGGTGCTAGGCTTGACACTTGGATGCCTAGTACCGAATGAATTGGGTTGTAAATAAAAACAATTTATAATTTTATCCTAGGGTCTTCATTGCAGGTACAATTCTAAACAAGCTTGGATCATCTTATGCGTACTTGGGTTTATAAAGAAATTGGCTAACACCCCTTAGCCAATTTTATATACAATGCCCAATATCTTTCAATATTGAGCATTGGTTAGCCTATGTACCCCCAATACGCATTCTAAAATACCTAGTGGTTGTTCACTAGGCATGTAATGTTTCGGAATGTTATAGTCCCCCCTCAGGAACATTCGTCCCCGAATGACACTACTTATCGTTTTAAACTGAAGAGGGAAATTTTCAGAAATCTCTTTAGCATGCTTGAACTTTATATTCCTGAAGGTCTAATCAAGACTTACTCTAAATGATGCACCTACTCAAAGCTTATCTGAAGCTTCTTATTGAAAATCAAGGAAGTTGCTTCTCAATTCTACTTTAACTTAATGCACATCACACTCATGCAACACACAATCACGTAATAAACTAAATAAAAACAGCAACATGAATTAATTTTAACTTAGATAGTGCAATTATTACACAAACAATTATGGACTTACAACACCAAGTCGACTATCACACTAAAACTTAGAGTTTCTTAAACAAAACCAGACTTAGGAAGGGTATACCTAACCTCATGAACTGAACAAGTGAGGGTAACGGGATCTCATATCGGCCTCGATCTCCCATGTTTATCCCTCAAAAAGGTGGTTCCCCCATAATACTTTTACGGAGGCAACCTCCTTGTTCCTCAACCATTTCACTTAGCGATCTAAAATTTCAATGGGAACCTCTTCGTATGAAAGGTTCTCATCAACTCCTAACCCCTTAGATACCATCTTATTGGCCTTAAGATTTGAAACTATTTGCCTTGTTGGATTTGAACCATTTGCCTTGTTAGATTTGAACCACTTCCATCTCAACTCTAACTCATTTGGCAACTGAAACCTTACTACCCTGTTTCTATATTCTATTATAGCATAACACTTATGAAGCAAATCCATACCTTAGCCATATCCTTGAGTGTGTATGCAACCAACTTAGCCTTCTCCTCTTCATTAGTACTCATAAAAGGATTTTAGAACTTACCATGCATGCACCTCCATGCGAATATCCACACTCACCATACGCCTTTCGTTCATGCTGGGCATTTCCATTATGGACCTTATTGAGAAGATTGGATTTTGAGTCTGGCACCTTAGATCATTCGGCCATACTAATTCTTGTGCGTATTCTTCTACGCCTTCACACAAGAAGGAAATTAGATACTTAGAATGACAGAAAGTGTCAAAGCTCTAGATAGCACGACAAAGAGTAGAAGAAAGGAAATTTCCTAACATTATATAGTCTCTAAGTCATGATTGTGGCGCGCTTCACAACTATAAGTTAGAAACTACGTAACGTGATTTTTTTGAGCTTTAGTTCCTAGGTAATTTAACCTTATGCTCTATTACAATGTTTGTCACGACCCGAATTCTGGAACCCGAATTGCAACCGGCGTCGTTGACCTCTCAGAGGTCGCAGACAAGCCTCTTCTTGCATTCATTTCATTCATCTAGTTAAATTTTCAGAAAATTTAAAAAAATTTAAACTAATAAAGTATACATAGACTTCATATACTTCTTATGTAGATACATCATATACTAAGCACAAGTTAAAGGAACAACTACCTATTATAAAGAATTAATTCAAAAGGAGAATAAATATATCATAAATAAGTTTGCCAAACACGACCTTATTACAAAATCTTTGGAAAGAAAGTATGAAAGAAACAATAGGGAAAACATCCACTAGCTATGTCTAAAACTAACGCTAGTAAAATTGTAGCATCCTCGAAATCCAGAGGACCTACCAAATGATCTGGAGGACGTTTATATCCAAACCGCTGCAAGAGTCTTCAATCTGCTCTTTGACCTGTACCTAAAAAAAGTAAATTTTCATATGGTTAGTGCACCAATTGTACTAAGTATGGGTGTATGCACACATACACATATGGCTATGCATGATGCAGGAAAGCTCTTCCTAAACAACAAGCCATTTCGGAAAAGTGCAGTCACTAGACTTTCTTAAATCGTTAGCTGTAAATTGTGGTATGAATATGATGTATTTTTTTGCATTCAAAACACACAACTCATTTTCTATATGATTACCATCCATTGCTGTCATCAATATAATTTTAGAACCATTCTGGCGCGGATTTGAGATTTTGATCCACTTAGGGCGAGAGCTCCTCTTTGTACACTTAGATCATTTTTCAGTCATTTTCATCTTGTTCTTGTGTAGTTCAATAATTCCTTTGGTCCTATGTTATACTTACATGTGCAATGATTTATAGTAGTCCCATACACACAATGAATCAAGTAAGTAGTTCAAGATATTAAGGAAATGAGTTAACAATAAATTGGGGCATGTATATATTTATAAGTCAATACTTATTGACTATACTCATTCTTTAGTTGATTGCATAATGTGCATAGTTATTTGGAGCATATCATTAGAACTTATGATCTTGCTTACTTTGGGAATGAAGTATTTATAAGCCAATCTTTATTGGCTAAATACACAAGTTGATCATTTTGGATTTCTTGGGCTTATCATTAAAACTTATGATCTTGCTTACTTCGAGCATGAAGTCTTTATAAGCCAATCTTTATTGGCTAAATACATTAGTTTATCATTTTGGATAAGCATATTTTAATTCATTAAGGGATATGATCATTTTCATAATAAAAGATGACATTATAAGCCAATTTTATTTGGCTTTGATCATTTTAATGACATGAAGATTCATTATTAGCTATGCTCTTTACTTATTGTAGACTTCATTGGACATGATTTGACTATTCTTATAGCAAGTCATTCATTACATCATGTCTTCCTTAATGCTTCATATGCTAGTCTTTATTGGCTATGCCACCTGTTTCATCATTTTCATGTTAGGGAAGGTATGAAGTTTGGAGTTACTATTATGTTTCTATTCCCCTTTATTGGCATCATAAAAGTAGTGATTATAAGCCAATATTATTTGGCCTTGCTCACTAATTACTGAAACTTCATGAGTGTGGTATTGGCGAATGACATTCTTAAGCTCTTCTTCATAGCTCAATTTGAACATACGTTCTATCATCATCCTTTCTTACTTTCATAGAGACATCTTTAGGAATAAGATCATGCGAGCTAACATGAAATCCAGTGTTGTACTCATGAAATCCAGTGTCTGCCCCACACCGAAAAGTACTCATGAGACTTACACGTGCAAGCATATGCTCATAACTAGTCTATCGGTGATGTGCTCACTTTTATTATCTTCTTTATATTTTAGAGTTGACTCAAGCATTATGGAAACTTGCTTCTAGATTGAGATTTACTTACTCTATTGATGACTGGTAATCCTTACTTTACATTGATGAAATGTGAATTTTCCTTACATATCATCATTTGGTGTTAATGAGACTAGTCTCACAAATTCTAACACCTTCATACGTGAGTATACTTTTCACATAGTAGCTTAGGTGTAAGTGAGACGAGTCTCACTTCCTTTAACACCCCATTATAGTTATTTACTTAATTTAGATCCCTTTAATTATGTTATAACTCACGTTACTTGCTTACTTTAGTGTAGTAGATTCATATCATCGTTTATGGACGATGAGCACTTCATTCAATGAGTTTCGTATGTTCATAGTTCATTCTTTTAGAGCATGTTGAGAGTAATCCCAATGAATGACATGACCTTGCTTATGTTTTTATTGAATTACTTTAGAAGTTCTTATAATATCATTTGATACTCTAACTACACAAGATTGGCATATGATTAGTATTGGCTTCAACATTTGGATATTAAACTACATAACCATTTTTGTTGGCATAAGCCAATTTTACGTATGTTCATATTTAAATTGAATATTTGTGAACCATTAGACAATCATTCAATCATTTACATAAACTCATAGCCATTTTCATGCATCCTTTTTGACAAAGTAATTTAGTTAATTTGTTGGCATAAGATAGGCAATTCTTTCAAGATGTGATTTAATAGATGTCATTTAAGCCAATCTTAGTTTAGGGCTTTCAGTGATAACTTTTTTAAACATCTTTGGCAGAATCATATTAACATTTGATGACGTTAGCATCATCATAACGTTACAAAATAGCAAGTCAACATTCGGAACACTAACATCAACGCTTGACATTTATAAATGAAACTAATATATCATCGGTTCTTAAATCACGCTGGAAACATCAGCTTCATACGATTATAAGTTCATAGGTTCATTAGAAATTCATCATTCAAGGACAATAAACGTTAATATCAGCCATCACCACATACAAACAATATGATCTCTAACCTATTCAACATTAAATCGTAAAATGATACTAGGGAAGGGAAGTTCGACAAGAACGACAGGAACAACCCTAGTTTTCAAGATCTTATATATCATTAGAAATAAAAATCTCTTGGAGGAAGAATTACAGGAGAGAAACCCATACTTAAATTATAACTTAATATACTAAGACCACCTTTAAAGAAAACTTGGAGAAACCTTGAAATCGCCTCGGAGAATCAATGAAATTTTCTATTTTTCTTTCGCTCACTTGCTTACAGTTTTG
This sequence comes from Solanum pennellii, assembly GCF_001406875.1. NCBI lineage: Eukaryota > Viridiplantae > Streptophyta > Magnoliopsida > Solanales > Solanaceae > Solanum > Solanum pennellii. The sequence continues at coordinate 39,657,186 of NC_028645.1, read as the reverse complement.
CGTCGTGTATTTGTTTGATATTGAACATGAGTCTAAATCTTAGGAATTTACCTTGAATCATTCAAATTAGGGTTTAATAAGTCAATTAAATTAATAGATTAATTAATTACTAAAAATCCCCTCCTAGATTGACTAGAACTAGGAAAACACAATACTTAGTCAAACCTGAAATTTTTCCTAAGAAATTCGTTTTGACCTTTTAAATTAATCAATTGATTGGATAATTTAATTAATTAATTGACCTAGGATAATTAGTAAAGTACCCCTAAGTTACTGGAACAATAACTAACTCTTTTGAATCATCCTATGTTAAGTACTAGGATGTTTCTTGAGTTATACTAGGTTAGTGCAAGAATTTCATTTTGACCACTTTAATTTAATTAATAGAATGTCTAATTAAATTAATTTAGTGATCTAGGATAATTACCAAAATACCCTTAAGTCATTATAACCGTAACTAACCCTTTGAACCATCCTATGTTAGGTACTAGGATGTTTCTTGAACTAGTTACTAGGTTAGTGTAAGGATTTCATTTTGAACCTTTAAATTAATTATCTAAATTGCTAATTTAATTAATCCGGACAGCTGCAGTTTCGTATTGTAAGCTCTAGCGTCCGCCTGTGCCTGCACATAAAAGTATAGAGTTGTATGGAATCAGTACACACTTGTACTAAGTATGGGTATATGTAAGCACACACCAAGGACATGCATGATTAAGAAGATCTCTCTCCTAAAGATATGAAATATGTAAAGTAAAGTCAGTGGACCTGCCAAATTCAGATTAGGAAAGTCATGCCATGAGAGTAACATGCATCATCATACTTATCATTTTGCAAACAACAAATAACATATTGCACATAGCATATCACATAGTTCATATCAATTTTTCATATGTCACGAGACCTTGGAATCATGAACTTGACATTAGGACTTTTCAAAATGAGGTCTCAACATGTGGGATCTCAACTAGGGAGCCTTCTTTAGCAAACACATAGTCTGCTTCATTCATTCATACGTACTTCATTTTCATTCTTTCATATACTAGTGCAAACACCAATCATAATTAGGATGTAGTTTAAGACTCTCATCAGGTTCGCTGTGCAATGACCAAGAATAACCTAGTGTCATTACATAAGTCTAGCTCACCTCTTGATTATCCTATCCAAACACCTTTGATATAGTTCATTTCATTATGTGTATCATTTGAGGCTGGCCTCATCTTTCTTTGTGAACTTTAACCTTAACCGACATAGATCATGTGAGCATCATGAAATCTAGTGTTTAACCCCACAGCAAAAAGAGGTGGAAGCACCGGCCAAAGTGACCCGAACATGCTAGCGTATATGGGGAGTCGAACCCTTCTAGATCCCTATATTGGCAGTATAGGTTCATAGAATAAGAGATATAAAGAGACCCATACCCAGCATGACGTACATTCTCATCTCATGTGAGTTACGTGAACCTCGGCCCTTCCCAAAGGAAGGCATCACCGCTCATAGCTAGCCTATCAGTGCTCAGTATAAAGATCCATAACATTCAACTCATACATCATGGAAGTTGGCTTCTAGCATGAGGACATCATAGCTCATTAGCTGATTTCTCATCTCATCATTAGTATTAAGTATGAATTAACTTCAATACTTTCATTAGAGTGTTAATAGATACTGGTCTATTCATTAACATTACACTCTCATAGGTGAGTACGTTTTGGTAACATTTACTTAGGCTCATTTGAGATTGCTCTCATCTTACACATTAGACTCTTATCATATTGTCACCTCATTCATTAACTTTAACACATTTGCTTTTCATAATTACTCACCCCTTCACGTGAATGTTCATTTGATCATATGCTTATGCACTTGGCCATTTAGTGTGTTTCACACTCTTACTTAACCCTTCTAGGTTTACACCATTTGATCACATACATCTTAGGCTCACTTACTTTTAAACGTATGCTAGACTTATGAGTCCACACATACAAGTCACGAGGCTTCATTCATAGTTTGTCTAAGTGATTCATGTTTACCCAAGATTATGTGGTACAAGACTTATGCATCTTGTAGATATACCAAGATATTGATTTCGATCTTCAAAGGCAGCATTAATTAAATATTTACTACGTAATGACTTATGTGTCAATACAGAATTGGGCAAGGGAACCCAATTTTGAATCCCTTGGACAACACTTAATCTTATATTAAACTTGATAATTGCATTTTTCCGATTTGGGGGACCCTAGTTCGATCCCCATCAACCCCATGATATTTCCTTTCTGTTTCATTTAGGTCAAGGACGTTGTGGGTTCAATCCCCCACAAACTCATCATTTTTCTTTTAATTTATCTCTTAACTTTCTCACCTAACCATGAGGTTGTGGGTTCAATCCCCACTCTCCACATTTATTTTCTTCTTTATTTTTCTCCTTACTCTCTCATCCATTCAAGAGGTTGTGGGTTCAATCCCCACTCACCACATCTATTTTTCCATGCATTTTTCTCACGAAATTTTTATGAAATTTTCATTTGGTGAGGTCATGGTTCAATCCCCAATGACCTCACATTTTAAAAAAAAATTTAAACGAAGTTTATTTTTTTAAAAGTTGGCCGAGACTACAATTTCTAGCAAGCTGGAAATTTAGTCTCCTCCAATCCATTTGCCTTAATCGTTTGTTGATTTTTTTGTTGGTTTCATGTAATGATGTCTTAGGTTCAATCTTTAGTGATTTAAATTATTTTACATTCATTTTTCATTGCATTTAATACCACTTTAATTGGCTGAACCCAACATACCAAATGCTGGAAATTTGTTCACTATTTTCAGCTCCTTGTTATCATCATTTATTCATTAGATCTTAGGACGTTTAATGAATCATATGTTGCATCTTTAAGTATTATTTTTTCATGGTTATTGTCACGACCCAAAACGGGCTGCGACTGGCACCCACACTTATCCTACTATGTGAGCGAACCAACCAATCTAATCCTCAACATTTCAACCATAAATAACAAAATATAATGCGGAAGACTTTAACTCATTAATGAAAATCGATTAAATAACTTATAAAAACTCAATACTATTTATTCCCAAAACCTGGAAGTCATCACCACAAGAACATCTATCCTCAAATTACTAATCTAAGAGTATCTAAGAAGCTAAAATAAGTAAAGAGCTAGTCCATGCCGGAACTTCAAGGCATCAAGACATGAAGAGAAAGATCCAATCCAAGCTAGAAGCAATAGCTCACCCTGAAATACGGCTTGATGAAGACTGGCTAGAGTTGCGGTTGAGTTGAAGACGACGGTACGTTTGCTGCACTC
>NC_028645.1:39651817-39652353 GCF_001406875.1 Solanum pennellii | reverse complement strand
TTTCTCCCTCTCTCTCTGTTCTTCTTCTTTTTCTTATTCAAACCCTGTTTCTTTTACCCTAATTAGCATATAATTAAGTATAAAAGATGATAAAATACCCCACTATTTGTTTCAAGGTTATCTCTTTTAACCCCCAAGTAATTGAATTATTAACATTAAACCACTAACTTTATAATTATAAGCATGAAAAGTCCAAAACGCCCCTTTAAAAACTTTAGCAGAATTCCGACCCGAGTGAGCTGACGGAGACTGTGACGGTCCGTCACGACTGTGACGGTCCGTCCTGCACGTCCGTCACAAAGTTCAGAGACTAAATATCTGTGGAAGATGTGTGACGGTCCGTCTTGCCCACGACGGTCCGTCCTGCCATTCCGTTACGAAGTTCAGAGAGTCGATTTCAGTACCCAATTTTAGAATTCTAAGTGTTTTGGGACGAGACCCCCACGACGGTCCGTCGTGCCCATTAAGTTCCGTCGTGGGATCCGTCGACTCAGCCAGTTTTTCCAGAAATAAAATCTGCTGCTCAAAACGACTAA
>NC_028645.1:39606121-39648206 GCF_001406875.1 Solanum pennellii | reverse complement strand
TTTCAAGGTTATCTCTTTTAACCCCCAAGTAATTGAATTATTAACATTAAACCACTAACTTTATAATTATAAGCATGAAAAGTCCAAAACGCCCCTTTAAAACTTTAGCAGATTTCCAACCCGAGTGAGCTGACGGAGACTGTGACGGTCCGTCACGACTGTGACGGTCCGTCCGTCACAAAGTTCAGAGACTAAATATCTGTGGAAGATGTGTGACGGTCTGTCGTGCCCACGACGGTCCGTCCTGCCATTCCGTTACGAAGTTCAGAGAGTCGATTTCAGTACCCAATTTCAGAATTCTAAGTGTTTTGGAACGAGACCCCCACGACGGTCCGTCGTGCCCATGACGTTCCGTCGTGGGATCCGTCGACTCAGCCAGTTTTTCCAGAAATAAAATCTGCTGCTCAAAACGACTAAACAGGTCGTTACAGTTATATTCATCCAAGAATTACAATTAAATCAATCAACATTACACCACTTTTGCACATCATGATTTACACAAACATTTGCACAAACATCACTTTTCACATAATTTCGGTTTGCATAAATTAAGATGCTTACAATTCCCAAAACATAATTGTGAACACATTATCACGAAAATCACAATTCATACTTAAAATACCATCGAACATACCAACAACATGATCTCTAACAAATTTCAGATTGAAATCACAAGGATACCTTGGACAAGGAGTTCGACAAGAACGGGAACAATCCTAGTTTTAAAATTTGTTCAATTCGTGGAAAGGAAATTCTCTTGGAAAAAGGTGTCCAGGAGAGAAATCCACACCTGACTTTATTGTTTGTTCAACACACAACCTTCTGTACAAAAGCCTCTCCAAATTCACGTCCAAGTCCCAAAACTTCAACACAAAACTCGACGGAAATCCCTTCTTTTGCTTTACGTTTTTGGTTAGCTTTTTGTCTATGTTATTGGCGTATAAATTGTTCAAGTATGAAGAACTTTTGGTTGTTTTTACTATTCTTGTATTTCGTTAGCAGATAGAATGCAAATGTGAGAGAGTTGATCGTGAAAGAGAGAGGATAAATGTGAGAAGTGCATGGTTCCTAAGGATTAGGATTGTAGTTTTAGACTTAGTCAAAATAAGGTTTTGTTAAATTGTAATAATCTGATTTATTTAAATCACACGTGAGAGGACCTTATTGCCCTTACAAAAAAATCAGATTTAAACCCCATTTTAAATCACTTGGGTGTCGCTTCCGTCGAGGATCGAACCCGTGACGTCCCCATCGCGAAAATGTGTCCCTTCGGGCCGACCTGACCCAAACCGCCCCATTAATTAATTAATTCATAATAATAATCTGATTTTACTTTTTCTTAAATTAGCATTTAAATATTAATTAATAAATTAATTCTCCAATAAAAATAATCAAGTTAAATCATTGCTCCCTCCTATGTTCGAACCCGGGTGGAGCAAGATTTTGCTCAATGGGCAATTTCTGCCCTTTGCTCAATGGGCAATTTCTGCCCTTTCTACCCAAAATGCCAATCAACCATATTAATTGAATAATTAATTACATATTTAGGGTAATTACGATACTACCCTTAGCCTGGAAAAAGGCCATTTTACCCATAGACCCTCCAAACTTAAGATTTCCCCTTTTTAAGTCCGGTAAAGACTCATCCGGGTAAATCATCATATTCGGGAGCCCTACATTGCTGGACCCAACCTTTGCTAGATCAACTAACTCCCCAAGTTAGTTAGCTTGGCTGTTGCAAGGGTTAAGAGGTCTGGTTCTACGCGCATCAATCTGTGTGAACCCGGTCTAATCGTAGGAATCTAGACATACTAAACATTACATACCATATTCATTTTTTTAGAGTTGTTACATTATTCTCCCCAAGGAACATTCATCCCCGAATGACACTACTAACTATCAAGCACAATGCCTGTCATAACATAACATAATCACTAAGCACAGTCAAGCAATAGCAACAAAGAATGTAGAGATAAGGAAACTTCGACTTCATAGTAGGGAATCTAACCTTAATGACTGAAAAGACGGGGATAGCAAGACCTCATATCGGCCTCGGCCTCCCACATAGCACCCTCGACAAGATGGTTCCTCCATAATACCTTCACTATGGCAATCTCCTTGTTTCTCAGCCGCTTGACCTGTTTGTCTAAGATCTCAACTTGTACCTCCTCATAGGACAAGTCTTCATCAACCCCCAAACCCTCCACAGGTAGAATCGATGCTGGATCACCTAGTATCTTTTCTTAACATTGATACATGAAAGACTAGATGGAAAGAAGCTAGCTCCATAGGCAATGCCAACTCATAGTCCACCTCACCCACACGCTTTAGGATCTCATATGGACCAACATACCTCGGACTCAACTTCCCCTTCCTGCCAAACCTCATCACCCCCTTCACAGGTGATATCTTCAAATAAACCTTGTCACCAACATCAAACTCTAAGGACAGTTTTCTATTATCTGCGTAAGACTATAAGTAGTAGCCAACCTGTTCGTAATCACCCTGACCTTCTCTAAGGCCTCATGAATGATCTCTAGACCCAACATGGATGACTCTCCAACCTCAAACAACCCAACTGGAGACCTACACTTCCTACCATATAGTGCCTCAAACGGAGCTATCCAAACTGTGTAGTGATAGTTGTTATTATACGAGAACTCTATCGAAGGTAGATGGTCGTCCCAAATTCCTCTAAAGTCCATCACACACACTCTCAATATGTCCTCCAATGTCTAAATGGTGCACTATGCCTGCCCATCAGTCTGAGGATGAAAGGAAGTACTAAGCTTTACTTGCGTGCCTAAGCTCTTCTGGAAGGATCTCCAGAAATCTGAAGTGATCTGAGCTCCTCTATCTAAAATGATCGACAAAGGAATCCCATTCCATCTCACAATCTCATCAATGTAGAGTATCACATAATCCTTGGGTCTGTAAGTAGATTTCACAGGGATAAAGTTGGCAGACTTAGTCATACAGTCCACAATAACCCATATGGAGTCATGCTGTCTCCTAGTCTTTTGAACACCAATCACGAAGTCCATATTAATGTCCTCTCACTTCCACACCAGAACCTCGATAATCTTAGTAAGACCACCAGACTTATGATGTTTTGCCTTCACCTGTTGACAATTAGGACACTTGGCCACATATTCATCAATGTCCTTCTTCATTCCATCCCACCAATAGATCTCCTTAAGGTAATGATACATCTTGGTTGAACCTGGATGTATCAAATATTTGTAACCATGGGCCTCTACAACAATTTTGGTCCGCAAATCATCCACATCTGGTACACACAGCCTGTCCTAGTACCTAAGTATGTCGCCATCTCCAAAAACAAAAGACTCATTTATCTTCAACTCCATCAACACAGGATCAAGATGCTGACCCTTCTTGACTTCAACTACCAAGGATAATTCAGGACTAGGATGAACTGAAACACCCCAACTAGTAGAGTCAACCAACCGCAAACCTAGTCTGGCCAGTCTGTGTACATCTTTCACCAACACCTTCTTCTCATCCTCAATGTGGGCTACACTTCCATGCTCATCCGTCTCAAAGAATAGCTAGAACATTAGCCGTACCTTGATGGTAGTGGACATTCATGTCATAGTCCTACAATATCTCTAACCACCTCCGCTGATGTAGATTCAACTCCCTCTGTGTGAACACGTACTGGAGACTTTTGTGTTCTGTGAACACATGCACATGCACTCCATACAAGTAGTGCCTCCATAATTTCAGCGCAAACACCGCAGCTACCAACTCCATGTCATAAGTGGGATAATTCTTTTCATGAACCTTGAGCTGTCTAGACGCATAAGCCATCACCTTACCACCATGCATAAGAACACAACCCAAACCAACCCCAGATGCATCACATTAAACAATGTAATTCTCACCACACTTAGGCAAAGTAAGCACCGGGGCTGAAGTGAGTCTGTCCTTGTGCTCCTGGAAACTCTTCTCACAAGTCTCCACCCATTCAAACTTGACTTTCTTCTTCGTCAAAGTTGTGAGACCCCTATGTTCAGTTTAAATTCAAATCGAGAAACTAAGGTTGTCCTCGTTGCATGCCCCTGTCATTAGATCCTTTAAAAGATTCAAAGTATGCGCTGGTATGTCTTTTTGTAGATAATTTTTGGTGTGGTTGTGATTTTATGTTGGATGTGTATTTGGAAATTATGTAAGGAATGAAAGATGTATTCCGGAAAAGTGTATTAAGTTAACTGGTTGAGCATGTGTGTGTTGTAAATTAACTATGTTGCTGTCTGAAATTTGCATGTTAAAAATGGTGTGTTTTCGTGTATGAAAATGTTAAAAGTGTGATGTTCATATAAGGGTAATGTTGCTGTAAAAATGTAACCCGAATTACTCCAAGATTCAACATAAAAACTTAAGACAAAGATAGATTGAAACAGACCAAATTTGCAACATCTGGAAATATTTGTCTCGGCCAAAAATTTGATAATTTAGCTATGTTTTATATTTTTTTAAAAATTATGAGGTCATTTGGGATTGAACCTAAGACCTCACCAAATGCAAATTACATAAAAAGTTCATGAGAAAAATGAAAACAAAACAAATGTGGAGATTGTGGATTGAACCCACAACCTCTTGGATAGGTGAGAAAGTTTAGCGATAAATTAAAATAAAAATGAGCTTGTGGGGGATTGAACCCACAACCTCCTTGACTTAAACGAAAAAAGAGAGGAGAAACAGAAAGGAAATATTATTGGGTTGATGGGGATCGAACTAGGGTCCCCCGAATCTGAAAAATGCAATTATCACGTTTAATATAAGATTAAGTGTTGTCCAAGGGATTTGAAATTGGGTTCCCTTGCCCAATTCCGTATTGACACATAAGTCATACGTAAACAAATATTTAATGAATGCTTCCTCCAAAGATCGGAATCAATATCTTGGCATATCTACAAGATGCATAAGTCTTGTACCACATAATCATGAGTAAACATGAATCACTTAAACAAACTATGAATGAAGCCTCATGGCTTGTAAGTGTGGACTCATAAGTCTAGCATACGTTTAAAAGTAAGTGAGCCTAATGTGTATGTGATAAAATGATGTAAGCTTAGAAGGGTCAAGTAAGAGTATGAAACACACTAAATGGCCATGTGCATTGGCATATGATTAAATGAACATTCATGTGAAGGGGTGAGCAATTATGAAAAGAAAATGCGTTAAAGTTAATGAATAAGGTGACAATATGATAAGAGGCTAATGTGAAAGATGAGGGCAATCTCAAATGAGCCTAAGTAAATGTTACCAAAACGTACTCACCTATGAGAGTGTAAAGTTAATGAAGAGACTAGTCTCTTTGAACACTCTAATGAAAGTATTGAATTTAATGCATACTTAATACTAATGATGAGATGAGAAATCATCTAATGAGATATGATGTCCTTATGCTAGAAGCCAACTTCCATGATGTATGAGTTGAATGTAATGGAAGTTTATACTGAACACCAATAGACTAGCTATGAGCGGTGATTCCTTCCTTCGGGAAGGGCGGAGGTTCACGTAACTCTCATGAGATAAGAATGTCTGGCATGCCGGGTATGGGTCTCCTTATATCTCCTAGTCTTTTAACCTATACTGCCAAAATAGGGATTTAGCATGGTTCAATTCCCTATATACGCTAGAATGTTTTGGTTCACTTTGGCCGATGATTCCACATATTTTTGGTGTGGGGATTACACACTGGATTTCATGATGCTTGCATGATCTATGTCGGTTAAGGTTAAAGTTTTCCCAAACAAAGAATGAGTCCAGCCTCAACGAATGCACCTAATGAAATGAAAGATACCAAAGGTGGTAGGATAGTATAATCAAGAGGTGAGCTAGACTCAAGTAATGACAATAGGTTTTTCTTGGTCATTGGACAGCAAACCTGATGAGAGTCTTAAACTACATCCTAGGTATGAATAGTGATTGCACTAGTATATGAATGAATGAAAATGAGGTACTTATGAATGAATGAAGCAGACTCTGTGTTTGCTAAAGAAGACTCCATAGTTGAGGTCCCACATGTTGAGCCCTCATTTTGGGAAGTCCTAATGTCAAGTTCATTATTCCATGGTCTCATGGCATATGAAAGAATTATGTGAACCACGTGATATGATATGTGCAATATGTTATGTGTTGCTTGAAAAATGATAAGTATGATGGTGCATGTTACTCTCATGGCATAACTTTCGTAATCCAAATTTTTCAAGTCCACTGACTTTCCTAATCAAAATTTGGCAAGTCCACTGACTTGACTTTCCATAATATGTTGTTAGGAAAGAGATATTCTTACTCATGCATGTCCTTGGTGTGAGCTTGCATATACCCATACTTAGTACAAGTGTGTAATAATCCAATACAACATCTACTTTTAGGTGTAGGCACAGGTGGACGTTAGAGCTTACAGTACGACGTTGCAGCTATCCGGACGTGGAGCATTCATCCGGATTTGGTAGGCCCTGATGCTTTCGAGGATGCTTGCCCATTATATTCTAGCTTAGATATATGTTGGAGTTAGTGGAGTATGTTCTACTAGAGTTTCATTCTCATCTTATTTCAGACATTGTATTGGTGCCATCTTGGCAAGTATACACTTAATGCGGATGGAACTATTTATTTCATTTGATGATCTTAATATTAGATGGCTGATTGTGAACGTTTATGAGTTTGAGTAGAATGTCCTAAATGAATGTTAAGTAACAAAAAGTTCAAATTTTCCGCTAAAATTAACCTAGATGAAGTAATGATAACGTATGTAGGCTTGTCTGCGACCTTTGAGAGGTCAACGGCGCTAGTCTCGTCTGGGGTCTAGACTCTGATCATGACAAATTATTAATAATAATAATATGATTTTCCTTTTTCTTAAATCAACATTTAAATATTAATTGATTAAATTAATTCACCGATATAAATAATCAAGTTAAATCATTGCTCAAACCTAGGTTCGAACCCAGGTGGAGCAAGATTTTGCTCAATGGGAAATTTAGCACTTTCTACCCAAAATACCCCTCCACCTTATTAATTAAATAATTAATTACATATTTAGGGTAATTAATATACTACCCGTAGCTTGGATAAAGACCATTTTACCCCCTAGACCCTCCAAACTTAAGATTTCCCCTTTTTAAGTCCGGTAAAGACTCATACGAGTAAATCTTCATATTGGGAGCCCTACATGGCTGGACCCAACCTTTCTTAGATCAAATAACTCCCTAAGTTAGTTGGATTTGCTTTCACAAGGGTTCAGAGGTATGGTTCTACGCACATCAATCTGTGAGAACCTAGTCTAATCGTAGGCATTCTAGACACATTAAGCATTACTTAGCATATCCATCTTTAGGGTTGTTACATTATCCTCCCTTAGGAACATTCGTCCTCGAATGACACTTCTTATAATCAGCACAACGTCAGTGATATCATAACATATTCACTATGCACAGTCAAGCAATTGCAACAAAGAATGGAGAGATAAGGAAAATTTGACTTAAGAGTAGGAAATCAAACCTCAAGGACTGAAAAGATGAGGATAGTGGGATCTCATATCGGCCTCGGCCTCGCACGTAGAACCCTTAGCAAGATGGTTCCTCCACAATACCTTCACTGTGGCAACCTCCTTGTTCCTCAGCCGCTTATTCTGTCTCTAAAATCTCAACAGGTACCTCCTCATAGGACAAGCCTTCATCAACTCCCAAACCTTCAACAGGCAGAATCGATTCTTGATCACCAAGGAACTTCTTTATGATAGAGACATGAAAAACTGGATGAACAGAAGCTATCTCCGCAGGAAATGGCAACTCGTAGGCCACTTCACCCACACGCTGTAGGATCTCATATGGCCCAACATACCTCAAACTCAACTTCCCCTTCCTACCAAACCTCATCATCCCCTTCATAGGTGATATCTTCAAATAGACCTGGTCACCAACATCAAACTCTAAGGGCCATTTTCTTTTGTCTACATAGGACTTCTGCCGACTGTACGCAGTAGCCAACATGTCCCCTTCCCTAGTATGCTTCCTCTTCCTGATTTTTTTTCCCAATTGATGGACATGTATAATAAGCCTTTAAAGGTCCATGCTATCATACAGCATCGCTGTCCTACACTCCTCCTCAATATCCTCAACAATCTTAGATCCAGTGTAAATGGGAGGATTTATCCTCGTGAAGTCCCTTAACCTGTTAGCCATGGTGCTGGGAGGTGGGTCCTTGGGAACACCTTATTGCTCCACCTGGGATGTCATAGCCTGAGAATGTAAAGTGATGTCTTGGGCTATCTGTACCAGAGTGGTCCGCACCTCCGCATCAGTAAACCCAGCTGGGTTAACTGGCATGGCCACTCCTTCAGCTGGAGCTTGGGGCGGAACTTGGTTACCGCCAACAGCTGCTCTCCCTCTCCTCTAACCAGCGTTCCTCCTAGTATTCATTTTCTGAAAACAATAAGGATTGATGTTAGACACGCTCATAACACCAACAATTCAAACATCATGAAAAGGCACGATAAGATCAGAAAAAGGATATTTTTCCTATACATCATGTATTCTCTAATTAAGGATAGTGGTGCACTTCACTACCATGACTTAGAAACTACTCAATGTGGTTGATGTGAACCTATTACCCTCAGAATTTAACCTAATGCTCTGATACCAACTTTGTCACGACAAGAGTCTACACCCCAAATGTTACCGGCGTCGTTGACCTCGCAGAGGTCATAGAGAAGCCTACATACGTCATCGTTACTTCATCTAGGTTAATTTTAGAGGAAAATTTGAACTTTTTGTTACTTTACATTGACATAAGACATTCGACCAAAACTCATAAACATTATGAATCAACCATCTAATATTAAGATCATCAAATGAAAGAATTAGTTCCATATTGCATTAAGTGTATACTTGCCAGAATGGCACCAATACAATGTCTTAAATGAAAAGGGAAATGAAACACTAGCGGAACATACTCCACTAACTCAAACCTATATCTAAGCAAGAATATAATATGCAAGCATCCTCAAAAGCATGAGGGCCTACCAAGTCCCGATGAATGCTCCACGTCCGGATAGTTGCGGCATCGTATCGTATGCTCTAGTGTCCGCCTGTGCCTGCACCTAAAAGTATAGAGATGTATCGGATTAGTACAAACTTGTACTAAGTATGGGTATATGCAAGAACACACCAAGGACATGCATGATTAAGAAGAGCTTTCTCCTAACGATATGAATTATGGAAAGTCAAGTAAGTGGACTTGCCTAATTTGGATTTGGAAAGTTAGTGGACTTGCCAAATTTGGATAAGGAAAGTCATGCCATGAGAGTAACATGCATCATCATACTTATCATTTTACAAGCAGCACATAACAAATTGCACATAGCATATCACGTAGTTCATATCATTATTTCATATGCCATAAGACCTTAGCATTATGGACATGACATTAGGACTTCACAAAATGAGGGCTCAACATATGGGACCTCAACTAGGGAGCCTTCTTTAACAAACACAGATTCTGCTTCATTCATTCATTCTTACTTCATTTTCATTCTTTCATATGCTAGTGCAGCCACCAGTTATACCTAGGTTGTAGTTTAAGACTCTGATCGGGTTCGCTGTGCAATGACCAAGAATAACCTAGTGTTATTACTTTAGTCTAGCTCACCTCTTGATTATCCTAGCCTAACACCTTTAATATCGTTCATTTCATTATGTGCATTCGTTGAGTCTAGACTCATTCTTTCTTTGGGAACTTTAACATTAACGGACATAGATCATGTGAGCATCATGAAATAATGTGTGTAATCCCCACACCAAAAAGATGTGGAATCATCAGCCAAAGTGAACCAAACATTCTAGCGTATATAGGGAATTGAACCCTACTCGATCCCTATATTGGCAATGTAGGTTCAAAGACTAGGAGATATAAGGAGACTCGTACCCGGTATGCAGGACAGTCTCATATCATTAGAGTTACGTGAACCTCTGCCCTTTCCGAAGGAAGGCATCACCGCTCATAGCTAGCCTATCAGTGCTCAATATAAAGTTCCATTACATTCAACTCATACATCATTGAAGCTGGCTTCTAGCATGAGGACATCATAGCTCGTTAGATGATTTCTCATCTCATCATTAGTATTAAGTATGCATTAACTTCAATACTTTCATTAGAGTGTTCATAGAGACTGGTCTCTTCATTAACTTTGCACTCTCATCGGTGAGTACGTTCTGGTAACATTTACTTAGGATCATTTGAGATTGCTTTCATCTTTCACATTAGCCTCTTATCATATTGTAACCTCATTCATTAACTTTAACACATTTTCTTTTCATAATTACTCACCCCTTCACGTAAATGTTCATTTCATCACATGCCAATGCACTTGGCAATTTAGTGTGTTTCACACTCTCACTTAACCCTTCTAGGTTTACATCATTTTATCACATACATCTTAGGATCACTTACTTTTAAATGTATGCTAGACTTATGAGTCAACACATACAAGTCATAAGGCATCATTCATAGTTTGTCTATGTGATTCATGTTTACCCAAGATTATGTGGTACAAGACTTATACATCTTGTAGACATGCCAAGATATTGATTTCGATCTTTAGAGGCAGCATTCATTAAATATTTATTTACGTATGACTTATGTGTCAATACGGAATTGGGCGAGGGAACCCAATTTTGAATCCCTTGGACAACACTTAATCTTATTTTAAACTTGATAATTGCATTTTTCAGATTTGGGGGACCCTAGTTCGATCCCTGTCAACCCAATAATATTTCCTTTCTGTTTCTCCTCTCTTTTTTCGTGAAAGTCAAAGAGGTTGTGGGTTCAATTCCCCACAAGCTTATTATCTTTATTTCCATTTATCTCTTAACTTTCTCACCTATCCAAGATGTTGTGGGTTCAATACCCACTCTCCGCATTTATTTTCTCCTAACTCTCTCATCCATTCAAGAGGTTGTGGGTTCAATCCCCACTCACCACATCTATTTTTCCTTGCATTTTTTTCACGAAAGTTTTATGAAATTTTCATTTGGTGAGGTCATGGGTTCAATCCCCAAATACCTCACATTTAAAAAAAATTAAACGAAGTTTATCTTTTTAAAAGTTTTCTGAGACTACAATTTCCAGCAAGTTTGAAATTTAGTCTCCTCCAATCCATTTTTGTCTTAATCTTTTGTTGATATTTTTTGTAGCTTTCATTTAATGATGTATTGAGTTCAATCCTTAGTGATTTCACTTATTTTACATTCATTTTCATTGCATTTTATACCACTTTGATTGGCTGAACCCAACCTACCAAATGCTGGAAATTTGTTCACTATTTTCAGCTACTTGTTTTCATCATTTGTTCATTAGATCTTAGGACGTTTCATGAATCATTTGGTTAATCTATAAGTATATTTTTTTATGGTTATATGCAACCAATAATTACCATTAAATCTAGCAACATTACACTACTTTTGCACGTCATGATTTACACAAACAATTGCACAAACATCACTTTTCACATACTTTCTATTTGCATAAATTAACATGCTTACAATTCCAAACACATAATCATGAACATATTATCACGAAAATCACACTTCATACTTAAACTACCAGCATACAGACAAACAACATGATCTCTAACCTATTTTAAATTGAAATCAGAAGGATACTAGGGACAAAGAGTTTGACAAGAACAGGAACAACCCTAGTTTCAAAATAGAATTATCTGAGTCTTAAGGGTCTCTTGGGAAAGGGACCAAGAGTAAGAAAATACATACATTAATGTCGTTCAAAACTTGTTTAAATGCTGCCAATTTACAACAAAAGCAAGCCTTACCACCGAAAGTTTAAGCACAATCCCATCAAGAACTTCCTTTTTCTTTACGTTTTTAGACTAAATTTTCTTTTGAGTTTTTTTTTAGCATTCAAGTTCTTGATGAACTTTATATTTTGTTTTTCTGTTCTTTTAGAGAAAAATCAGAAGTTCAAGTAAGATGAGAGTAGAGAGAAATGTTAGTTTGAGTGGATTGGGATTAGGAGAGTTAGGTGGAGACTTAGTCAAACTAGAACTCCGCATTAATTATTATTATTATTATTATTATTATTATTATTATTATTATTATTATTATTATTATTATTATTATTATTATTATTATTATTATTATTATTACTATTATTATCTTTTTTATTTAAAATCTGATTTTCCTTTAATTAAATTTCAAGTTTAAATATTAATCAATTTAATTAATTCACAAAATATAAAAAATTAATTAAATAATTACTCCCACCTAGGTTCGAACCGGGTGGTGAAAAATTTCACTCAAAGGCCAATATCGGCCCTTTCTCCCCAAAATGCCCCTCCAACATATTAATTAAATAATTAATTAAATATTTAGGATAATTATAATACTACCCTTAGCCTGGAAAAAAAGCATTCTACTCCTAGACCCTCAAAACTTATGATTTCCCCTTTTTAAGTCTAGTAAAGAGTCATCCAGGTAAATCTTTATATTCGGGTTCCCTACATGGATGGACCCAACCTTTCCTAGCTCAACTAACTCACCAAGTTAGTTGGCTTGGCTGTTGCAGAGGTTAAGAAATCTGTTTCGACGCGCGTCAATCCATGTGAAATTGATCTAATCGTAGGCATTCTAGAAACATTAAGCATTACTTAGAATATCCATTTTTAGAGTTGTTACATTATCCCCCCCTTAGGAACATTTGTCCCCAAATGACACTTCTTATAATCTAGCACAACGCCAATTCATATCATACCATAGGTATTATACAGAGTCAAGCAATAACAACCAGGAATGGAGGAGTTAAGGAACTTAGACTTGAGTAGAAAATCTAACTCAAGAGCTGAAGAGATGAGGGTAGCGGGATCTCATATCGTCCACGGCCTCCCATGTACCACCCACAACAAAATGGTTCATCCACAATACCTTCACTGTGGCAACCTCCTTGTTTCTCAGCCGCTTTACCTGCCGGTCTAAAATCTCAACAGGAACCTCCTCATAGGACAAGTCTTCATCAACTCTCAAACCTTCAATAGGTAAAATCGTTGTTGGATAACCAAGGCACTTCTTTAACATAGATACATGAAAAACTAGATGAACAGAAGCTTCCGCAGGCAATGCCAACTCATAGTCCACCTCACCCACACGCTGTAGGATGTCATATTTCCCAACATACCTCGGACTCAACTTCCCCTTCCAGCCAAACCTCATCATCCCCTTCATAGGTGATATCTTCAAATAGACATTGTCACCAACATCAAACATTAAGGGTCGTATTTTGTTGTCTGCATTGGACTTCTGCCGACTTTACGCAGTAGCCAACCTGTCTCTTATTACCCTGACCTTCTCTAAGGCCTCATGAATGATCTTTGGACTCAAAAAGGATGACTCTCCAATCTCGAACCACCCAACTGGAGACCTACACCTTATACCATACAATGCTTCAAACAACGCCATCCTAATGCTTGAGTGATAACTGTTATTATACGATAACTCTATCAAAGGCAGATGTTCGTCCCAACTACCTCTGAAGTCAACCACACGCTCTGAATATGTCCTCCAATGTCTGAATGGTGCGCTCTGCCTGCCCATCAGTCTGAGGATGAAAGGCAGTACTAAGCTTTACCTGCGTCTCCAAATTCTTCTGGAAGGATCTCCAAAAATGTGAAGGAACTGAGTTCCTCTATCTGAAATGATAGACAAAGGAATCCTATGCAATCTCACAATCTCATCAATGTAGAGTCTCGAATAATCCTCGGCTTTGTAAGTAGACTTCACAAGGATAAAGTCGGCAAACTTAGTCATCCTATCCACAATAACCCATATAGACTCATGCTGTCTCCTAGTCTTCGATGACCAACCACGAAGTCCATAATAATGGCCTCCCACTTCCAAGTTGGAACCTCGATCATCTGAGTATAACCGCCAGGCTTAAGATGTTCTGCCTTAACCTATTCAAAATTAGAACACTTGGCCACATATTCAGCAATGTCCTTCTTCATTCCATCCCACCAATAGATCTTCTTAAGGTAATGATACATCTTGGTGGAACCTGGACGTATTGAATATTTGGAACCATGGGCCTCTGCTACAATTTTGGTCCGCAAATCATCCACATCTTGTACAAACAGCCTGTCCTGGTACCTAAGTATGTCGCCACCTCCAAAAACAAAAGAGTCATTCATCTTTACCAAAAGTAAGTCCTTCAACTCCATTAACACTTGATCAAGATGCTGACCCTTCTTGACTTCAACTACCAAGGATGATTCAGAACTAGGATGAACTGAAACACCCCCAGTAGTAGAGTCAACCAATTGCCCACCCAGTCTTGCCAGTGTATGTACATCTTTCACCAAATCACATGAACTACTAGGCATCCAACTGTCAAGCCTAGTACCATAACACACGACCATTTAAAAGGATCATGTAGATTAAATAGTACCCAAGGACATAGTGAGGATCCTTAGGACAATAAGTAACGTTCCCAAATGAACCATAAATAATAGTTAGTTAGGAAAGTGAAATCAACCCATGTGCAAGAACATGTGCAAAAGACATGTGAAGAACCTGCCAAAGGAGGGGACCACCCTAACCGAATTCGGTTAGGGTAGTAGTTGGGGGGGGGGGGAAACGTGCACAAGGGACCACTACATGTGGGGCCTAACCTTCCTACCAATTCTAGACTCTTACCTACTGCCCTAAATAACTAAATAAACTAGCACTAAAAAAATTGGACCCATTACTGCACCCGACAACCTAGGATTAAAATCGGGTTGACACTAACCTAGTAATAGTTAAAGAGATAACCTAGTACATAACCTAGGATGGTCCAAAGAGTTAGTTAAGATCCTAACGACATAAGGGTACTTTAGTAATTAACCTAGGATATTTAATTGATTAATTTTTCAACCTAATTAATTAATTTAAATGGGAAAAACTGAATTCACAAAACAATTTCTATATTTCGGTTAAAACAAGAAAAAGACTACCTAGTACCAAACATAGGATGGTTCAAAGGATTGGTTATGGTCCTAACGACTTAAGGGTTCGTTAGTAATTACCTTAGGTCACCTAATTAATTAAATTAGCAATTTAATTAGTTGGTTTAAATAAACAAAATGAAATCCTTACACTAACCTAGTATAATTCAAGAAACATCCTAGTACTTAACCTAGGATGGCCCTAAAGTGTTGATTATAGTGTTATGTTCTCCTATGTTTAGTCAACTTAGGAGGGGTGTTTTGGTAATTGTTTAATTAGTTTATTAAATTAACTTATTAAACCTAAGTGGTATAACAAAAAATAATTTATGAAACCTAAAAATCATGTTCAAACTCATAGAAAAGGCAATGCAAAAACAGTAAGCAATGAACAAAAGAAAAATGCAGAAAATTTATCGATTTCTCTAGGGCGATTTCAAGGTTTCGTTCAAGGTAATCATCGTAGATTAAGTTCTAAATAAGGTATGGGTTTATCTCCTTGACTTCTTTCTCCAAGAGAACATTCTTTCGAATGATTTAAAGATCTTGAAACCTAGGGTTGTTTCCCGTCATTCTTGTCAAACTCCTTTTCCTAGTATCCTTGTTACGATTTAAATGTTGAATAGGTTATTAATCATGTTGTTGGTATGTGGTGCTGGATGATCTTAATGTGTATGGTTTTTGATTAAATAATGATTGAATGAACCTATTAATTGGACTTGTTTGATGCTAACTGTTATTATGTGAATTAAAAGAATGATACTATGTTAAATATATGTATGAAAATGTAATGTATGAAGATGTTACGGTCAGCTGTGCATACTTGCTGTTAAGATTACCTTCTAAAGATGATATATTCATTAAATGTTAATATGATGATGTCCAATACATCTTAAAAACGTTACTCTAATGTCATGAACTAAGATTGGTTTAACAAGGCCACTATGAAATCATTTCTTGAATGAATTGGCTATCTGATTCCAAAAAAATTGGCTAATTTTATTTGTCAAAATGAATATATGTTAATGGCTAGAAAATTATATTTGCTAAGGGTTCATACATATGGAAAATGAAATGTGAACATACGTAATATTTGCTTATGCCAATAAGTATGAATTTGCTAGTCTAACATCCAAAATCTTGAGCCAATATTAATCATATGCTAAATCTTGTATAATTTGAGTATCAAATGATAATATAAGAACTTCTAAAGTAATATTAAAGAATCCATAACCAATGGCATGATATTCATTGGGACAACTCGCAACATGCTCCACAAGAATGAACTATGAACACATGAGACTCCTTGAATGAACTGCTCATCATCCATAAACGATGATATGAAGCTATTACACTAAAGTAAGTTAGTAAGGTGAGTTAGAACATAATTAAAAGTGGTCAAAATTAAGTAAGTGACCAGAATGGGGTGTTAAAGACTCACTTATACCTAAGCTACTATGTTAAAAAATACTCACATATGAAGGTGGTAGAATGTGTGAGACCAGTCTCATTAACACCAAAGGATGATATGTAAGGACAATTCACCTTTCATCAATGTAATGTAAGGATTACCAGATACATTAAGTTATCTTAATCAAGAAGCAAGCTTCCATAATGCTTGAGTCAACTCTAAAAGATAAAGAAGATAATAAAAGTGAGACAAGTTTTATCTACGCCTATAATAAATGTCCCTCAATGTAAATTCCAAGAGAGCATATATATGTTATACGATGAATAAGTAATGAAAGATGAATAAAGATAAAATGAGAAGATGTTAAGAAAGAACATCGTTGTACCACAATATGAGGCTAGTGCAAGTGACACAAGTTGTACTTACGCCAATATAAGGTCACCAAAAAGTACTCACCTAAGAGAGTGTTGAATATTAAAATACAAGTCTCAATCAAACTCTATATGTAAGTGTAAAGAAAATTCAAAATTAATACGTAAAGAAGAGATGAGAAATCATGTAATGAGCAATGATGCCCTCATGCTAGAATCCAACTTCTATGATGTGTGAGATGAATGTAAAGGAACTTTAAAGTAAGTACCGATAGTCTATCTATGAGCAGCGATTCCTTCTTTCGAGAAGGCAGTGGTTCGCACAAATCTCATGAGATGAGACTGTCCGTTTAGGCGGGTATGGGTCTCCCGATATCTCCTATTCTTTGAACCTATGCTGCCAACATAGGTTCTAGGAGGGTTCAATTCCCTATATACACTAGCATGTTTTGGTTTCACTTTGGCCAGTGATTCAACCTCTTTTCGATGTGGGGTTGACATTGGATTTCATGATGCTCACATGATCTTTGTCGTTTAAGGTTGGAGTTACTCAAAGTATGAAAGATAATGAAATGAACGATACCTAGGTGTTTGTGCAAGACAATCAGGAGGTGAAATCATATTCTAGTAATGACATTAGGTCCTTCTTTGTAATTGCAGTTCATGATCCCGATGAGAGTCTTAAACTTCATCGTAGCCATATCTGGTGTTTACATCAGCCTACTAATTAATGAAATGAATATTGTGAAGTACGAATGAACGAATGAAGTAGATTTTGTGTTTGCTAAAGAAGGCCCTCGGGTTTAGGTCCCATATGTTGGGCCCTCACTGGAGATGTCTTAATGCTACATCAACGATTCAAAAGTCTTTTTTATATGAAATGTATAATATATAAAACATGAAAGTAATGAAATCAATGGCATGATCAATAGATAATTGCTTATGAAAGGTAATGAAGATATAGTTTAAAGAATGACTCACTATAAGGTAGGGAAATCATTCCTTAGTCCTTGGATTACCTACATCGATTCATTGTGGGTATGGGACTACAATGAATCATTGAAATTGTAAGTAAAACATAGAATCAAAAGAATTATTTAACTACACAACAACAAGAAGAAAAAGACTGAAAAATAATCTAAGTGTACAAAGAGGAGCTCTCGGCCTAAGAGGATCAAATCTCAAATCTTTGCCCGAGTTGTTCTAAAATTATGTTGATGATACTAATATATTGTATGATATAGAAAATTAATTGTGTTCTTTGAATGAATTAAAATACATCACATTGATACAAGAATTCACAATCAACGAATTAAGAAAGTCTAGTGACTAGACTTTAGAGAAATAGCATGTCGTTTCGAAAGAACTTTCTTTGATCAGTCATAGCCTTATGTGTATGTGTGCATACACCCATACTTAGTACAAGTAGTGTATTAATCCCTACTATTTACTATTTTATAGATGCAGGTTAAGGGACATATTGACGACTCTTGCAACGGTTTGGACATCATCGTTTCTCCAGACCATTTGGTAGATCCTCTTGATTTTGAGGATGCTACACGCATTAGTCAAGCTTTAGATATTGACATAGCAAGGGGATGTTGTCCCTAGGGTTTTTTATTACTTTCATTTAGAAGCTTTTGTAATAAGGTCGTGTTATGCAAACGTATTAATGATAAATTCTTATTCTGTTTCGAATTGATTCTTATAATAGATGGTTGTTATATTTATGTTGAGCTTAGTATATGATGAATTCATTAAATAATTATATGAAGTCTATGTATACTTCATACATTTAAAAGTTTTAAATTTTCCTCTAAAATTAACTATATGAATGTGATGAATGCAAGATGAGGCTTGTCTGTGACCTCTGAGAGGTCAATGACGCCGGTTGCAATCCGGATTCCAGAATCCGGGTCATGACAAACTTGGTATCAGAGCATGAGGTTAAAGTACGTAGGAACTAAAGCTCAACACAACCACGTTGCATACTTTTTTACTTATGGTTGTGAAGCTCGCCTAAATCATGACTTAGAGATTATGCGATGATAGGAAATTCTCCCTTGTTCTACTCTTTATCGTGCTATCTAGAGATTTGACCCTTTGTGTCAATATAAGTATCTAACTTCCTTCTTGTGTGAACGCGTAGAATAATACAGACAAGAATTAGGATGACCAAGTGGTCTAAGGCGCCAGACTCAAGATCTGGCCTTCCCAGGAAGGGGCCATAATGAAAATGCCCAACCTGGACGACAGATGTGTGGTGAGTGTGGTTGTTCGCATGGATTTGAATGCATGGTAATGTCTAAAAGCCTTCTATGAATATTGATGAGGAGGAGAAGGCTGAGTTGGCTGCATACCAACTCAAGAATATGACTTAGACATGGATTTGCTTCATATGTGTTATGGTATAATATACTATAGAAACAGGGTAGTAAGGCTTAAGCTTCCAAACAAGTTGGGCTAAAATGAGAAGGGCGTGGTTCAAATCCAACAGGCCAAGGAAGATGCTCCGCCTTGGAAAAATGTTGTAGTCCAACCCTCCAAGAGAAACCAGTTCTATGCATTGAAAGGAAGAGAGGAACAAGAGAAGTCCACGGATGTGGATAATGGTAACTTGTTTGTCTTCTCCTTTCTTGTTTATGCCATATTAGATCCAGGATCTACCTTGTCTATGGTAACTCCTATTATGGCTAATCAATTTGACTTACTTCCTGAGATCTTACATGAACGGTTTCTAGTTAGTACTCCCATAGGAGAAAGTGTAAGGCTGAAGGGGTATGTAGAGAAGTAGATGGCATAGTGTCAAGTCCCTTTGAAATTAAGTTGGGTGTCATTTGGTTCAAATCTTAAGGCCAATGAGATGTTATCTAAGAGGTTAGATATACTCTTCCTAAGTCTGGTTTATGTTAAGAAACTCTATGTTTAAGTGCTTTAGTGGATTTGGTGTGGTAAGTCCCTAATCGTATGTCTTATAATAGCACTATGTGAGTTAAGACGAAGTTATGTTGCATTTTATGTTGCTGTTTTGTGTAGCATCGGCATGTTTTCTGTGTTGCATGATTCGTGATGTGCATTATGTTAAGTGTGATTGAGAAAGAAATTCTTCAATCTCAAATATAAAGCTTCAGACAAGCTTGAAAGATATGAATCATCTAAATAAGTGTGAATCAGATATTCACAAAAAAGAAACATTTAAGTATGACAAAGTAACTATCGAAAGTCATCCTCTTTGTTTAAATGATGTGTAAATGTCATTTGGGGACGAATGTTCCTAAGGGGGGGGGATAATGTAACATTCCGGAAAATCATACGTTTAATGAAAATCCCAATAGGTTCTTAAGAATACGCATCAAGGGTAAATATGCAGCCCAATGCCCAATATTTAGAAAGATTGGGCATATTAGAAAAGTGTGGGCATAGTAGAAAATGTTGGTATAGAGAGTGTTAGCCAAATTTTAAAGTATCTATGAGTTTGTGTAATAAATGTACCTGACATGAACACCCTAAGCAAATTAAAAAAGTCGCCTTTACAGATCACATGAACTACTAGGCATCCAAGTGTCAATCCTAGTACCACAACACACGACCATTTAAAACAGTGCCCAACGACATAGTGAGGATCCTTGGGACACTAAGTAAACATTCCGAAATGAACCATATATAATAGTTAGTTAGGAGAATGCAACCAACCCATGTTCAGGCACATTTGCAAGACATGTGAAGAAGCTGCCAAAGGAGGGGACCATCCTAACCGAATTCGGTTAGGGTAGTTAGGGGGGAAAACGTGCACTAGGGACCACTCCATGTGGGTCCTAACCTCCCTACAAAATTCTAGAATCTAACCTACTGCCCTAAATAATTAAATAACCTAGTACTAACCGAATTGGACCCATTAGTGCACCCGACAACCTAGGACCAAAACCAAGTTGACACTAACCTAGTACTAGTTAAAGAGACAACCTAATACCTAACCTAGGATGGTCCAAAGAGTTACTTAAGATCCTAACGACTTAAGGGTACTTTAGTAATTATCCTAGGATACTTGATTAATTAATTTATCAACATAATTAATTAATTTAAGGGGCAAAACCGAAATCGCAAAACAATTTCCTGATTTTGGTAAAAACAAGAAAAAGACAACCTAGTAATCTAACCTAGTATGGTTCAAAGGATTGGTTATGGTCCTATAGACTTAAGGGTACTTTAGTAATTACCTTAGGTCACCTTATTAATTCAATTAGCAATTTAATGAATTTATTAAAATGATCAAAACAAAATCCTTACACTAACCTAGTATAATTCAAGAAACATCCTACTACTTAACCTAGGATGGTCCTAAAGGGTTGATTATAGTTTTATCCAATGACTTAGGGGTACTTTAGTACTTACCCTAGGTCCCTAAATTAATTAAATTAAGGATTTAATTAATTAATATAAAGTCAAAATGTTTACCAAAACCATAGTCAACACGAATTTCCAGATTTGACTAAGTGTTATGTTCTCTTATGTTTAGTTAACTTAGGAGGGGCGTTTTGGTAATTGGTTAATTAGTTTATCAAATTAAATTATTAAAACTAAGTGGTATAATTCAAGATCAGTTCTTAAACCTAAAAATCACGTACAAATTCATAGAACAGGTGATGCAAAAACAGTAAACAACAAACGAAAGAAAAATGCAGAAAATTTATCGATTTCTCTAGAGCGATTTCAAGGTTTCTTCAAGGTTTCGTTCAAGGTGGTATTAATAGATTAAGTTAGAAATAAGGTATGGATTTATATCCTAGACTTCTTTCTCCAAGAGAACTTTCTTTTGAATGATTCAAAGATCTTGAAAACTAGGGTTGTTTTTCGTCGTTCTTCTTGATCTCCTTTCCCTAGTATCCTTGTTACGATTTCATTGTTGAATAGGTTAGAAATCATGTTGTTCGTATGTGATGCTGGATGATCTTAATGTGTATGGGTTTTTATTAAATAACGGTTGAATGAACCTATTAATTGGACTTTTTTTATGCTAAGTGTTATTATGTGGATTAAAAGAATGATACTATCTTAAAGATATTTCCGAAAATGTTATGTATGAAGATGTTACGGTCTGTTGCGCATTCTTGATGTTAAAATGATGTTATAAAGATGATAAATTCATTAAATGTTAATATGATGCTGTCCAATACATCTTAAAAATGTTACTTTAAAGTCATGAACTAAGATTGGCTTAACAAGGCCACTATGAAATCATATCTTTAATGAATTGGCTATCTGATTCCAATAAAATTGGCTAACTGTATTTGTCAAAATGAATATATGTTAATGGATAGAAACTTATGTAAATGATTAAAAGATTGGATTCGGGTTCATACATATGGTAAATTAAATATGAACATACGTAAATTTAGCTTATGACAATAAGAATGAATTTGCTAGTCTAACATCCCAAATCTTGAGCCAATGCTAATCATATGCTAATTCTTGTGTAATTAGAGTATCAAATTATAATATAAGCACTTCTAAAGTAATATGAATTAATCCATAACCAAGGTAATGATATTTATTGGGACAACTGCCAACATGCTCCACAAGAATGAACTATGAACACATGAATCTCATTCAATGAAGTGCTCATCGTCCATAAACATTGATATGAAGCTACTACACTTAAGTAAGTAAGAAACGTGAGTTATAACATAATTAAAGGGGGTCTAAATTAAGTTAGTGACCAGAATGGGGTGTTAAAGACTCACTTATACCTACACTACTATGTTATAAAATACTCACGTATGAAGGTGTTAGAATGTGTGAGACCAATCTCATTAACACCAAAGGATGTTATGTAAGGACAATTCACATTTCATCAATTAAATTAAGGATGACCAGTCATCAATAGAGTAAGTAATATCAATCTAGAAGCAAGCTTCCATAATGCTTGAGTCAACTCTAAATGATAAAGAAGATAATGAAAGTGAGACAATCTATATCTATGCCTAGAATCAATGTCCCTCAATGTAAATTCCAAGAGAGAATATATATGTTATACAATGATCAAATAATGAAAGGTGAGTAAAGATGATATGAAGAGATGTTAAGAGAGAACAGGGTGGTACCACAATATGAGGCAAGTGCAAGTGAGACAAGTTGTACCTACGTGAATATAAGGTCACAAAAAAGTACTCACCTAAGAGAAAGTTGAATATTAAGGGACAAGTCTCAGTCAAACTCTACATGTAAGTTTAAGGACAATTCATAATTAATACGTAAAGAAGAGATGAGAAATCATCTAATAAGCAATGATTCCCTCATGCTAGATGCCAGTTTCTATGATGTATAAGATGAATGTAAAGGAACTTTATACTGACCACTGATCAACTAGCTATAAGTCACGATTCCATCATTTGGAAGGCAGAGGTTCGTGCAAATCTCATGAGATGAGACTCTCCGTTTAGGCGGGTATGGATCTCCTTATATCTCCTAGTCTTTGAACCTATTCTGCCAACATAGGGTTCTAGCAGGGTTCAATTCCCTATATATGCTAGCATGTTTTGGTTTCACATTTGCTGGTGATTGCACCTCTTTTCGGTGTGGGGTAGACATTGGATTTCATGATGCTCACATGATCTTTTTCTGTTAAGGTTGGAGTTCCTCAAAGTATGAAAGATAATAAAATGAACGATACCAAAGGTGTTTGTGCAAGACAATCAGGAGGTCAAATCAGATTCAAGTAATGACATTAGGTCATTCTTAGTCATTGCACTTCATGATCTCGATGAGAGTCTAAAACTTCATCCTAGGTATATATAGTTATTATATCAACCTATGAATGAATGAAATTAATAATGTGAAGTACGAATGAACGAATGAAGCAGACTCTGTGTTTGCTAAAGAAGGTCGTCGGGTTGAGGTCCCATATGTTGGGCCCTCACTTGAGATGTCTTAATGCTACATCAACGATTCCAAAGTCTCATTTATATGAAATGTATAATATATAAAACATGAAAGTAATGATATCAAAGGCATGATCAATAGAGAATTGCTTATGAAAGGTAATGAACATATAGTGTAAAGAATGACTCACTATAAGGTAGGGAAATCATTCCTTAGTCCTTGGATTACTTACATCGTTGTGGGTATGAAACTACAATGAATCATTGTACTTGTAAGTAAAACATAGGACCAAAAGAATTATTTAACTACACAACAACAAGAAGAAAAAGACTGAAAAATAATCTAAGTGTACAAAGAGGAGCTCTCGGCCTAAGAGGATCAAAATCTCAAATCTTTTCCCGAGTTTCTCTAAAATTATGTTGATGATACTAATATATTGTAATAATATAGAAAATGAGTTGTGTGCTTTTAATGCATTAAAATACATCATATTCATATCACAATTCACAACCAACGAATGAAGAAAGTCTAGTGACTAGACTTTCGAAAAATAGCATGTTGTTTAGGAAAAGCTTTCTTTGATCATGCATAGCCTTATGCGTATGTGTTGATACACCCATACTTACTAAATATTATTTATGGTTCATTTGGGGATGTTTACTTATTTGTCCCAAGGATCCTTACTATGTCCTTGGGCACTACTTAATCTACATGATCATTTTAAATGGTTATGTGCTATGGTACTAGGGTTGACACTTTGTTGCCTAGTACCTAATGAATTGGGTTGTGAATCAAAACAATTTATAATTTTATCCTAGGGTCTTCATTGCATGTACAATTCTAAACAAACTTGGATTAGCTTATGTGTACTTGGGTATATATAGAAATTTGCACCCCTTAGCCAATTTTATATACAATGCCCAATATTTTTCAATATTGGGAATTGGGACGCCTATGTACCCCCAATACGCATTCTTAATGACCTATTGGTTGTTCAATAGGCATGTAATTTTCCGGAATGTTACATAAAATCTAGAGATTGCTTTGTGATTTCAGTTTTTCCCCTTTAAATTAATTAATTAAGTTGCTAAATTAATTAATTAAGTATCCTAGGGTAATTACTAAATGATCCCTAGGTTTTTAGGACTTAACTAACTCTTTCGACCATCCTAGGCTAGGTACTAGTTTGTCCCTTTCTTGTCTTAATCGAAATCTGGAAATTTCCTTTGTAGTTTCGGCTTTAGCGCTTTTAAATTAATTAATTAAGTTGCTAAATTAATTAATTAGGTAACCTAGGGGAATTACTAAAGTACCCCTAAGTTTTTAGGACCATAACTAACCTTTTCGACGTTTCTAGGTTAGGTACTAGGTTGTCTCTTCAGCTAGTACTAGGTTAGTGCCAACCCGGTTTAGTCCTAGGTTGTCGGGTTCCCTAGTGGGTCCATTTCGGTTAGTCCTAGATTACTTATCTAGTTAGTACAGTTAGTAGAGCCTAGAGTTAGTTAGGTAGTTATTCCCCACATGTGATGACCCGTCCGCACATGCTTCCCCTTAACTACCCTAACCGAATTAGGTTAGGGTGGTCCCCTCCTTATGGTCGATTCCCTCAAGCTTTGCCCATGTGCTTGCACAATGGGTTTGTTGTACATTCCTAACTAAATATTCCTTATGTCCTATTTGAAATATTTCATTATTGTCCCAAGGACCCTCACCATGTCCTTGGGCATGCTTAATTTACATGATCATTTTAATTGATCATGTGCTATGGTATCTAGGCTTGACACATGGATGCCTCATACCCAGAGTATTGCATTAGAGATCACTATTTTAGCTTAGGTTCTTCTTTGCAGGTACAATTTAAGTACTGCTTATTCATACTTAGAAAAATTGGCTAACACCCTTAGCCAATATTTTTATATTATGCCCAATACTATACAATATTGGGCATTGGGATGCCTACATTTTCCCAAATGCATATTGGCTATCACCCTTAGCAAATATTTTTATATTATGCCCAATACTATTCAATTTTGGGCATCGGGATGCCTACATTTTCCCAAATGCATTCTTGAAACCTATTTTGGCTCTTTATAGGCATATATGTTTTTTCTGGAATATGACACTCAAAAGGCCTCATACAATCCATTAGAATTCATCATACAAGCTAATAGAATATGAATGATTAAAAATCTAGTTTCAAAATCTAGATGTTTTATATAGAAAAGCAAAAATCTAAACCTCGTCTTAAAACCGTTTCAAACTAAAAAACGAAAAGTACAAACAAAAGGGAAACCAAATCTCAATCCTCGGTATATGAGGAATCACCAATTTTCAAGTTTCTATATGAGATCCTTAGCCCTTGAAGATAAATTTGTAAGGTCAGGCCCTACTTCTGGGAAAAAATATAGGAAAGAGTATGTGTTATTACAATTATGTACCAAGTAAAGTAGACATGCATAAGAAAATGAAAACATTCTTCAGAGGGATATTTTAATTAAATGTAATGACCAATATAAAACATGATATAAAAGTCATAGAAGACATAAGTCATAAAGATGATCAATGCAAATTGAAATCATCGTAAAACACATATGAGATACTTCTTTAAGTAACCTTAGTTTAATATGGGAGATTTACCTTTAACTGAAATATAAGACCATGTAAGCTATCAACAGTGAATTTGGTGTCTTCCTCACACAAAAATGGGGTATCCTACTTGCCAATGTAAGACCATGAACTTCTAGCTTATGTGGATCCTTAGGAAATTCCTATCTAAGACAATTATCCTATTGGGGCACATAGGTATGAATAAGAAGATTGCTACGAGAAGCTCTAACTCTACTAACGCGAGATCTTCCAACTCAATATCATCTCGGTGTTAAGCTTTAACACCACAAAATAGGCTTTTTTTTAACTTGTCTTTCTTATTCATGCAAGGGCGTATCATCTTTACAATCCAAGATAAGTTATATGTCACGCATGGAAAGGTACAACTAATTAAGAAATCCAAGCAAGGTTTCATGAGAATAGATCCTTAACATTGATTCATTTTAGGAGAGAAAACCTTTCAACCTTAGACTCATTTATGTGGGAAAAAAACTTTCACATTCATGCATGAGGTAGTTATGTGAGCAATCCATTCACGATAATTAACCTCAACAACAACATATATGTATTTACTCTCAAATCAGTCTACATCATATCTCATCAGTTCCATAAGAACATATATAATTCCATAATTCACCTTTCATAGTTCAACATCCACTTTCAATAATCAATGTGTAGTAAAGATGGGCTAGACATGGCTTCATGGGAATTCATCTTATAATCATAAAACTATATCAATTCATGCATGAAAGTTCATAAATCAATTGAGTAAGTCAACATTGAAAGGAACCATGACATGAAAGAAAACCCTAAGGTTCTATTTGGAAAGTCACCTGATAATTGGAATTGGTGTAATTACTAGGGTAGTAATTACCTACCCAGCAATTACACTGTCTAGTAATTACACATGTCCTGTTTGGATGCCACAGTGTAATTACACATGTTCTCTTTGGATGCACTATTGCAATCCTAAATCATAATAAATTTTAAAAATAAAAATTAATTATTTAAAATTTGTACTAGACAAATAAGAAACTTTATAAATTAAATTAAATTAAATATTTAAGATAGAGATTGTTTTTTTAAAATATATTAATTAATAAACACATTTTCTGTAACAAATATTATGAAAAAATAATTAATTTATACTTTGTCAAATCAAAATATTTCAATTGAATTTATCTTAACAACTAAAAGTATGATGCTTTTACAAACATTGTGAAATGCATGTTTGATAAAAAGAATAATACATAAATAAAATATCATAAATTATTAAATGTTTGACAAAAATATAATGTATCAAGTCTAATTTAAAAATGACGAGCAATGTAAATTCAATATTAAGAATACAAATGAACTGTAAATATAACATAAATTATGAATTCAAAACAAAGAATTTAACATAATACTCTTATAACAAATTTCAACATAGCAATAAATATGATTCATGTTTTATTTTTCTTAATTAAGAAAATGTAAGTCTATAACCTTAATTAACAATAAATTTTATGTTAATTTTAAATTAGAATAATAATAAAATTATGCTAATGAGAAAATAAGAATGACATAAATAAATAGATATTATGAGGAAATTACATAGAAACACGTAAAGTATGGTTAAGAACTAGAAGAAAATGAAATATAATAATATAAAATAAAATATAAACTTTTAGAAATTTTTAGAATAATAAGAATAAAAAAGTACATAAAATACTAGAACTAAAAAAAACTAAAACAAAAAAAATGAAATAGAAATAAAAAAAATTAAAAAGTAATCACGTGGTAATTACGCCATGTAATTACCAGTAATTCACAACCTCTGTGTGTGAATTGTATAGTATATTATACCCTGCCAGTTACCCCAATTACATGCCGACCAAGTAATTACTTGTCCTACAAAATAGTACAATCAATTACACCAAATCCAATTATCAGGGTATCCTTCCAAACAAGCGCTAACTCAATTGAGGATTTCTAGCTTTGTAAATTTGAGAATAAAGGATCTCCGTGGAGGAAGGGGTTCCATGGATGAGAACTATCATACCTCAATGTCAAAACATTTCCTTCAATGGTGGAATTGGAGACTTTACTTGAAAGCCTAGGTTGACTCCTTCTTCTTCGAGATTTCTTGAGAGAGAAATATTTTGGTGAGGAAGACTTTTTTTTTTTTGAGAATTTGAGGAAATAGTTTTCAAATTGGGAAAATTTAGGGATAAAACATTTATATAACACTTGAGATGAAGGGTAATACAAAATATTATTAGGTTAGAATAATTAGGAAAAGACCCTAAAGCTCCTAAGAAATAGTATGTCAAGCTCGCCAATGACCTCGACCTACAGTTAATCAATCAACTCATTGATCGTGCTGGTTGGTCATTGTCACCTACGGAACCTATTTACAACTCGTACATTGAATGAAGGATCATTATGGTGAAATGTTTAAAAAGTATTGAAAATTGACATTTTTCGAACGTTGGGATGGCCATCCACTGAGATGACCTAGGGACCATGATTTAGTCCTCAAGCACTGGGTGGCTTCGTCGGAACAGGAACTAGATCCTACAAAGAACTAAAATTCTACCATTTAGAATCCAATTGTTACAAAAACACAACCAAGACCAACCCATGAAGAATAACAATAAACCACAGAACAATCTGATCCTTCTAGTAGTGTTAATGTAGAAGCCAAAGTGAGAATGTCCTTCAATCCTCGGAAATCTTCTCACAGGCTTCCGACTATAAGAATGTCACCTTATTTTGAGTATATGTGGTGAAGGAAAAGAAATAGAGGGTAATCCTTCCACAAAGTTTTTATAATAACTGGTGAAACCCAAAAAACTTTATATATCTAAAGTGGAAAAAGGTCTAGGCTAGTTCTTAACTGCCAATGTTTTCTTACGAACGTCTTGACTAGCAACAGACCTCATTCGAAACTCACATTTATTGAGCTTAGAATATAATTCATGATCCTTGATATTTTGCAACGCAATCCTCAAAAGTTCAATGTGTTCATCCTCTCTCCGTGATTAAATGAAAATGTCATCAATGAATACAATAGCAAACATATCAATGTATTGTCTAAACATTTTATTTACCAAACCTATGAATATTTCCGGAGTATTAGGCAAACCATACGACATTAACAAAAACTCATAATGACTAATCCGATTTTGAAAAGTCGTCATTTTAATGTCACTGTCTTTCATACTAAATTGGTATTGACCCAATTGGAGGTCAATTGTAGAAAAATAACTCATCGCTCCTTGAATTTGAGCGATCAAATCTCAATCCTTGAAAGAGGATACTTTTCCTTAATGGTAACCTTATTCAATTGTTAGTAATTATACACATGCAAAGTGAACCATTTTCCTATGAACAAACAAAACTACATAGCCACATGGAGTGATACATGGTTAGATGAAACCATTATCAAACAAATCTTTCAATTCTCCTTTCACTCTTGATGTTCTGCCAAATCCACATGGTAAGGAGGAATGAAGATAGGATGCATATCTAGGAGAAGGTCAATACTAAGGTTTATTTCCCTTTAAGGAGGAATACCAGGTAGATACTAGTGTAATACTTACGGAAACTCATTTACAACAAGGACCGAATCAAGAATAAGGTTTTGGAATCCGTATCCCAACCCATACTAGATGATATATGCACCACTTAGAAAAAATTATTATAGCTTTAGGTTATGAAATAAAATGACCCTTAGGCATAAAATTTCACCCTTTTCACTCTATGAAGGGCTTATTTGGAAGTTGAAACTTTACAGCTCAGGTTTTACAATCAACAAATGCATACAGAATGGAGTCGATCCATACCCAAAATAACATTAAAATCTAACATATATAGATCTACAAAATCAACATGATTTACTCGATGGTATAAGGAAATGGGACAATTTCTATGGACTCTGCTAGCCACAATACATTCATCAATAAGAGTAGAGACATAAAAAGGCTCTAACAACACATATGGAGAAAAATCAAATATCATAGCTAAATATCATGTTAGAATAGACAAAGTAGCACCTTGATCAATAAAAGCATAAACATCAAGATGAAATACTCCCAAAAAAATTTTTTAATTACATCGGGAGAACCCTCTTAATCAAGTCAAGTTTGAAGTGCATATAATCAGTTCTTCTTATGATTAGTTGAACCTTTATGACTAGGCACATCTTATTTGTCTTCTCTTCCCTTAATAGTATGTAATTGAGAATCCCTTATCCGGTGACCACTCTTACCACAATCGAAACAAGCATCCATGCCACCAGAGAATTTACCATCATAGTTCATTCCAAACATAATGTAACACTATGAAAGTTCATGACTTGGTCTAGAGCCACTCATGATGAACTAAGACTTGAAACACTTTTTATAGGCCTAAAATAATGTATTCAAACTAGTTAGGAAGTGTTAGAGTCAAAACATCAAGAAATGTCCATGACGTCGGACGACTAGTGAAATTGTGGTTAGTGTCCTTAGGCATTCTTCATGGGGTTTTAGGAGTCAAAATTTAATGAAATTAGTAAAATCTTTTAAAAATATAGAGGAGTTTGTTTAGGTTCAAAACATCAGGGTACGACTCCCCAAGAACCACCCTAAGGGCCCATGGAGAGGACCTTTCAATTTGACCCCAAAGTTATCAACTTGACAGTGTGCATCCAGGAACCAATCAACGAGCCGTCGATTGATTGACATTCCGTCGATGGCTCCGTTGGTTGACACTTATCCATTTTCAAAAATTTCCATAAGACATAGTCTCTGAATCAAACGACGACTCTCCATTACAGTGTCGTCATTTGATTGACGCCCCCTTTCACTACATAAGTTTTTAGTAAGTGACTTAATTAGTTAGTTGGTTGGTTTTTTAATTAAGTTTTAATCAAAGATTAGTTAAGTTAGTTGAAGGATTATATAAAACATTAACCTTATTTAGCTAACCTAATACCACAAATTTCCCAAACCCAAATTCTCTCAAACTTCTCTCTACTTTCTCTCTGTTTCCCAAAGACACCATTAAAGACCAAGGTCAAGATTCACTAGGGAATAGAGATTCAATATTTCTTATCCAATTTTATAAGAATTAACAAGGTATGGAATCTATTCACTCTTGGGAACTCTTTCCCTAAGAGGCTATTCAAAGTTGATTTCTAAAGTTGCCAAAATCATGGGTTTTCTTTCAATTCCGAAATTGATCTTTCAATTGGATTAGATGTTGATTTTATTTGATTATAATTGATATATTATGATTGTATATGGGTAAATTATTGTAGTTCTTTGTATTTGGCCTATTTTTATGGAATAAATCATGATTGAACCCTTTTTACCCCTACCCTAGGTTGTGAATTGCAGTTGATTTGAGTAGTGATGATACAATTGACTTAGTTGTTGTAAAGATTACTATCATACGGTTTTGTTAAGTAAATTTATGGATGAAT
Source organism: Solanum pennellii (assembly GCF_001406875.1). NCBI lineage: Eukaryota > Viridiplantae > Streptophyta > Magnoliopsida > Solanales > Solanaceae > Solanum > Solanum pennellii. The sequence goes on along the minus strand of NC_028645.1, from coordinate 39,616,464 downwards.
ATGGTTGGATTGATGGTAAGATATTGACGAGGCTTATCAAGGCTATGTTTGTAAGACTTTATAATTTTGAATCCTTTTACTACAATGATGATCGCTTATACTTGGTGATGATGTTCAATTGAAGTATTATGTGTTATTAGATTGAGATTATGATGATGTGATCAATGTAATGAAATGTCTTGATTATGTGAATTGTGATAACATGTTAATGGTATGATGATACAATTTTGAATGTTAATAACTTGTGTGCCTTACTATGATATGATGATTATAATGTGTTTGTCTCACAAAAACAGGGTTTTTATGAAAGGACATTCTGATGCAATACCTAATGAGATAATGACATGAGGGGTTAGTCTCCTATGGCCTATATTATGTTATGATGATTAAGAATGACTTAAAGACATTTCAAAAAGAGACTTTATCTTAGCATTGAGAGGTGTCCCTTCACAATGTGGGAATGTAGGTTCACAATGGTTCTCATGAGATGGAGATTACAATGCAATGGTGCATAAAGAGGCTCTCTACCATGTATCCTAGTTCTTTAACTATGTTGCCCCCATAGGAATACTAACTAGTTGATCTACATAGAATGATACTCCCATGTTTTGGTTCTACCTTGGCAAATTGACCACCTTTTTTGGTGTATGGATTCATGACACCGGATTCCATGGTTAGCTCACATGGTCTATGTCCGTTAAGGAAATTATTGCCGAAAGCAAAATGAATGAATAAAGTAATGAAATGAACACTATAAATAGGGTGACTTAAGGGGTTATATTTAGTGTAGGTATGGGTATGGGACTCTACTTATACATGGCACAAGTTGACCTTGAGGGAAGTCCTAGGGGTTTGTTCATATATGCTTGTGAAATTTATGAAATCTCTATTGGTCTAAATTGATATATATAATGAAGAACATGCATGATATGAAGATATATGAAATGTTGAGACTTCACATGAGCATTGCACTTGTAGGGTTGGATAGGGGTCATGAGTAATGGTCTTATATGTGGTGATGGTATGAACTCTTGTACATGAATTGTTATTATAATGTTATGTTGGATCTATTCATTCCTATACAATCTTAATATTATCCTATTAATGTTGATATGAGCTTATGTTGATAATACCCATGTTGACTTGACATTATGATGATGTTGGTCTTGTGTTGAATATGGACTTGTCCTACGTGATGTTATGTGTAATGGCTTGTATATTTTCTTATTGATGCATACAGGCTTTTCAAAGTGACTTAGAATGGTTTTGGACAAATCTCCATTTAAGCATGAATTTAATGGTTTTACTTGCATATGTTTCCATATTTAGTACATGTGGTTGTACTAACCCATGTTCTTTCCCTTTTTCCCAAACAATGTAGGTTCGGGCCATTGAGGTATCAAGGTTGCTTTGCAAGAAGACTTGGACTTTCCCCATGTTTTGGTAGGTATTCTAGTTTGAGGATGGCGCGACGTATTCTACCTTAGTAGTATTGCTATTATATAAAGACATTCATTTCTCTCCTATTGTTGAAGATATTGTTGTAAGCCCATTGTGGAAAATATGAATTTGTATAAGGGCTATGCCCGAATGTTCTACTTCGTTCTAGATGGTTTAATGTGAGACAACTTATTAGACTAAATTCATATGTATTGGTTATGTTTTTTAAATGAGAAGCCTAAGTAAGATTCATATGCGAAGAGTCTAAGTAAATTCCATATATGATATGTTTGAGGTCTATGTACACCTCAATATGTAAAAAGTTTCAATTTTTCCGCATTTTGACCTATGATATGTTATTATGAATTCTAAGGGTTTGTCTAAATACTCTCCGACGACAAAGACGTCGGTTACATCAAGGGGGTGCTCCCCGGTTGTGAAACATAATATAAGTAGACAAAAAAGATCCACCACAATTTCTTCCTTGTGTCTTAGGGTTAGACACCCTACATTTGTTGAACTTTAGAATCAGATTATTAGAGGAACCTTTATATAATCGTTATCGAAACTTAAAATGACCATGTCAATCAGACCTCAAATATAAAAAGTCCATGTTACTAGTTTTTTCCAATTTTTCCTCCTAGACCTTTCCTTGAGCTTATCCTCTTAAATTTCTTAAAGTATATACCATTAGATGTAAAATATTCATTTCATTGATGAACATGTCAGTACAATATTTCTTGACCACCATTTTAGACATACCCAAAAACAACTGACTCATTCTTGCCGTAGACTGGGCAATCGTAGTTGGAGCATACTTAGCAAATTTCATTAACTTGAGGAATACTCTTTTATTCTCATATTTCCTTGATCAAGGTTGATGGATTCAAGTATTTTATTCTCTCTCATCTCAAGGGGATATAATATATAATGAAAATTGACCTTAAACTTCTCCAAATAAAGAGGACTTGCATCAACTGCCCAATCATCCTTAAATTGTTCAAACCGAACTTGAGAAACACCCTTAGGTTGTTAAGTAGTCACCCCTGCTTATCCTCTTAAATTTCTTAAAGTATATACCATTAGATGTAAAATATTCATTTCATTGATGAACATGTCAGTACAATATTTCTTGACCACCATTTTAGACATACCCAAAAACAACTGACTCATTCTTGCCGTAGACTGGGCAATCGTAGTTGGAGCATACTTAGCAAATTTCATTAACTTGAGGAATACTCTTTTATTCTCATATTTCCTTGATCAAGGTTGATGGATTCAAGTATTTTATTCTCTCTCATCTCAAGGGGATATAATATATAATGAAAATTGACCTTAAACTTCTCCAAATAAAGAGGACTTGCATCAACTGCCCAATCATCCTTAAATTGTTCAAACCGAACTTGAGAAACACCCTTAGGTTGTTAAGTAGTCACCCCTGCTTATCCTCTTAAATTTCTTAAAGTATATACCATTAGATGTAAAATATTCATTTCATTGATGAACATGTCAGTACAATATTTCTTGACCACCATTTTAGACATACCCAAAAACAACTGACTCATTCTTGCCGTAGACTGGGCAATCGTAGTTGGAGCATACTTAGCAAATTTCATTAACTTGAGGAATACTCTTTTATTCTCATATTTCCTTGATCAAGGTTGATGAATTCAAGTATTTTATTCTCTCTCATCTCAAGGGGATATAATATATAATGAAAATTGACCTTAAACTTCTCCAAATAAAGAGGACTTGCATCAACTGCCCAATCATCCTTAAATTGTTCAAACCGAACTTGAGAAACACCCTTAGGTTGTTAAGTAGTCACCCCTGCTTTCCCAACTAAAGTCAACCATAATTCCCACTATATTTTATACCTTATCAACAATTTCTTGGGGATCATCATAAACCTTAGAACCATGAAATTCCAGAGGATTCATCGTTGTGAAGTCCCTTATCCTTGATGTCTTCGTACCCGCATTTGGGTTCACAAGAATATTCATCTCTCTATTGGCTTGAGTTTTCATAGCTTGATCCAACATATGAAAAGAGGCTCAAAATTCTAAGTTAATCACTTCCTCGCCAAAGGGCCGCCTAAACATTCAAAGCTTTGTGGTCAACATTCTCACATGGATTCCTTATAATCTATGATCTTCGAAGGGCCATGTCATGAGAAACATCAGAGAAGGATTGGGATAGAGACATATAGAGTTACACTCTGTCGCATGACTTTAGAATAATTAAAGCAGTGGAATTTCGTAATGATCATATACCCTCTTATTCATAAATGTGTCGTGTTTCACGCTCATCATTAGACTCTACTTGACGTGTCTTGTGAGACAACCTAGGATCTTTCTAAGCCTTGTTATCTGAATACCAATTTTGTCACGACCCAAACTATTTCATAGGTATAACATGTAACAAAAGACCCTATACAATCCTCTTAGCATACATTATACAAGTAAAAGAAATAAATATTTCAAAGAGCATTCCTATATCATAAAGTAGCTTGACAAAGAAGAAGTCTAACAGTCTCAATAAGTCATATATTACATAATAAATAACTTATTGGTACGTATACCAAACATTTCATACAAAGTATAAAAACTAAAATAAAGAAATCAATAAGAGTGTCTCGATCCTTGAAATAGAGGACTTCCTAATCCTTGAGTGTCAAAAGATCCACTAGCCATGAGTGTGAGAGGCAGGAGCATCAGACCCTATATCAGTTAAGTAATGTAGGTACAAGTATGAATAAAATATGGAATGTAATAAGTTCTACAAATACATAACATATATGAAATCATGCTAAAAAGCACTTTACATCAATGCCCAAGCTAAAGCATAAGATAATAGGCTAAAAGACATGATTCATAAATATGCCATTGAAAGCTAGAATGTTTAAAACACTTTGTGAAATACCTCAAAAGTAACTTAGTTCATTACTGTGGGAAGTTTACCATTAATCGACATAGACCATGTGAGCTAATATATGAAATAGGGTATCTAGACCACACCGAAAGGAGATTTCTTTACTTGCCAAGGTAAGAACCAAGATTATGAGCTTAAGAGGATACACTAGAAATTCTCTATTTGAGAACAACCTATAGTGGCACATAGTTATGGGACTTTAGGGATTGCTACTAAAGGTCCATGGATGCTCAATGGAAAGTTCATCCCAAATTTCCACTCTATTCTAAGTAATCTCATAGTATAGTAATTAATCATATTCAAATATCATAGATTAAAAGGAACAATTAAGCGACCAATCGACGCTCGTGTTTATTCATAATATCTCCCAAGACTCGATTAAACTTGTGTGAGAAAACCTTTCAACCTCATGAATTGTTATGTGATAAAACTTGTCAAAATCAGGTTCTTAATAATATGTGAGAAAACCTTTCACAACAACACTAATACTTTATTCTCAAATCATCCTCAAAAAGATTTATATCATTTTATGAATGCATGCATATCTTCAAAATTCATAGTTCATAGTTCATAGTTCATAAGTTCATCAGTTCATAGTTTAAAATCATAGATTCTACATGGTTCATATAAATTAAACTCAATGTCATGTATTTAATTCAATTCTTGCATTAGAAGATATAAATTTACCAATAAGTTTACAATTGAAGAGAATTGTGAGTATTGAATAAAATCCTAACTTTTCAATTGGGAATCTAACTAATAAAATTGGGAGATAATTGAATCCTAGATAGGAAAGGACTCCATAGGTGAGTACTGACATACTTTAGTGATTACGTCCCATAGCTATGGTTAATTAAGGATATTGAAGTGAAATCCTTATTTTCCCTTAGCTTTAGACAGAGAATTTTGGGATTGAACTTGGAGGGAGTTAGAATTTAGGTGAATGATTTAGAATGGTTAATTTTATGAATTAATTCAATTTTATAGTGGTGAAATGACATATATTAAGTGTTAAAATCATATGGGAACTACCAAAATGACCCTAACCCTAAAAATCTAACAAGTGACCCTAAAAGGACCTCTAAACAGATTTTACAATTCACCACATGTTGTTTAGAGATTTGTGCAAGTGACATAAATTTGTGGAAGCCCTAGATTAAGCCTAATAAAACCATATAAGGTTGCATAAAAGGTTCTTGGAATTACGCATTAACCCACTTTAACCTTTTCAAAGTTTGAGGTGTTACACTTTCACGGGTCGTGCACTAGTCCGTAAAAAAAAGCACCAAAACCTAGAACCTCAATTTTACAATTACAATCACGAGATGTTGAGTCATCTATGAACCCTGGAAGGGTCTGTGAAAAACAACTTTGAGAACCCAAATATCATTTCCTTTCACGGGAACCTTCACGAATTGTGAATTAGTGTATAGTCTGTAAAAGGCAACCATCGATAGCTCAGTTAGTTTTAAAGTCAAAGTTGTAAGACCCACAAAATCAATTAAGGTGTCTAGAGCCTCACATGAACCTTATAATCTTTTTAACATGTTAATTAAGTGTTTTAACGTATGTATGATTGATTGAAGTCATTTTGAAGTCAAACGTACAAGACATTCAAAAGTTAGACCTTGGACGTACTTGAGTGTGTGTATCATGTTTGATGTGTTGCGAGTGTTATTTAATGCTCAAACTTTTATGGAAGGTCCTTGACATATTAGTGAGTTTATTTATGTTGGAAACGTCTGGACACAACTCCCCAAGGGCCCCGCAAAAGGCCGTCAATGAGGACCCAAAGTATGCCTAGGCACTCCCTTAGCAGTGTCTACCTACCACTGGCAAACGATGGCCCTCAGACCCAAAGTACAACCCTCAGACCCAAATGATGAATGCCACCTACGGCCCGTCATTTGGACTATTGGGCGTTGATGGTTGTCCGTGGATGCAGCCTGTGTCAACTGTCAGGTGCACTGTTAAGTGAAAGGGGTGAATGTGAATTTTACCCCACGTCCTATCCTGACTCTAAGTTGTTATTTTAACTATTTTGGGTATACTAAGTTAGTTAAAAAGATCAAAACCCCAAAGCCAATTCATATTTTAAAATTAGACTTCTCTCTCCAAAAGAAACCTCTCTAGAAACCTCCATTGGAGATTAAGCTCAAGAACTACTTGGAGCTTGAATTACCATGGATTCTTCATGAATATTTAGTTGTTCTCTCCTATAATAAGGTATTGTGGTCCTTCATCTTTAGATAACCTTCCATCTAAAGAGTTCCTTCAAGTTTTTCAATGAGAATTGATAACCAAATTGTCTATCATCAAATCTAGCCACGTGTTCTTTCTCAAATTGATTTCAAAAGCATGCTTATTATGAACTTATATTTAAGTACTGATATTAAAGTTGTCACGACCCGGATTCTTGAATCGAATTGCCATCGGCGTCGTTGACGTCTCAGAGGTTGCAGACAAGCCTCATGTTGCATTCATCACATTAATCTAGTTAAATTTAGTGGAAAATTCAAAACTTTTTATGTGTATTAATTTTACTTAGACTTCATATAGTCATTACATATTTGCAGCATATACTAAGATCAACATAAAGAACAACCATCTAGCATAAAGAATCAATTCGAAACTGAATATGAATATATCATAAATAGTTTGGTAAACACGGCCTTATTACAAATCTTCAAAATGAAAGTTCGAAAGAAACACTAGGGACATCATCCACTAGCTATGTCAAAAAATATGGCTAGACTAAAACTTTAGCATCCTCGAAATCAAGAGGACCTACCAAATGGTTTGGAGAAACGCTGAAGTCCAAACCGCTGCAAGTATTGTCAATTTGCCCTCTGACCTGCACCTATAAAGTAGTAAATAATGGGGGGTTAGTACACCACCTGTACTAAGTATGGGTGCATGCACACATACACATAAATTTATGCATGATCAATGAAAGCTCTTCCTAAGCAACATGCCATTTCTTGAAAGTGACATCATTAGACTTTCCTAATTCATCAGTTGTGAATTATGGTATGAATATGATGTATTTTAATGCATCAAAAGCACACAACTCATTTTCTATATGATTACAACACATTAGTAACATCAACATAATTTTTAAACAACTTGAGCGAAGATTTGAAAAATTGGTCTTCCTAACCCGAGAGCTCCTTTTTTGACACTTAGATTATTTTTCAGTCTTTTTCTTCTTGTTGTTGAGTATTTCAATAATTCCATTGGTCCTATGTTTTACATACAAGTTCAATGATTCCTTTTATTCCCATACCCACAATGAATTGATGTAAGTAATCCAAGGTCTAAAGAATGATTTCCCTACCTTATAGTGAATCATTCTTTACTCTATGTATTCATTAACATTTCATAGACCAATTTCATAGGCTATGCCATCTGTTTCATTACTTTCATGTTAGGGAAGTTATAAGTTATTTAATTACCACGATATTCCTATTTTCCTTCTTTGCATCATAAAAGAAGTCATTATAAGCCAATCTTATTTGTCTTTGCCCATTATTTGCTGAAACTTCATGAGTGTGATATTGGCAATTGACATTCTTAAGATCTTCTTCATTCTTCACTTTGAACATACGTTCCATCATTATCATTCATTATCACTTTCATAGAGACATCATAGGGAATAAGATCATGCGAGCTAACATGAAATCCAGTGTCTTCCCCACACTGAAAAGAGATGATTCACCGGTTAAAATGAATCTAGAACATGTGAGCTACTCATGGAATCTAGTGTCTGTCCCACACTGAAAGGGGTGATCCCCAGCTAAGGCGAATCCATCTCAAGTGTTCACTCCACACAGAAAAGGAGTGGCTCAAGGCTATAGTGAACCAAGAACATATCGTGAGCATTAACTGACATAGATCATCTAAGCTAAACATGAAATCCAGTGTCTGCCCCACACCGAAAAGGGGTGGAATCACCGGCCAAGGTGAAACCTTACATGCCTAGATCGCTTAGGTGGAAACCACTAGCTAGTTCCTGTATTGTCTAGACATAGTTCGAAGACTGGATACTTAATGAGACTACTTATCAACCTCGGTGGTAGCCTCATCTTCATGAAACATTCACGTGCAAGCACATGCTCATAACTAGTCTATCAGTGCTATGCTAAATTTCATTATCTTCTTTATCTTTTAGAGTTGACTCAAGCATTATGGAAACTTACTTCTAGATTGAGATTTACTTACTCTTTTGATGACTTGTCATCCTTACTTTATATTTATGAAATGTGAATTGCTCTTACATATCATCCTTACTTACATTGATGAAATGTGAATTCCCGTTACTTATCATCCTTACTTTACATTGATGAAATGTGAATTGTCCTTACATATCATCCTTAGGTATCAATGAAACTAGTCTCACACATTCTAACACCTTCATTCGTGAGCATTCTTTTAACATAGCAGCTTAGGTGTAAGTAAGACTTGTCTCACTTACTTTCACACACCATTCTGGTCACTCACATAATTTAGACCCCTTTAATTATGTTATAACTCATGTTACTTCTTTACTTTAGTGTAGTATCTTCATATCATTGTTTATGGACGATGAGTACTTCTTTCAATGAGTTACATATGTTCATGGTTCATTCTTGTAGAGCATGTTGGGAGTTGTCCAAATGTATGTCATGCCCTTGGTTATGGATTCATTGAATTACTTGAGAAGTGCGTATAATATATTTGATACTCTTACTACACAAGATTGGCATATTATTAGTATTGGCTCAACATTTGGGATGTTAAACTAGCAAGCCATTTTTTTATTGGCATAATCCAATTTTACATATGTTCATATTTAAATTGCCTAGGTATGAACCTTTAGACAATCTTTCAATCATTTACATAAGCTGTTATCCATTAGCATGCATTCGTTTTGACCAAATAGTGTTAGCCAATTTTATTGGCATCACATAGTCCACTACACCATTTTAGGCCTACGACCACACTTATTCTGGACTACACTTGTAAAGTGTTGCCTAAAGTAGTTTTGGGAATGCTTTTAAAGCGTAGCCAAAATTTTTAACTTTTAGCTACAATAATTTTGGCAACACTTCAAAAGTGTACTCTTTAATAATATAAGATACACTTTATAAGTGTTGTTAAAATATGATATAATTGGCAACACCTATTTACATATATGACCACACTTCTAAAATGTCCTATTTTTATTATTGAAAACACAACCACTTTATAAGTGTTGCCTTAAAATTTTTCACTCAAATATTATATTCCCTCCAATATTTTTAACACTCCCTCCCATTTTTATTGGCCAAAAAAATAAACATTAATTAATGACAAAACAAAAAGACTTTCTATTTCCTTCTCCCTTTCCCTTTCCTTTTCTGAAGAACTCACGCTTTCCCTTTCCTTTCTCTGATATTGTGCTGAAGATGGAGCTATTTCGTTCAAGTCACGCTTTCCCTTTCCTTCCTCGAGCTGAAGAACTCACAATTTCATTTATCCGAGCTGAAGATCGAACTGAAGATCGAGCTGCAAAACTCATCGAGCTGACCGAGCTTTCTCTTCTCCAAGATGAAGATTTTTTCAAGGTAAGAGCTGAAGATTTCATCCAGTTTCTATTTATATGACATAGTTTCAATCATTTTTTTTTAAACTTGCGTGTTAAATTTGTTTTGACATTTATGTAGCTATAAAACTTTTGAAACATGTAGATTCTCCTGAGTAGCTAAGCTGAAACACAGAAGAATTGAGTTGAAGATTCTCCTCTCCAGATTTTGATTTGCTCGACGAAATGAAGAGTTGATGCTGAAGAACTGGGGATCGAAGAAATAAAAATCGAAGAGTTGAAGGACGGAAGCTGAAGAACTGATTTCATCAAGTAAGTACAAATTTAGACTTACAAATTTACAAATTTCATCAGTCGTTTTGGCCATAAGTATAGATAGTAACTCTATTTCCTGGAAATCTGTCAAAAC
>NC_028645.1:39528490-39605564 GCF_001406875.1 Solanum pennellii | reverse complement strand
ATTTATTGTGTACACATTTAGAATATTGATGTATAAGTATGGGTATGTACACAACACATACTATCTTTTGGTTGTACATGAAATATTTCTCGAAGTTTATTTGAAATATATCGCTTCAATTTAATGACTAATTAGTTCATTTTGTGTTTTAGGTCACTTGTATGTATGTAAATATATTATATATATTTGTGCTACATGTAGGCTTATAAATATTGAAGTTACACTTTGTAAGTGTTGCTCTAGGTAGATAAAAAGTTACACTTTGAAAGTGTTGCAATAGATGACCCATAAAAGGCAACACTTTTTAAGTGTGACCAATAAATCTGAAAAGGCAACGCTTTTAAGTGTAGTCTAACAAAAACTAGGTGTTGCTAATGCACGTCTTCAAAGCGTGCCCTTATACCTATTTGGCTACGCTTTATAAGTGTAGCCAAAGATGGCAACATTTAAAAAGAGTTGCCTAATGTCAAAGGTTACGCTTCTTTTGGGCAGCCCCTAAAAAGTGTTGCTGAATGTCCAAAAGTGTAGCCTTTTATCAAAGGCCACACTTTTTGCTAGTTTAGGCTACACTTACGTGGTGTTGTTGTAGGCCGAAAATGGTGTAGTGGTCAATTCATACAAGATGTGATTTCATAGAGATCTTTTAAGCCAATCTAAGTTCATAACATTAGGCATAACATTTTTAAAATTTTTGACAGCATCATATTAACATTTGATGAATATAACATCTTCATAAAGTCACAGTAAATATGAATTAAGACGTCACACATCACACTTAACATTTTCGGTCATATCTTAGTAATAAATCGTTCTTTAATTCACGTAAGGAACCCTTAGAATCCAACGAGTTTGATTCATAGTTCTTTCGACATTCATATTCCAAGAACATTAAACATAAAATCACCCAGCACCACATACCAAAAACATTATCTCTAACCTATGCAACATGGAATCGAAAAGAATACTAGGGACAAGGAGTTAGACGAGAACACGGGAAAAACCCTAGTTTTCAAGATCTTTGAATCGTTTGAAAGAAATTTCTCTTGGAAAAAGAAGTCCAGGAGAGAAATCCATAACTTATGTAGATTTGAATCTACGACTATCACCCTAACAAAATCCTTCAAAACACTTGAAATCGCCCAAGAAAAGCCTCTAGCGTTCTTACGTTTTGCGGTTTGCATTCTACTGCCTTAGCATCGTGAGTTCTCAAGATTTGATCGTGAATTCTAGGTTTAGGAAATTATATTGAACTATAAAACATAAGACCTAATTAAGTTAATTAAATAATGAATTAGTTAATTACTAAAACGCCCCTCCTAAATTTACTAGACATAGGAGAACCATTGACTTAGACAATTTTAAAAATTGGCTAAGTGTCACGGCTTGACCAAGGCTCTAAGTTACTTAATTAGTCTGCTTAATTAATTAAATAAGGGACATAGGGAAATTACCAAAACATCCCTAAGTCACTTGGTGTAACAAAACTAAAAATGGATAAGCTAAGAAATGCTTAATGTGTCAAGAATGACTATGATTAGACCAGGGTTCACACGGATTAATGCGCATAGAACCAGACCTCAGAACCCTTGCTACAGCCAAGCCAACTAACTTGGGGAGTTATTTGAGCTTGTAAAGGTTGGGTCCAACCATGTTGGACTCTCGAATAAGAAGATTTACTTGAAGGACTCTTTACCGAACTTAAAAAGGGAAAATCTTAGGTTTGGAGGGTCTAGGGGTAAAATGATCTTTTTCTAGGCTAAGGCTAGTATCATAATTACCCTAAATATATAATTAACTATTTAATTTATAAGGTGGAGGGGTATTTTGGGTAAAGAGGGCCGAAATTTGGCTCTTGAAGTGAAGTCTTGCTCCACCTGGGTTCGAACCTAGGTCGAAGCAATGAATTAAAGTAATTTTTATTTCAGCTATTGAATTAACATATTTTAATTAATAATTATTATTAATCATCTTTTTATTAAATAAACAAAACCTTATTGACTAAGTCCTAAAACTAGACTCCTAAGCCTCCTACAACTTCCACTCTCTCACGTTTATCTCTCCACTCTCACGCTCAATTCTCTTATTCTTTCTCACGTATTTTCTATGACAAAATAAGATAGAAAAGAAGAAAAATAAACCATGTTCTTCACACTTGAAGAACTCACATGAAATCACAAGAAAACAAACATTAATCGCACACTACGCTAAGGGAGGTTGTCATTCGAGTGAAGTTGATATTGAGGAGGCTTAGACGTGTTCTTGGGTGAAGTTTTTGAGCATCAAGTCAAGAGTTTAACGTCAAAAAGGTATGGGTTCTCTTCTCTTTTGATCCTTTTCCCAAGAGACCCCTTAAGGTTCAGAATATTCATTCTGAAAACTAGGATCGTTCCCCGTTGCATGTCCCTGTCACTATCTCCAATTGAATCATAGGTTGGTTATGTTTGCTGGTAGAAAACTAGGGTTGAAACCTGTTTTCGTGATGATTATGTGTTTATATGTATATTTGGAATTATGTGACTATGTTGATGTTTCCGAAAATGTAACTACGTGTGTATGTGTGTGTTGCCGTGGATATTGTTCATGGTTTAGGACTTGAAATGGCATGATAGTTCTTTATATTTCATGTACACATGTTGATGTAATTGTTATGTTCATATGAGTTGAAATGTGGCTTATTTGAGGAATAATGTCTTGGCTAAACGAATTCATGAAGACGCACCTAAAACGTTTTAAATGCACTACGAAATTCCCCTAAGAACTAAGGTGTAACTTGATGAAAGGATGCTGAAAAATTAAAAGAAAATTTCCAGCTTCTATTGATGAATTTCGGTCAGCAAAGAGGGTTCAAAATGTAGAAAAAAATGAATTAAAACAAGTGAGGTCATAAAGGATTGAACCCGTGACCTCACCATGTTAAAAACCATGAAAAGAAAGAAGTAAAAAGAAATGTGGTAAAGGGGATTCGAACCATGGTATTGGCTGAAAAACGTAACTTTCTAAAAGAAAAAATAAGAAATGAGAGGAGTGGGATTCGAACCCACCACCTCTCAATCAGATTTAAGGAAGAGTAAAAGAAAATAAAATAAAATGTGAGGCGTGGGAATCGAACCCACGACCTTTAGGCAATGAATGAGAGTAAGGATAATGAAAGAAAAGAAATGTGAGGCGTGGGAATCGAACCCACGACCTCTAGGCAGTGAAGGAGAGTCAAATGAATTGAAAGAAAAGGGATGTGAGGCGTGGTAATCGAACCCACGACCTCCTAGGCAGATTTAAGGAGAAAAAATAAAAGAAATTAAAGAGGGGCTTTAAGGGTTCGAACCCACAACCCCTCGGCCAAAGGAGAGAAATTTAATGGCAATGAAAATAAAAATAAATGAGGTTGTGGGGGTTCGATCCCACATCCTCTTAGTTCCAATAAGCGAAAAATGAAGAGAGAAATTAAAGGAAAAACAAAATCAAGGCATTGGGGCTCGAACTTGGGTCCTCAAGCCGTATGAATAAAACCAGAATGAATAAACAAATGTAGTGTTGTTCAAGGGATTTGAAAACCGGGTTCCCTTGACCAAATTCCCTATTGATACATAAGTCGTACGTGAATTAAATGTTCTAGAATAATGATGCCTACTTAGATCGAAATTCAGATCTTGGCATATATACAAGATGTATAAGTCTTGTACCACATAATCTTAGGAAGATATGAATCACTTAAACGAATTATGAATGAAACCTCATGGCTTGTATGCATAGATCCATAAGTCTAACATACGTTTAAAAAAAATAAGTGAACCTAAGATGTATGTAATGAAATGATGAACCCTAAAAAGGTTAAGTAAGAGTGTAAAATACACTAAATGGCCAAGTGCATTGGCATATGATTAAAAAAATATTATTTAATGAAATGATGAAACCCTAGAAGGGTTAAGTAAGAGTGTGAAGCACACAAATTGCCAAGTACATTGGCATATGATGAATTGAACATTCACGTAAAAAGGGGTGAGTAATTATGAAGAACAAATGTGCTAAGGTTAATGAATGTGGTGACAACATGATATGAGGCTAATGTAAAAGATGAGAGCAGTCTCAAATGAGCCTAAGTAAATGTTACCAAAACGTACTCACCTTTGAGAGTGTAAAGTTAATGAAGAGACTAGTCTCTATGAACACTCTAATGAAAGTATTGAGATGAACACACTTAATAGTAATGATGAGATGAGAAATCATCTACTGAGCTAGGATGTCCTCATACTAGAAGACAATTTCCATGATGTATGAGTTGAATGTAATGGAACTTTATACTGAGCACCGATAGAATAGCGATGAGCGGTGATGCCTTCTTTCGGGAAGGGCGGAGGTTCATGTAACTCTCATTAGATGATACTGTTCGGAATGCCGGGTATGGGTATCCTTATATCTACTAGTCTTCGAACCTATACTGCCAATATAGGGATCTGGCGGGGTTCAATTACCATGTACGCTAGCATGTTTTGGGTCACTTTGGCCGGTGATTCCACCTCTTTTTGGTGTGGGATTTCACGACACTAGATTTCATGATACTCACATGATCTATGTCGGTTAAAGTTAAGGTTCCCAATGAATGAATAAATGAGGCCAGTCTCAAATGATGAACATAATGAAATGAATGGTATCAAATGTGTTAGGGGAGGATGATCAAGAGGTGAGTTAGACTCAAGCAATGACATTAGATCATTCTTTGTCATTGCACAACGAACCCGATGAATGTCTTAAACTACATCCTAGGTATAGCTGGTGTTCACACTAGCCTATGAAAGAAATGAAATGAAGTACGTATGAATGAATGAAGCAGACTCTGTGTTTTTTAATGAAGACTCCCTAGTTGAGGTCCCATATGTTGAGCCCTCTTTTTTGGGAAGTCTTAATGTAAAGTCCATGATTCAAAGGTCTCATGGCATATGAATAAATGATATGAACAACGTTATGTGTTATATTAATTATGATATGTGTTATGTGTACGTTGTTGTGTGTTGTGTGCGAAACTGTAAGTATGATGGTGCATGTTACTCTCATGGCATAACTTTCCTAATCCAAATTTGGAAAGATCATAAACATTCCTAATACAAATTTGGAAAGTTCACTCACTTTCCTAATCTAAATTTGGCAAGTCCATTGACTTGACCTGCTATAATCATGTTTCTAGGAAAGAGCTATTCTTACTAATGCATGACCTTGGTGTGTGCTTGCATATACCTATACTCAGTACAAGTGTGTACTAACCCTATACTACTCTAAACTTTTAGGTGCAGGCACAGGTGGACGCTAGAGCTACAGGATCAACGCTGCAGCTATCCGGACGTCGATTATTCATCCGAACTTGGTAGGCCCTCATGCTTTCGAGGATGCTTGCGCATTTACATTCTAGGTTAGTTGTAGGGTTGAGCTAGTGTAGTATGTTCCACTAGCGTTTCTTTCCTGTTTTTGTTTAGACATTGTATGGGTGCAATTTTTGCAAGTACATCTTTATCGTTATAATAAAATGCTTCTTTCATTTGATGATATTATTGTTAGATGGTTGATGGTGAACAATTATATATGTAATAGAACGTTTAGTAAGCATGTTAGGAAACAAAAAATTTCAAATTTTCCTCTAAAATTAACCTAGATGAAGAAAGAATGACGTCTGTAAGCTTGTTTGTGACCTCTGAGAGGTCAACAACGCCGGTCTCGTCTGGGGTCTAGATTTCGGTTGTGACAAAGTTGGTATCAGAGTCCTAGGTTAAAATACAGAAATAATAAGTTCACATCAACCACATTGAGTAGTTTCTAAGTCATGGTAGTGAAAATTTCCCTTGTTCTAATGTTATCGTGTCTTTCCTAATGTTTGACTTCTTGGTGTTAGGAGCGTGTCTAACATCAAATTTTTGTTGTTAACAGAGAATGAACACTATGAGAACTATTGGTCAGAGGAGAGGAGTAGCAGCTGTTGGGGACAATGAAGTTCAACCACAGGCTCCAGCTGAAGGAGTAGCCATGCCAGTTAAACCTGATGGGTTGACTGTTGCTGAGGTGAGGGCATCTCTGGCCCATATGGCACCGGCCATCACCATGCAATCTCAGGCCATGACTACCCTGGTCAACCAGCAGAATGTTCAAAGGGAGAACCCTTTGGTATGTAACGTGGATTATAGGCTAGGAGACTTTACAAGGATGAATCCTCCTATCTTCACAGGGTCCAAGACTTCAGAGGATCCCAGGAATTCATGGATGAGTTACACAAGATTTTGGTGGCCATGAGGGACAAAGATACTGAGAAGGTTGAGTTGGCTTCCTATCAGCTCAAGGATGTTGCACAGAGTTGGTGCAAGATGTGGACGGATAGCCGAGCTTTTGGTGTAGTTCCGGTCACGTGGGAGCATTTTAAGACAGCCTTCCTGGAGAGATTTTTCCCCAGGGAGATGAGAGAGTCCAAGGTTGAGGAGTTTATCAACCTTAAACAGGGATCGATGACAGTCAAGGAGTATTCCCTGAAGTTTGTAAAATTATCCAGGTATGCCACTTCTTTTGTGTCTAACAATAGAGACGAGATGAGTAGATTCTTTACAGGGATTGCTGAGGATCTCAAGGAGGAGTGTAGGGGAGCTATGCTGCATGACAGCATAGACCTTTCCAGGCTTATGTTCCATGTCCAGCAAGTGGAGAAAAGCAGGAAGAGGAAGCACACTAGGGCAGAGAATAGTTCAAGGAAAGCTGAGAAGAATTTTTCAAGGAAGAGTTGTACTGAAATCAGGGATAAGCCCAGGTTTAAGAAGGGACTCTCCCACCAATGGGAGTAAAGTTCATCCAAGGGTTGCTATGATAGGAATTCTAAGTCCAGAGTTAAAAGAAACAATGAAGTAGATACACCTCATGAGACACCACCTTGCAGGAAGTGTGGCAAACTATATAGAGGAGAGTGTATAATGGGCACTAACGCTTGTTACAATTGTGGCAAATCGGGTTACATGGTGAAGGATTGTTCGATTAGGAGAAGTCAAGAACAAGGGAAGGAGAGAGTTCAGTCTAATGGTCAATGTGAAGAGGATCCAAGGATGCAACGATTGTTCACATTCAAGTCTAGGGGTGTAGGGGAAGGCACCTATGATGAAGTCTCGGGTGAGTAGCCTTAATTAGTCCTTAAGGTATTTGACTGTGTATGGTGTGCACAAGTATGAGGTTAATATGTTTGAATCATAATGTTGGTTGCTGATTTGTATGATTTATATGTTTACTTGTGTTGTATGCTTTGATGAGACTAGTTTAGGAAAGAGTTCCTTAGTCAATTAATGTGAAACTACTAGTAGGTTTCAACGATGTGCACCATCATGTTAATATATGAATCAGATATTCACCAATGGGGAGTATTGGATTACCTATGAATGCGCACGTTCTATAGATGACTTACTTATTGTTAGTAAAGAGTAGTGTCATTCGGGGAGGAATGTTCCTAAAAATGGGATAATGTAACAACCCTAAAAAATTGATTGATGCGCGTAGAATCAGACCTCGGAACCCTTGCTACAGCCAAGCCAACTTACTTGGGGAGTTAGTTGAGTTTTGAAAGGTTGGGTCCAACCATGTAGGTCTCTCGAATAGAAAGATTTACTTGAAGGGGTCTTTAACGGACATAAAAAGGGAAAATCTTAGGTTTGGAGGGTCTAGGGGTAAAATGGTCTTTTTACAGGATAAGGGTAGTATCTAAATTACCCTAAATATATTATTAATTATTTAATTAATAAGGTGGAGGGGTATTTTGGGGAGAGAAGGCCGAAATTGGGCTCTTGAAGTGAAGTCTTGCTCCACCCTGGTTCGAACCTAGGTGGAAGCAATGAATTAAAGTGATTTTTATTTAAGCTATTGAATTAATGTAATTAATTAATAATTATTATTCATTAGCTGATTTAAAAAAATAAAAATCATATTTTTATTAAATAAACAAAACCTTATTGACTAAGTTCTAAAACTAGACTCCCAAGCCTTCTACAACTCCCACTCTCTCACGTTTATCTCTCCACTCTCACGCTCAATCTCTCTTATCCGTTCTCACGTATTTTCTATGCCAAAATAATATATGAAGTCAAAAAAATAAACCAAGTTCTTCACACTTGAAGAACTCACACGAAATCACAAGAAAACAAACATTAATCGCACAGTAGGCTAAGGGAGGTTGTCTTTCGAGTGGAGTTGATATTGAGGAGGCTTAGACGTGTTCTTGGGTGAAGTTTTTTTGCAGAAAGTAAAGATTTTAACGTCAAAAAGGTATGGGTTCTCTTATCTCTTGGTCCCTTTCCTAAGAGACCCCTTAAGGTTCAGAACATTCATTCCGAAAACTAGGATTGTTCCCCGTTGCATGTCCCTATCACTAGCTCCCATTTAATCATAGGTTGGTTACATTTGCTGGTAGAAAACTAGGGATGAAACGTGTGTTCGTGATTATTATGTGCTTATATGTATGTTTGAAATTATGTGACTTATATTGATGTTTCCAAAAATGTAACTACGTGTGTATGTGTGTGTTGCCATGGCTATTGTTCATGGTTTAGGATTGAAATGGCATGATAGTTATTTATATTTCATGTACCCATGTTGATGTAAATGTGATGTTCATATGACTTGAAATTTGACTTATTTGAGGGATAAGGTCCTGGCTAAACGAATTCATGAAGACGCATCTAAAACGTTCTAAATGCACTACGAAATTCCCCTAAGAACTAAGGTGTAACTTTATGAAAGGATGCTGAAAAACTAAAAGAAAATTTCCAGCTTCTATTGATGAACTTCGGTTAGCAAAGAGGTTTTAAAATGTTGAAAAAAATGAATCAAAACAAGTGAGGTCATGGAGGATTGAACCCGTGACCTCACCATGTTAAGAACCATTAAAATAAAGAAGTAAAAAGATATGTGGTGAAAGGGATTCGAATCATGGTATTGGCTGGAAAAGGTAACTTAAAAGAAAAAATAAGGAATGAGAGGAGGGGGATTCTAACCCACCACCTCTCAATCAGATTTAAGGAAGAGTAAAAGAAAATAAAATAAAATGTGAGGCGTGGGAATGGAACCCATGACCTCTAGGCAGTGAAGGAGAGTAAAGAAAATGAAAGAAAAGAAATGTGAGGCATGGGGATCGAACCCACGACCTCTAGGCAGTGAAGGAGAGTCAAAGGAAATGAAAGAAAAGAGATGTGAGGTGAGGGAATCGAACCCACGACCTCCTACGCAGATTTTTAAGGATAAAAATTAAAAGAAATTAAAGAGGGGTTGTGGGGATTGGAACCCACAACCCCTCGGCCAAAGGAGAGAATTTAAAGGAAATGAAAATAAAAAGTAAAAGAGGTTGTGGGGAATCGATCCAACATCCTCTTAGTTCCATTAAGCGAAAAATGAAGAGAGAAATTAAGGGGAAAACAAAATGAAGGCACTGGGGCTCGAGCTTGGGTCCCCAAGTCGTATGGATCAAACAAAAATGAATAAAAAAATGCAAGTATTGTTCATGGGATTTGAAAACCGGGTTCCCTTGCCCAAATTCCCTATTGATACATAAGTCATACGTCAATTAAATGTTCAAGAATAATGCTACCTACTTAGATCAAAATTGAGATCTTGCCACACATACAAGATGCATAAGTCTTGTACCACACAATCTTAGGAAGATATGAATGATTTAAACGAACTATGAATGAAGCCTCATGGCTTGTCTGTATAGATTCATAAGTTTAACATACCTTTAAAAAAATAAGTGAACTTAAGATGTATCTAATGAAATAATGTAACCCTAGAAGGGTTAAGTAAGAGTGTAAAACACACTAAATGGTCAAGTGAATTGGCATATGATGAAACGAATATTATGTAATGAAATGATAAAACCCTAGAAGAGTTAAGTAAGATTGTGAAGCACACAAATGGCCAAGTACATTGGCATATGATGAATTGAACATTCACGTAAAAAGGGGTGAGTAATTATGAAGAACAAATGTGCTAAGGTTAATGAATGTCGTGACAACATGATATGAGGCTAATGTAAAAGATGAGAGCAGTCTCAAATGAGCCTAAGTAAATGTTACCAAAAGGTACTCACCTTTGAGAGTGTAAAGTTAATGAAGAGACCAGTCTCTATGAACACTCTAATGAAAGTATTGAGATGAACACACTTAATAGTAATGATGAGATGAGAAATCATCTATTGAGTTATGATGTCCTCATACTAGAAGCCAGCTTCCATGACGTATGAGTTGAATGTAATGGAACTTTATACTGAGCACCGATAGACTAGCTACGAGCGGTGATGTTGTATTTCGGGAAAGGCGGAGGTTCACGTAACTCTCATGAGATAAGACTGTCTGGCATGCCGGGTAGGGGTCTCCTTATAGATCTAGTCTTCGAACCTATACTGCCAATATAGGGATTTGGCGGGTTCAATTCCCATGTACGCTAGCATGTTTTGGGTCACTTTGGCCGATGATTCCACCTCTTTTTCAGTGTGGGGTTTCATGACACTGGATATCATGATGCTCAAATGATCTATGTCGGTTAAAGTTAAAGTTCCAATGAATGAATGAATAAGGCCAGCCTCAAATGATGCACATAATGAAATGAATGGTATAAAAGGTGTTAGGGGAGGATGATCAAGAGGTGAGTTAGACTCAAGCAATGACATTAGGTCATTCTTTGTCATTGCACAACGAACCCGATGAAAGTCTTAAACTACATCCTAGCTGGTGTTCACACTAGCCTATGAACGAAATGAAATGAAGTACGTATGAATGAATGAAGCAGACTCTGTGTTTGCTAATTAAGTCTCCCTAGTTGAGGTCCCATATGTTGAGCCCTCATTTTTGGGATGTCTTAATGTCAAGTACAAGATTCCAAGGTCTCATGGCATATGAATAAATGATATGAACAATTTATGTGTTATATGAATTTTGATATGTGTTATGTGTACGCTGTTGTGTGTTGTGTGCAAAATGTTATGTATGAAGGTGCATGTTACTCTCATGGCATAACTTTCCTAATCCAAATTTGGAAAGATCATGAACTTTCCTAATCCAAATTTGGAAAGCTCACTCACTTTCCTAATCTCAATTTGTCAAGTCCACTAACTTGACCTGCAAAATCATGTTGCTACGAAAGAGCTATTCTTACTCATGCATGTCCTTGGTATGTTCTTGCATATACCCATACTCAATACCAATGTGTACTAACCCTATAAAACTCTAAACGTTTAGGTGAAGGTACAGGTTGATGCTAGAGCTACACGATCAATGCTGCAGCTATCCGGACGTCTAGTATTCATCCGGACATGGTAGTCCGTCATGATTTCAAGGATGCTTGCCTATTTATATTCTAGCTTAGTTGTAGGATTGAGATAGTGGAGTATGTTCCACTAGCGTTTCTTTCCCGTTTTTGTTCAGACATTGTATGGGTGCCATTTTTGCATATACATTTTTATCGTTATAATAAATTGCTTCTTTCATTTGATGATTTTAATGTTACATGGTTGATGGTGAACAATTATATATGTAATAGAATGTTTAGTAAGCATGTTAGGAAACAAAATGTTTCAAATTTTCCGCTGAAATTAACCTAGATGAAGTAAGAATGACATATGTAGGCTTGTTTGCGACCTCTGAGAGGGCAACGTTGCTGGTCTCATCTTGGGTCTAGATTCCGGTCATGAAACTAGGACCACAACTAACAACTTTAGACCATCCTAGGTTAGGTACTAGGTTGTCCCTACGTTAGTTAAGTTAGTTAGGTGTCACCCGACTAGGTCTTAGGTTGTCGGGTCCATTGGCTGGTTATTTTTTATTAATTCTAGGTGAGCTAGCTAGTTGGTTAGGTTAGTTAGGATGTAGTGTTTGTTAGGAGAGTGGACCCCACACGGATAGATCTGTGCACGCATGTCCCTAACCGCCTAACAAAAAATGGTTGGTTGTCGTGTGGTCCCCCCTCGGCTGGTTAACCCATGTGTTTGCACATGGGTTTGTTGCACTTTCCTAACTAATTTATCTTGATGGTTTATTTGGGAATGTTTACTTATTTTCCCAAGGACCCTCCCCATGTCCTTGGGCACTGCTTAATCTACATGATCATTTTATTTGAACATGTGTCAAGGTATCTAGGCTTGACACTTGGATGACTCATACCTTTTGTGAGTTGGACGAAATATATTTTATTATCTTAGGGTATTCATTTCAGGTACGTTTCTTATACGTCAACCTTGAAATGGGGTATGGAAACCCAAAAAGTATATTTCATATTCGTATATAGAAAATTGGCTAATATCTCTTAGCCAATTTTATTAGCCAATTTTTCTATACTATGCCCAAGATTTCTAAATATTGGGCATTTGGGTGCCTATGTACCCCTAATAGGCTTTCTTAAGGACATAGTGGGATCTTCTTTAGACATATGATTTTCCGGAACGTTACATTATCCCCCCCCCCTTAGGAACATTTATCCCCGAATGACACTTACACATCGTTTAAACAAAGAGGGTGATTTTCGAAAGTTACTTTATCATGATTAAACTTTTCTCGTTTGTGAATATCTCATTCACACTTGTATGGATGATGCATAACATTCAAGCTTATCTGAAGCTTCATATTTGAGATTGAGGAATTTCCTTCTCAAGAACACTTTACTAAATGCACATCACAAATAATGCAATACAAAAATCATGCCTATGCTACACAAAAACAGCAACATGAAATGCAAACATGACTTAATTATAACACATATAGTGATATTATAATACATATGATTAGTGACCTACCGCAAGAAATCGACTAAAGCACTTGAACTTAGAGTTTCCTTAAACATAAACCAGACTTAGGAAGAGAATATCTAACCATAAGAACTGAACAAATTTGGGTAGCAGGATCTCATATCGGCCTCGGCCTCCCATGTTGCTCCCTCAAAAAGATGGTTCCGCCATAGGACCTTCATGGTGGCAACCTCCTCGTTCGTCACCCGCTTCACTTAGAAATCAAAAATTTCGATAGAAACCTCTTCATAAGAAAGGTTCTCATCAACTCCTAACCCCTTTATAGGTAGGATGGATGCTGGATCGCCTAGAGATTTCTTAAGCATAGGAACGTGAAACATTGAATGAACAGAAGCCAAGTATTGAGGTAATTTTAGCTCGTATGCAATGTTTCCCACTCGCTGCAAGATCTCATAAGGACCTATTTACCTCGGACTCAAATTTCCTTTCTTACCAAACCTCATCACCCCTATCATAGGTAAGATCTTCAGGTAGACTTGATCTCCCACCTCAAACTCAAGATCTCTCTTTCGGTTATCTGCATAGGATTTCTGACGACTATAAGCAGTATCCAATCTATACCTAATCATCTTCACCTTATCACCAGCCTCATGCACTATCTTGGGACCAAGGATGGCTAATTCTCCTATTTCAAACCAGCCAATAGGAGATCTACTTCTTTGGGCATATAATGATTCAAAAGGTGTCATTCCAATAGTGGTATGGTAGCTATTATTGTAAGATAACTCTATCAGCGGCAAATTGTTATCCCAACTCCCCTTGAAGCCAATAACACATGCCCTCAATATGTCTTCAAGGGTCTGGATGGTACGCTCTGCTTGCCCATCTGTCCGCGGATGGAAAACAGTACTAAGCTTCACATCTGTACCCAAAATTTTCTTGAATGATTTCCTAAAATGAGAAGTGAATTGATCCCTTCTGTCTGAAATAATAGATAGAGGAATCCCATGTCATCTCACTATCTCATCTATATAAAGCTTGGCATATTCTTCGGCCTTGAAGGTAAGGTATTAAGTGAGCGGACTTGGTCATTCTATCAACAATAACCCAAATGGAATCATGTAGTTTCTTATTCTTTGGCAGAACAACCACAAAATCCATATTGATAGCCTCCCACTTCCACGTTGGGATCTTAATCGTCTGAGTGATACCTCCAGGCCTAAGGTGTTCGGCCTTAATCTGTTGGTAGTTCGGACACTCCTCCACGAACTTAGAGATATCTCTCTTCATGACTTACCACCAATAGACCTCTTTAAGGTCTTGGTACATTTTGGTGCCACCTAGATGGATGGAATATCGGGAACCATGACCTTCTGCCAAAATACTTGACCTCAAGTCATTCATATTAGGCACACATAACCTGTTCTTATATCTGAGTACGCCATCTCTACTTAACGAGAATGACTCATTCAACTTACTCAATACCAATTCTTTCAACTCCATAAGTACTGGGTCAAGGTTTTGATTGGCTTTAACATATACAACAAATGAGGATTCGGAACTTGAGTGAACCGAAACACCCCCACTCGGTGAGTCTATCAGTCGTACACCCAATCTTTCCGATTGGTGCACCTCTTTAACCAGCTCCTTCTTCTCATCATCAATATGTTAAACGCTGCCCATGCTCAGTCTGCTCAATGCATTTGCCACCACATTGGCCTTACCTGGGTGATCGTACACACTCATGATGTCATAATACTTGAGAAGTCTAGCCATCTTCTCTAAAGAAGATTCAACTCCCTCTGCGTGAGTACATACAGAAGACTCTTATGGTCAGTGTACACATCAACATGTACACCATATAAATAATGTCTCCACATCTTCAACGCAAAGACAGCAGCGGCTAGTTCAAGATCGTGAGTAAGGTAGTTCTTTTCGTGGATTTTCAATTGTCTTGATGCGTATGCAATCACCTTACCATCCTTCATGAGAACACATCCCAAACCTACTCGGGAAGCATCACAATATACAACGTACCCCTCACCACTTCTCTGCACCTTCAATATTGGGGCCGAAGTGAGTCGGTCCTTGAGTTCTTGAAAACTCTTTTCACATTTCTCATACCACTCAAACTTCACCTTCTTCTTTGTCAATGCAGTCAATGATTCAGCAATAGTGGAAAACCCTTCCACAAACCTGCGATAATAATTGGCTAAACCCAAAAAACTCCAAATATCTGCAGGAGTAAGGGGTCTCGGCTGATTCTTCACCGCCTCAACCTTCTTAGGATCAACTTGAACACCCTTGTTGGTCACAACATGACTAAGAAAGGTCACTAATCTCAACCAGAATTCACATTTGCTGAATTTTGTATACAGCTGATGTTCTCTGAGTACTTGTAATGTCTTTCTTAAGTGTACCTCATGCATTTCTTTAGACTTAGAGTATATGAGAATGTCCTCTATGAATACTATGACGAAGGAATCAAGGTACTTAAGGAAGACCCTATTCATAAGGTCCATAACGCGGCTGGTGCGTTAGTTTGACCGAATGATATGACCAGAAACACATAGTTCCCATATCTAGTATGAAAAACTGTCTTACGGACGTCTTCTCGCCTCACTCTAAGCTGATGGTAGCCTGAACAAAAGTCTATCTTGGAAAATAAACTTGAACCTTGGAGTTGCTAAAACAAATCGTCGATTCTTGGAAGAAGTTGTACTTATTCTTTATAGTGACTTTGCCGATAATGGATGAACATTCTAAGGAATATGCTTGGTTGGATGAAGCCCTTATCAAGTAGATCTTTTAACTGCAACTTCAACTCTTTGAGGTCAGCTGGTGCCATCCTATATGGGGGAATAAAAATTGGCATGGTATTGGGATCTGAATCAAAACCAAAGTCAATCTCACGTTCAGTAGGGACTCCAGGTAAATCCTCCGGAAAGACATCTGGGAACACATCAACTATTTGCACAGAATCTATGGAAGGGACTTCTTGATCTAAGACATTGACTCTAACTAAGTGGTATAAATACCCCTTATCTATCATCTTATTGGTCTCTAAGTTTGAAACAATTTTGCCGACTGGACTTGAACCACACCCTTTCCATTCTAGTTCTAACTCATTTGGAAACTTAAACCTCACTACCCTGCTTCTACTGTCTATTGTGGCATAACACTTGTGAAGTCAATCCATACCCAATATTATGTCAAAATTGAGCATGGCTAACTCCACTAGATCAGCGTGAATGACTATATCAAGGACGTGAATTCGGCAATTTTTTTACAGCTTCTCAGCCTTAATGTCGTCCCCTATGGGAGTACTTACTAAAATTGGATTATGCAAGATTTAAGGAAGCACAACAATTCTACTAGCTATCAATGGAGTGACAAATGATAGAGTGGATCCTTTATCCAATAATGCATACACAGGGAAAGTAAAGACATGCAACATACCCGTGACTACGTCAGCTGACTTCTCTTGCTCTTCTCTAGCTATTAGCACATAGAACATGTTCCTCCTTGGAGGTTTGGCTGCAGCATTTGCATTCGGCCGAGGTTGAGCATTTACCTTGGCTTGATTACTCACTTTAGGACAGTCTTTGGACCATGTGTCCCCTTTTGCCGCACCCGACACAGGTGTTAGTACCTACCAAACATTCATCTCCATTCGAACGCCCACACTTACCACAAGCCCTGGTTGTGTGATGGACGTTACGGTCATTACCCTTTCTGGGGCAAGACTTACTCACCTTAGCTCTTGAATTTCCTGAAGGAGCAGAGTTACCTGAGTGCCTCTTGAACTTAGGCCTGTTTTGGACTCCAATTGAGCCCCTACCTAAGATCGAACTAGGTTGGTTCGCGGCCTTAGGCTTCTTGCCTTCGTGAATTCGCCTCTTGCAGCGGCTCTCCTCTACTTACTGAGCATGTACAATCAACCTGCCCAGATCCATATTGTCATGTAGAATGGATTCCTGACAATCTTATACCAGATCCTCAGATACTCCAATAACGAATCTGCTCATCTCATCCCTGCTATTTTCCACCGGAAAAGAAGCATACTTTGACAATTTCACAAATTTCAAGTAATACTCCTTGGAAGACATACCTCCTTGTCTTAGGTTGATAAACTCTTCAACCTTGGCTTCTCTCTGCTCCCCTACGAAGAACCTCTCCAGAAAGGCAGTCTTGAGAACATCCCAAGTGATGGGAATACCTTCTTTAGCTCGACCATCAGCCCACATCCAGTACCAAACATGTGCCACATCCTTGAGTTGATATGCAGTCAACTCAGCCTTTGCCTCCTCATCAACTCCCACGGCACATAGAATCTTATGGACCTCATATACGAACTCCAGAGGATCCTCGCTGGCCTTGGATCCGTAGTACACTGGGAAATTCATCCTGATGAAGTACCTTAGCCTACTAGACATAGTACTAGCATGCGGGTTCTCTGTGGGAATACCCTCTCTCGCGGCTTGACCCATGATGGCTTGAGCCTGAGTCGTGATGTCCTGTGCCATCTGCAGCAAAGCATTCCTCCCTTCACCATCCGTCAACCCATCTGGGTTGACAAGCACTTGTTTAGCAACAGATGGGGCTTGAGGAGGAGCTTAATTCCCTTCCGCGGCTGCTTTCTTAACTCTCCTCACGGAATTCCTCCTTGTGTTCATTATCTACACATATACACAAGAAGAGAGTTAGATTCTCAAAATGACATAAAATGTCACAACTCTACATGGCACGATAAAGAGTAGCAGAAGAGAGAATTTCCTATCATCGCGTAGTCTCTAAGTCATGATTGTGGCGCGCTTCATAACCATAAGCTAGAAACTACATAACGTGGTTGTGTTGAGCTTTAGATCCTAGGTAAATTAACCTCATGCTTTCATACCAAGTTTGTCACGACTCGAATTCTTGAATCCGGATCGCCTCCGGCGTCGTTGACCTCTCAGAGGTCGCAGACAAGCCTCATCTTGCATTCATCACATTCATCTAGTTAAATTTTGCGGAAAATTTAAAACTTTTTATATGTATGAAGTTTACTTAGTCTTCATATAGTCATTACATATTTATGTCATATTCTAAGCTCAACATAAAGAACAACCATCTATCATAAAGTATCAATTCGAAAGTGAAGATGAATATATCATAAATAGTTTGCCAAACACGACCTTATTTTAAAGCTTCAAAATGGAAGTACGAAAGAAACACTAGGTAAATCATCCACTAGCTATGTCTAAAACTAAGGGTAGACGAAAACTGTAGCATCCTCGAAATCAAGAGGACCTACCAAATGGTTTGGAGAAACGTTGAAGTTCAAACCGCTGCAAGTATCGTCAATCTGCCCTCTGACCTACACTTATAAAATAGTAAATAGTATGGGGTTAGTACACCACTTGTACTAAGTATGGATGTATGCACACATACACATAAATCTATGCATAATCAATGAAAGCTCTTCCTAAGAAACATATCATTTCTAGAAAGTGACATCACTAAATTCGTTAGTTGTGCATTGTGGTATGAATATGATGTATTTTAATGCATTTAAAGCACACAAATCATTTTTTGTATGATTACAAGACATTAGTATCATAAACATAATTTTATAACAACTCGAGCGAAGATTTGAAAATTTGGTCACCTAACCCGAGAGCTCCCTTTTTGACACTTAGATTATTTTTCAGTCTTTTTCTTCTTGTTGTTGTGTAGTTCAATAATTCCTTTCATCCTATGTTTTACTTGCAGGTGCAATGATTCCTTGTAGTCCCATACCCACAATGAATCGATGTAAGTAATTCAAGGACTAAGGAATGATTTCCCTACTTTATAGTGAGTCATTCTTTACTCTATGTATTCATTAACATTTCATAAGCCAATTTTATTGGCTATGCCATCGGTTTCATTAATTTCATGTTAAGGAAGTTACAAGTTATTTAATTACCATGATGTTCCTACTTCCCTTCTTGGAATGATATAAAAAGTCATTATAAGCCAATCTTATTTGTCTTTGCCAATTATATGCTGAAACTTCATGAGTGTGATGTTGGAAATTGACATTCTTAAGCTCTTCTTCATTGCTCACTTTGAACATACTTTCCATCATTTTCATTCATTCTCACTTTCATAGAGACACCATACGGAATAAGATCATCCGAACTAACATGAAATCTAGTGTCTTCCCCACACTGAAAAGAGGTGATTCACCGGTTAAAATTAATCTAGACCGTGTGATCTACACATGCAATCCAGTGTCTTTCCTACACCGAAAAGGGGTGATCCCCAGCTAAGGCGAATCCATCTGAAGTGTTCACTCCATGTGGAAAAGAGTGGATCACTGCTATAATGAACCAAGAACATACCGTGAGCATTAATCGACATAGATGATGTTAGCTAAACATGAAATCCAGTGTCTGCCCCACACCAAAAAGGGGTGGAATCACCAGCCAAAGTGAAACCGTACATGCCTAGCTCACTTAGGTGGAAACCACTGGCTAGTTCATATGTTGGCTAGAGATAGTTCGAGGACTAAAGACTTAATGAGACTACTTACCCACCTCGATGGTAGCCTCGTCTTCATGAGACTTAAACGTGCAAGCACATGCTCATAACTAGTCTATCGGTGTTGTGCTCACTTTCATTATCTTCTTTATCTTTTAGAGTTGACTCAAGCATCATGGAAGCTTACTTCTAGATTGATATTTACTTACTCTTTTGATGACTTGTCATCCTTACTTTATATTGATGAAATGTTAATTGTCCTTACATATCATCCTTAGTTTACATTGATGAAATGTGAATTGTCCTTACATATCATCCTTACTTTACATTGATGAAATGTGAATTGTCCTTACATATAATCCTTAGGTATTAATGAGACTAGTCTCACACATTCTAACACCTTCATTCGTGAGTATTCTTTTAACGTAGTAGCTTAGGTGTAAGTAAGACTTGTTTCACTTTCTTTAACACCCAATTCTGGTATATTACTTAATTTAGACCCCTTTAATTATGTTATAACTAACGTTACTTCTTTACTTTAGTGTAGTAGTTTCATATCATCATTTATGGACGATGAGCACTTCTTTCAATGAGTTACATATGTTCATGGTTCATTCTTGTAGAGCATGTTGGGAGTTGTCCCAATGAATGTCATTCCCTTTGTTTATGGATTCATTGAATTACTTTAGAAGTGCTTATAATATGTTTGATACTCTTACTACACAAGATTGGCATATGATTAGTTTTGGCTCTACATTTGGGATGTTAACTAGCAAAACGTTTTTCTTATTGGCGTAAGCAAATTTTATGTTTGTTCATATTTCAATTGCCTAGGTATGAACATTTATCCAATCTTTCAATCATTTACATAAGCTCCTAGCCATTACCATGCATTTGTTTTGACCAAATAGTGTTAGCCAATTTTATTTGCATCAGATACTCAATTCATACAAGATGTGATTGCATAGAGATATTTTAAGCCAATCTTAGTTCATGGCTTTAGGCATAACATTTTTAAGCATTTTGGACAGCATTATATTAACATTTGATGAATATAACAGCTTCATAAAGTCACAGTAAGTATGCATTTATACATCACACATCACACATCACACTTAACTTTTTTGGTCATATCTTAGTAATACATCGTTCTTTAATTCACGTAAGGAACCCTTGGCATCCAATGATTTTGATTCATAGTCAATTCGACATTCATAATTCAAGAACATTACACATAAAATCATCCAGCACCACATACCAACAGCATGATTTCTAACCTATTCAACATGGAATCGAGAAGGATACTAAGGATAAGGAGTTAGACGAGAATACGGGAACAAGCCTAGTTTTCCAGATCTTTGAATCGTTGGAAAGAAACTTATCTTGGAGAAGGAAGTCCAGGAGAGAAACCCATACCTTATGTATATTCGAATGTACGACTATCAGCCTAACAAAATCCTTGAAAACACTTGAAATCGCCCAAGAAAAGCATCTAGCATTCTTACGTTTTGCGATTTCCGTTCTACTGCCTTAGCGTCGTGAGTTCTCAAGATTTGATCATGAATTCTTGGTTTAGGAACTGATCTTGAATTATAAAACTTAATACTTAATTAACTTAATTCAATAACTAATTAGTTTATTACTAAAACGCCCCTCCTAAGTTGACTAGACATAGGAGAACCATTGACTTAGCCAATTATCAAAGCTTGACCAAGGCTCTAAGTTACTTAATTAGTCTGCTTAACTAATTAAATAAGGGACATATGGAAATTACCAAAACATCCCTAAGTCACTAGGACAACAACTAACAATTTTGGACCATCCTAGGTTAGGTACTAGGTTGTCCCTAAGTTAGTTAAGTTAGCTAGGTGTCACCCGACTAGGCCTTAGGTTGTCAGGTCCATTGGCTGGTTATTTTTTATTGATACTAGGTTAGTTACGATGTATAGTTTGTTAGGAGAGTGTAACCATCACAGACGGACCCGTGAATGCATGTCCTTAACCGCCGAATCGAAAGTGGTTGGCTATCGCGTGGTCCCCCTCTCGACCGGTTAGCCCATGTGTTTGCACATGAATTTTTTGCAATTTCCTAACTAAGTTATCTTGATGGATCATTTGGGAATGTTTACTTATTGTTCCAAGGATCCTCAGCATGTCCTTTTGCACTGCTTAATATACATGATCGTTTTAATTGATCATGTGCCATGGTATCTAGGCTTGACACTTGGATGGCTCATACCATTTGTGAGTTTGACGAAATATATTTTATAAGCATAGGGTCTTCATTGAAGGTACGTTTCTTAAACGTCAACCTTGGATTGGGGTATGTTGAAGTATATTTCATATTCGTATATAGAAAATTGTCTAATATCTCTTAGTCAATTTTTCTATACTATGCCTAACATTTCTCAATATTGGGCATTGGGATTCTTACGCATCCCTAATAGGCTTTCTTAAGGACATACTGGGATCTTATTTAGACATATGATT
The DNA here is from genome assembly GCF_001406875.1 of Solanum pennellii. NCBI lineage: Eukaryota > Viridiplantae > Streptophyta > Magnoliopsida > Solanales > Solanaceae > Solanum > Solanum pennellii. Next base: position 39,583,828 of record NC_028645.1, on the reverse strand, counting down.
TTCCAGAACATTACAAATGTGAATTTCAATCCAATTTCATGATAAACCCATGTTCCTTCCAATTCTCAAATTAGTCTATGGGCATTGTGATCTTGAGTATATGTTAATTGAATTATGATTCTATTATGTTGAATAAGTCATTTCTATTGTTTTATAGTCAAATGGATGGTGAATTGTCGATGTGTGATCCATGTGTATAAAGATTTATGATTTTGTAAAATTGACCTATGTTCTTTTATCATCTATTGATTGATAATGCAATGTACATAATGTGATCTTAATTCTATGATAAATGAAGCATGATTAAGTTTATGTTAAGATACATTTAGATACTTCCCTATACATTAATTGTTGATAACATATGAGTTTTGATCAATTATTATCAAAGGTTGATGAATTGGTAAGATCGCTTAGTTTCTCTATTTTTCTATGAAATTGCTAGTTGAATTGGCCTTGTATGGCTTTGGGTGTTATGGTCCACATATGGTGGCGGTGTTTACTTTTTGTCAATCTATACATGTTTTGATCATGCCCTTGAAGGCAAATTTATGTAATATGAGTTTGTGGTTATAATGATTACACTATGTGAAGCTCAAGCCTAGTTTCCCTTCTAGTTCATAATCTAGGTTGTGTTGCTAAGGTTATAAACATGTGAATGACTATGTTAGGGTTTGGTTTAGGTTCTTCCATTGATGAGTTATAATTTTTTATGTTCCCTTACATATTTACCCCTATGTGAATGTGTACTTAGCTAATGTTAGGAGTCTTTGATGTAATGTGAAGTTATCTTGTCTCCTATGCTAAATTGTGATGGGTGGTCTATGCTTGGATGTGAATTGTGGTCCTAAGAGGGTGGATGCCTAAATGTGATATTGATAGCCATTATGTGATCATGTTGGCCAATGTACACACAGTCACACCTCATTCATGCTTAAAAGTAGTATAGGTTCATGGTGTCTAATAAAAATGTATTCTCATATGCACTTGTGTCTACTTATGCATATACAGTATATAACCATGAAGTATGCTATGCATTACTTAACTAGGATGACGATAGGTGTACTACTATGGACAAGGGTATGGGACATTGTCTATGCATTGCACATGTGTGCCTTGATAGGATAGTTCCTAGGTTTGTGATCTATATACATGAACATGAATGCATGAGTATGTTATGAATATGACTTGTATGCTATAATGTCAAGTATGTGATATGATGAAGTATGAATATGCGTAGTTTCTAAATGTGTTTATATGAAAGGATTGCTCATATAGTTACACCTATACACTTATGCATAAAAAAGTACAAGTATGAACATGTGTGGTCAAGTGTGTTTATGTGAAAGATTTGCTCACATATATGTACACACACATCTAAACATGTCCATCATGCATGTATGATTATCTAGTAAATATAGGGGCTCATGAAATGTGTTTTCAAGGGTATTCTAAACTACATATGTGCTTGAATATGCTATGTCCATGTGAAAGGTTTTGTCACATGATATAGGTTGATGAAAGGATGTTCTGATCTATTAACGATGATCTAATCATATGAGGGGTAAAGCCTATGTTTTATAAAGTAATAGTAATAAAGGATTTTCAATAAAGGGAACTTAGTTTAGCACCGAGTGAACTTGAAGTTGAGGGGTGTCCCTTCCCAATGTGGGAAGGTAGGTTCACCATAATTCTCACGAGTTGGATAACTCGAATGCCTCAATAGGCATAAAGAGGGTTTCCATATATTCCTCCAAGTTCCATAAACTATGTTAACCCCATAGATCTACCAAGTGATATAACCTAATATGCTATCATGATGTTAATGTTCTACGTTAGCAAGGTATACCACCTTCCCTTGGTGTAAGGCTATACAACACCAAATTACATGTATAGAACCCATGGTCTTAGTGGTTGTTTATTCTATAGTTTTCTTAAATCAAAATGGACAATGGAAGAAGTAAGGACCCTAACTAGGATAACCTAATGGAATTTGCTTAGTGTAGGTGAGGGTATGGGACTTTACCTATGCATTGCACAAGTACCTCTTGAAGGGAGTTCTAGGAAGGTGCTATAATGTATATGATTATGTTTATATTCCTTATGCATGACATTTTAGTGTTGTCTACTTGTTGTGATAATATGCATGGTATGAGTCTATATGATGTGCTCCTACCTTATGTGCACTATGTTGCACTTATTGACTATATGATGAAGTCTTGCTTGTCAATTATGAAGTTGTGTTTACTTGTCTTATTGAGGTCTGAAGTAAATGATTATAGACTTATTTACAAAAAGGCATGATACCGTTCTTCTTCACCTTTTTACACAAAGTGTATGTTATGGATACTTAAAGGATGTCTCTAAGGTGAAGGGCTTGATATGTGTTTCCCAAGCACAAGGAAAGGAATCCTTAAGTTCAAGGATTTCCTATGTCATGTTACATTAAAGTCATGCAATAGTTTACTTATATTTTATGTTGTACGGGTCGTGTCTCTAATATACTCTAATGTTTGGTGAGTCTAAGATGGAAAAGAGACTTACAGTCTAACTATGTACTTTTGTTATTTTATATCAATGGAAATGAAGTTTCTAGCATAAGATGTGCTATTAAAAAATTTAAATTTTCTGTTAAATTTTTCTATGATAATGCCATTAATGATTACTATGGTCTCTTTAAAGACCTCCGAGAGGTCAAGTACGCCATGCTACTTTTAGAAGGTACTCCCCGGTTTGTGAGAAACTTTGTATCAGAGCATGAGGATAGGAAAGTGGTTTTAGGGTCCAAAGTCTCATAATGCCACATCTAGTAGAGTCTCATGCATCGGTGGTGAGTCGCAACACATCTATGAGTTAGACGCTATAGGACGATAGAGTTTCCCTTCTTTACATAATGCTATAGGAAGATAGAGTTTCCCTTCTTCATCTTTCTCTTGTCATGCCATAGAAATTAACTCTATAAGATCTCTCTCTTATGTTTTATTGTCCGGTTGTCTTTTAGATGAGATTTCTTGGATTAGATGGTATCTCTCTGCTTGAGGGAGAAAAGGTGAGTTTAATGCTTATATTGGTTTTATTGTTTGAAGAGTATGTGTGAAGGTAAACTTTGATATAAGTTGATGTGATGTCATTTATGGCTAAATATGTCATTTAGGTGAAATGACATGTTATGTGAAGATTTATGATATGAATTGGTTAAAGCTTCTTAAAGAAGTTGACATAGTTTAATTGAGCTTCCTTTTGGAATAATGAGTTGCTTTATGAGTATGCATGATGGTAGTATAATATTATTGTTTGAGTTTGAAATGCTTTGAAAGAAATATGTTTAATAGCTAAAGATGCATGTAGCCCTTATATGTGTGTAATGTTTTAATGTTGCCTTAATATGTGCGAAACCTTCATGGTTGCCTCGCATGGATTAAAGTCTTTTGTGTAGGCTTAGTCCTAGAAGTGAAGGTAGTGTGCTTATATTGTAGGGCGGTGATGTGGATTGGAATGACTTTTAAGTAACCTTACCTTATTATTGAAAGAAAAGAAAAAAGATTTATGGCTAAGTCTCCTCTATTGTTTCCCCCTAAGGTTTTATGACCCTTGGTATAGTTGAGACCTTATGTGGTTGAGTAGTATGACCTAAATTGATGATTAGGATTTCCTTTGGGTGTTAGACCTAGAAAATGATGATGGTTGAGTTAGTACACGATTTAATGTGAGATTAGAAATGATAATCCTCAATAATGTTAAATCTTCTTGTGTCAAGAGTTATAGGTTAGTTTTGACTTTCCTTGGCCTTGGTGTTTAAGGGAATGATATAATTAGGCTTACTCTAGTGGGGGATAAAGTGCCTAGATAGTAATGTTTAGAGTGCCTTGATATTCCTATGTTGAGTTCCTTTGAACCTCTTTATGTTGGAAATCACTTTTTTGTGACATTGATGGAGGGTATGCTTAAGCTTAGATCCAAAGAGTTGGGTGATGTGCTTAGTTGTTAAATTTGGTGTGCTTAAAGTTCTCCTAAGGTGGAGTTAAGTTACACCAAATGGGTTTACCCTAAGTGGGGGGATGATGATGTAAGTAGTAAGGTTTTTGATATTTCTATCTTGTCCTTCTATTCTTACTTGAGCTTGAAACTAAAGAGTTCCTAGAATCTTGTTCATGACAGGAGTCTTCCATAAAAGCATGAGTTGCATGTTCTGCATATGCTATGTATGTGTTAAATGACACCATGTCATGCATGTTTTGAAGATTCTAAATTGCATGAAAAAGGATTTTTTTTAATCAAATTCTTGTTTTCTCATGTTGATTGTGCATCTTTATATGTTAGTTGTGCATTTAACTTCATGAGATAAGGTAAGGATCATATTGGAAGGCAGTTTTAATCTGTGGTGTTTTAAGCCATCAATGTGAAATGGAGTCTCCTTAAAATGAAAAATGATGAGTCTCTTCAAAAATTATGTGAGTTTTATGATTTGGGAAGTATGAATGTAGGCTCACTCTTGAAAAATGAAGGCATGTCTAGCTAGTGTCTTTGTGTGTGCCTATAAATTGTAAGAATTTCCATAAATAATGCATATTTATGAAAGCTAGTACTATTCTAGGAATTGAAACTATGTGAAATGACTTCCTATTGTTGTAATGTGTGATGTGATTTACCATTTTAACTTCACTAGGAATGAAATAGGAGCATTCTTTGGTTATAAAGTTGAGAATCCTCATTTAAAATGAATTGTCCTTTGTGCATTAGTTGGGTATGAACTCATGAGACATGTAAGTCTGTTGAGCAGAAGGATATTCCTCATTAAACATAACAAAGCATGGTATGGTTGAGTATGACCGTAATGGCATTATGTCTAGATGATAATAATCTTTGTAGATCTACTTGACTGAAGCCTATGTGCATTGAAGTATGACTGCTTATTTGATTCTTGAATGATGTTGAACTTGATTTTGTGTGACTTAAAGGTTGTTGAATAATGAGTTCTTAATTAAATGAAACATAAATACCATGTTATGATTATGAGAAGGATGTTCCTCCTATGAACATGACAAGAGTCTATGTGTTTGATGCATTAAAGAGTGAGTGAATAAAGGTTTTGCTTGGTTGTGTTGCATTAAGTGCTAAATGGTATGAAAGTTGGTGTTCCTTATAATTTTGGTGCATTTACATATATGTGATGATGTTATGATCTTCTCTATGGTCATTCAAGTCCTTCTTGTGTTTAAAGTGTTCCAAGTGTCATTTGAGGACTAATGTTCCTAAGTAGGGGATATTGTAAGACCATCAAAATGAATTAAGTTGTCTAGAGTCTCGCATGTGTCTTATAAGCTTCTTAACATGTTAATTAAGTGTTTTAAATCATGTATGATTTATTTGAAGTCATTTGGAAGTCAAACGTCCAAGAACGTCCAAGATGTTCAAAAATTAGCCCTTAAACATACTTGAGTGTGCCTAGAACGTTTTGATATATTGCGAGTGTTGTTTGGTGCTCAAACTGTTACGTAAGCTCCTTATCATGTTAATGAGTGTATTTGTGTTGGAAACATATGGGAACAACTCCTCGAGAGCCCCACAAAAGGCCCTCAAGGAGGACCCAATGTCTCCCTAGACAGTACGTTGGCAATGTCTACCTATGACTGGCAAACGACGGCCAGTGGGTGTGGTGACTCCCCATCGATGGGTGGGAGTCTTCCAACACTTAGATAGGAAAATCTCATCCAAAGGACAACCCTTAGACACAAACGACGGTTTCCACCTATGGCCTGTCATTGGGACTATTGGGCGTCGATGACTGTCCGTCTATATAGCACGTGTCAACTACGAAGCGCACTTTTAAGTGAAAGGGGTGGATGGGAAATTCACCCCACGTGCTAATTACCATAGGTGGTTATTTTAGCATTTATTTGGTATACTAAGTTAGTTTAAAAGATCAAAACACCAAACCCAATTCATATTTCAAAATTAGATTTCCCTCTCCAAAAGAAACCTCTCTAGAAACCTCCATTGGAGATGAAGCTGGAGAACAACTTGGAGATTGGATTCTTCATGAAGATTTCTTGGTTCTATCCTACAATAAGGTATGGTGATCCTTCATCTTTAAATAACCTTCCATCTAAAGAGTTCCTTCAAGCTTTTCAATGAGAATTTATGATCAAACTATCTATCTTCCAATCTAGCCATGAGTTCTTTCTCAAATTGATTTCAAAAGCCTGGTTATGGTAAAAAAAAAATTATGTACTGATTTTAAACTGAATTTCAATCTGATTTCAGGATGAACCTATGTTCCTTCCAATTCACAAATTAGCCTATGTTATGGACTTGGTGATCTTGAGTATATGTTAAATGAATTATGATTATAGTATGTTGAATTAGCTATTGCTACGGTTTTATATTCAAATGTATGGTGAATTATTAATGAGTGATCCATGTGGATCAAGGTTTGAAGATTTGGTAAGATTGACCTATGTTCTTCTATCCTCTATAGATTGGTAATGCAATGTACATAATAAGATCTTAATTCTAGGATAGATGAAGCACGGTTCGTTTATTTTAAGACACATTTATCTACTTCCCTATAATTGACTTGTTGATGAAAGACGAGTATTGATCAATGATGATGAAAGGTTGATGAATTGGTAAGATTGCCTACTTTCTTGACTTTTCCATGTAATTGCTAGTTGGATTGGCCTTGTATGGCTTTGGGTAATATGGTCCACTTATAATGATGGTCTTTACTTCTTGTCAATCTATACATGTGTTGATCATGCCCTTGCAGGAACATTTATGTAATATGAGTTTGTGGTTATGATGAACACACTATGTGAAGCTCATGCCTAGTTTCCCTTATAGTTTATGATCTAGGTTATGTTGCTAAGGTTATAAACATGTGAATGACTATGTTAGGGTTTGGTTTAGGTGCTTCCATTGATGAGTTATATTGGTTAATGTCCCCTTACCTATGTACCTCTATGTGAATGTGTGATTAACTAATGTTCGGAGTCTTTGATGTAAAGTGAAGTTATCTTGTCTCCAATGCTAAAGTGTGATGTGTGGTTTATGCTTTGATGTGCATTGTGCTCCTAAGAGGATGGCTGCCTCAATGTGATGTTTATGGCCATTATGTGATCATGTTGACCAATGTACACACACTCACACCACATGCATGTTTAAAAGTAGTATAGGTTTATGGTGTCTAATGAAAGGGTATTCTCATATGCACTTGTGGCTACTACTATGCATGTAGAATATATGTTCATGAAGTATTTTAACTATCCATTAAATAGGATGACTTGATAGGTTTATTAGTATGGACAAGGGTACGGAACCTTGTCTATGCATTGCACATGTGTGCCTTGATAGGATAGTTCCTAGGTTTGTGATCTATATACATGAACATGAATGCATGAGTATGTTATGACTATAACTTGTATGCTATGATGTCAAGTATGTGATATGATGGAGTATGAATATGCATAGTATCTAAATGTATTTATATGAAAGGATTGCTCATATAGTTACACCTATACATTTATGCATGAATGAAGTAGAAGTATGAAAATGTGTTGTCATACGGTGTTTATGTGAAAGATTTGCTCACATATATACACACACATCTAAACATGTCCATCATGCATGTATGATGATCTAGTCAATAGAGGGGCTCTTGAAAGGTGTTTTCAAGGGTATCCTAAACTAGATACGTGCTTGAATATTTTATGTCCATGTGAAAGGTTTTCTCACATGATATAGGTTGATGAAAGGACTTTCTCATCTATAACCTATGAGCTAATCATATGAGGGGTTAACTCTCCTAAAGCCTATGTTTAATAAAGTAACAATAATAAAGGCTTTTTAATAAAGGGAACTTATCTTAGCACCGAGTGAACTTGAAGTTGAGGGTTTTCAATTCCCAATGTGGTAAGGTAGGTTCACCATAATTCTCATGAGATGCATAACTACAATGCCTCAATAGGCAGAGGGTTTTAATAAAGGGAACATAACTTAGCACCGAGTGAACTTGAAGTTGAGGGGTGTCACTTCCCAATGTGGGAAGGAAGGTTCACCATAATTCTCACGAGATGGATAATTACAATGCATCAATAGGCATAAAGAGGGTTTACATATATGCCTCCAAGTTCCCTAAAATATATTTGCCCCATAGGATTTTGCAAGTGATATCACCTAATATGTTAGCTTGATGTTAATGATCTACTTTGGCAAGGTAGAGCAGCTTCCTTGGTGTAAGTCTCTACAACACCAAATTCCATGTTTAGCACCCATTGTCTTAATGTCGTTTAAGTCTATACTTTCCCAAACTTAAAATGGATAATGGAAGTAAACTAAGGACCTAACTAGGATAACCTAAGGGAGTTGCTTAGTGTAGGTGAGGGTATAGGACTTCACTTATGCATTGCACAAGTAGCTCTTGAAGGGAGTTCTAGGAAGGTGTTCTAATGTACATGATTTTATTTATATTCCTTATGCATGACATTGTAGTGTTGTCTACTTGTTGTGATGGTATTCATGGTACGAGTCTATATGATGTGGTCTTACCTTATACGCACTGTGTTGGACTTATTTGACTATATGGTGAAGTCTTTCTTCGAATGTATGAAGTTGTCTATACTTGTATTGTTTAGGTGTGAACTAAATGATATGCTTGTAGTCTCTTGATGAGTTTACTAAGTATGTGTGAGGTTATGGGACTTCACATGTACATTGCATTAGTAGGCTTAGAATGGAATTATGAGTAAAGTCTTGTGATGTTTAAGTGATGTGAAGTCTCAATATGCTATTAATTGACCAATGTCTCTTATGATGATTGTGGTAGGTCTTGACTTGTATGGTTTCTTGTAATAAATTCTTCTATGTGGTTCTTAAAGTATGTTGGGTAAAATGTGAAGTATATGTCTTATTATATGATATGGTTCTATGAATGTATGTATTGCTTAATGAAGGTTGTATGTATGACTACCTAGTGGCCTTAAGGTGATGCTTGAGTGTGGATAGTGTAATGGAACACTATCTATACATTTCACCAAGTGTCACTATATGGGTTACTTGATAATTAAAGGAGTTAAGAAGAAAAAGAGTTTACTGTAAAAAAGGAAAAAGTTTACTGTAGCAAGAAATGAGCTTACTGTAAAGTGATGCCAATTATGGCTTAAATGCAATGTGTGGTTTTATATGATTTAATGCATATTGTATATGCCTAAATTAAGTATGTGAATCGTATTATTCTTATGGTCAAATTTTAACAAAGTTTTCACAAAAAGACATGATGCATGGTTTCAAAGAAAAAGGTCCCTTTTAAATGCATGTTTTTTATGGTTGTCATACTTAGTGCATTGTTGTACTAACATCATTCTTCTTCACCTTTTTACACAAATTTTAGGTTATGGATGCTTAAAGGATGTCTCTAACATGAAGGGCTTGATATGTGTTTCCCAAGCTCAAGAAAGGAATCCTTAAGTTCAAGGATTCCTATGTCATGTTTATGTTAAAGTCATGTAATAGTTTAGTTATGTTATATGTTGTATGGGACGTGTCCCTAATGTACTCTAATGTTTGTCGAGTCTAAGATGGCAAAGAGACTTAGATTTTAATTATGTACTTATGTTATTTTATATTAATGAAGTGATGTTTTACGCAAATGATATGGTATAAAAAGTTATAAATTTTCCGCTAAATTTACCTATGATAATGCGATGAATGATAAATATGGGCTTGTATAAGACCTCGGAGAGGTCATGTCCTCCATGTTACTTCTAAGGGTACTCCCCGTTTGTGACAGAAGTTATTTTTTTCCCACTCTTTCCGTTTTGGTACTATGTCATTTTGACCTATTTTATGTGAAATTCAGTGTTTATTAAGATCCTAGCCTCTCATTCTCTCATAATTTAACCAAAATTCTATATGTTATTCTCCCAAGGAAATATAAAGGTTCCAAGCTTCAAATCTCCATTCTATAAATCAAGTCAAGGTTTCTACTCCAGGTAGGTGGAAATTTATTGATGGGTATCAGTTCACCCACTCAGTCCCAAAGAAACCTGAAATTTTAAGTTTATGATTCCTGGAAGCTATAATTTTCTATAATCATTATGTGGTTTTAATTTAAATTAGTTTTTGTTCATATTCAATCCCTTATTGCATGTTTTACTCATGAGTCGTATGATTTCAATTGTAATTGCATGTTTCCAGGTATAAATTCATGAACTATGTCATGGAAGTATTTTTAAAACTCAGAATTATGCTACTTTATAATGCATATATTGTACATCATGTTTTAATGAATCAGATTTTTTCATATAAAGTATCTTCCATAGTATTTTTAGATTATCTTGATATATGATAGTTTTAGATAAAGTATTTCTCAGTATGATTTTAGTTTTCATTATTTAGGATCTACTCAATATGTATCAATTATTAGTATGATTCAGTGCTATCGAATTATTGTTGTTTCCGAATTATGCATGTTTTCGTTAAGAGTACAGTTAGTATCGAGTGACCTTAATGGATGAAGGTTTTTAGTTAGCTTTCATTGGTCTTTAGTAGAATCCCTATGTCCTAGAACTACGTGCCACCATTGGGTTTTTCTCAAAATAGACATTAGTTAGTGGATCCCCTTAGCTCAGTTATGAGATCCCTTACAATGTCAAGTATTGGATGCGGGAGAAATGCATATAACTCCACATTATAACTCACATAATTAATGTTGGTTATTAGTATCTCCCACAATCATATTTCAATTATTGCATGAACTTGTTACCGTGTATTTTTAATCAATATATCTCAATTTCATGTCATTTTACTTGGTCATTGCATAAACATATTATACAGATTATGTATATTCAAATATCATATTTATTAGGCAGATTCCTCATACAAGGTACATTCAGAATACCAACTACATAATTTCTATCTATATTATTGACAAGATAGGTTCATAAATTCAAGATTCATATTGATATTAGTATGAGTTCGATTCAGCACAATAGTACCTTGGTGAGTCCTCATTCTTTGAGAACGACATTATCTATCTTAAGTATATCATTTTTTGTTTCATACGGTTAGAGTTAGATAAGTGTTATTATTAGCCACTCATATTAGTAGAGGATTTTGAGATAGTCGGATATAGAATTAACTTATTTCATCTGTTTCAGATGTTAAACAATCTCAATATCATGGGCCTTATTAAGATATTTCAAATTTTCTTCCATGTTTACTTGCCGGTTTTCTATTGGTATATGAAAATATTAGTGTCATGCCCTTCCATGAGGTTTGCTTAGGGTTACTTGTGGTTCTAAGCGTTATGTTGCGTCTAGGTGGTAGTTCTAGAACTAAGTTCCACCCTAGGAATTTTATGGGTAAGCTGCAAGACCAGAACTGACTCCTTAGTCCTCTATAGACATTATCTTAGTGGTACCACATTAGCTTCAATCAACCTTCATGCCTTTATAAGGTATATTAGGCCCTTGTTATGGAGAGGATACATTTAACTCCTTGTTGGCTCGATTATTAGTAGCTCCCACAGTTCAATTTATATTATTACATGGACTTGTAGTCAGTTACTTCATTTTCGTATTACCAGTGCATGTTCTTATTTGATCACTACATCAGTTTGTGTAATTCGGTTATACATATTAATTTTTTTAGCATATTCAGGTTGTTAGATTTATATCCATATCCTACATACTCAATATATTCGAAGTACTTACAAAATATACTTCGCATTATATTGTTTTATAATTATAACACCCCCGATTGGAAATGATGCATAGAAGCAATTGGGAAATTGACACTGCCATCTATGAGAGACAACCACAGACCATTGGTTGATCCACCAACTGTAGGTGGAGTCGTGGGTACACAACCTCAAAAAATCATCAAATACATGGACCACGGTGGGACCTATGCCCCATAGGTGGGTCCACGACCCATGGTCCCAACAAACGTCAAATGGAAAAAAGTCTCTGACCAAATGATGACTGACCAGGATGGACCATAGGTTCATCAATGGTCCATCGATCGTGGTTTCAGGGGTGGGGATGTGACAGTTATTTTAGAAACTAAAGGGTCTTTTCTAGTTTGAATTAAAATGTTTTTTTCATTTTTCCTAATCCTAGACCACCTATATAAGGATTTTAGACCTAGACTCACTCAATTAATTCATTATCTCAATTCCAAAAAGCAAAACCCAAATCCTCTCTCAAATATTCTCTCTCTAGAAGGTGGAAGAAGAAGAAAGAGATTAAAGAAAGGTCAATCTGTAACTCTCCTAAAGTCCACAACCTAATCCAGAGACTCACATGATTTTCTAAGGTTTGTAACAATGTTTTAATGTCAAAAAATTTTCATAATTCATTTAGGAAGTTTTAGAGTCAAGACGTCAAGGAACATCCATGACGATCGGTGAATTGTGAAAGAGGTGCTAGTGTACCTTATCCTATTACATAGGGTTTTAAGAGTCAAAAATTGATGAAAATTTGTGAGAAGGGTTCAAACTAGTGCTAGATTATGTTTAGGGTTGAAATGGCCAAAATGACAACTCTCTTATCCAAACTACGGATGTGCAGGACACTCGAGGGAATTGGGCGTCGACTGACCTACCGCCCATAGGTCAGGGTCTCGTAGGTCAGGCCTGCATTTTTTCAGTTAAGTTTTTAAAGGTTTCATTTAATTATGTTAGTCAGCTAGGGGTTTATTTAGGAATTAGGGGTGGTTAATTAAGTTAGTTAAGTAACTATATAAACAACCCTAAGCTTAAACCCAACTTAACACCTACCAATTCCCAAACACTAATTGCTCTTCCTTCTCTCTACTTTTTCACTCAAAAGGAATACTCCATAGATGACCAAGGTCTTAGGGTTATATGGATTCAAGAAGATAACTTTTATCCATCAATATTCAACAAATATTAAGGTATGGTAACTCTTCACCTTTGGGATTCCTTTCCCCAAAGGGTTCTTCCAAAATTGGTTTTCAAAAAGGTAATTTCATATGGGTTTCTTCCTAATACGAATTTGATCTTCTGAATTTAACTTTTTATGGTTTCCTTTGAATATTATGATTGTATTATGATGTATTATTCTATTATTATTCTGGTTCTCAATGATTTAACCTAGTTTGAGGAATAGAACATGAACTGACCCTAATTCCCTAACCCTAGATTATGAATTAGTGTTGTATTGATTTATAATAATGCAATTGACTTCAATATTGTGTTAATTAATATGGAGTGATGTTATTACACCTATTATTGGATGAAATTGGTCGGTTGATAGTAAGACCATAGATGATGTTGATTGAAGGTGATTGGGTATGTCTTTGTGATCTTAAACATTTACTTCAATTATGATGGCTTGTACTTGGTAATAAAGTTTATTCAAGTGTATCTTGTTATTGAATTAAGTAGGTGATGGTATGATGATGAAATTGAAATTTCTTAATTATGTGGATTGTGAGATTATGTTTAAGATGTAATGGTATAAGGTTTGTTATGAAGTACCTATGTGCCTTACTATAATATGATGGTGTTAATTTACTAATCTCACATGTGAGGGTGATATTGAAAGTATGTTCTCATGAAATTCCTATTGAGCTAATGACTATGACTATACAAGGAGTTATTTTCCTATTACCTAAACTAAGTTATGATTGTTAAAGAAAGACATTACAAAAGGGACTCTAGCTTACCACCGAGTGAACTTGTAGTTAAGGAGTGTCCATTTCCAAGTCGGGAAGGTAGGTTCACTATTGTACTCATGAGATTGAAAACTATAATGCATGGTGCATAAAGAGGATCCCAAGTACATCTCCTAGATCTTGAACTATGTTTCCCCCATGGGAATACTATCTAGTGGATCCACCCAGATGTTATGTCTATGGTTTTGTACTACCTTGGCAAGTATTCCACGTTTTTTTGATGTAGAGTTCGATAACACCGGATTCCACATTAGCTCATGTGGTCTATGTCGGTTAACGCAAGATGTTCCCAAAAGTAAAATGAAGTAATAAAGTGAACTCTAACTAGAGGACTTATGGGAATGACTTAATCTAGGTGGAGGTATGGGACACTACCTATACATTGCACTAGTTGGCCTTGAATGAAATCCTAGAAGGATATTCTTATGTTCTTATATTCTTATAAAGTTAATGATATGCATGTGACGACTTTACCTGTTAATGATACTATATAATGTTAGTTTCACTCATGAACATGTTGTTGGTCTATATTGCTAAATATGATGTTGAATACTTATGATGATATATGATGTGGAGTTAGACATTATTTATTATCCATTGGGTTGTTTGCTTGGTTGAGTGGGGTTATAGGGCTTCACTTGGCTATTGCACTAGTAAGCTTGGTAAGGGGTATGAGTAAGGGTTTGGCTTGTGTTGTAATGATATGAACTCTTGAGCATGCTTTGTTGTGTTAACATGATGTTGAGGTTTCTTTGGTTATGAGTTCTAACATGCTATACATATATTGACTTGACTTAACTTAATGATGTTGTTCTTGTGTTGAATATGTTATTGCCTTAAGAAATACATGATTATGGTCTTATATGTGTTCTTGATTATACATAAAGCTTTCCAAAGTAACTTGGCATGGTTTTATCGAGTGTCCCCTTTTTGGCATGATTTCTCTGTTGTGTGTGCATATGTTTTCATACTTTAGTACAATTGATGTGCTAACCCCTATTTCTCCATTTTCCCCAACATTTAAGGTTCCGTTCGTTGAAGGGTTTGTGGACGATTTGCAAGAAGGCTTGTATCATTTTTTTTAGTGTGATCCTCAAGATTCGAGGATGATGCATTTTCCTCATTCTACCTATGTTACTTTATATAGTCTAATGACATTCGTTTCACTCTTATTATTTAATACATTGTTGTAGGCCATAAATGGCATTTATACATTTGTGTAAGCTCTATGCCCATATTGTTTTATTCCGTTTAGATGGTTTTATATCATAAATCCCTACTAATACTATATGGTGCATGTTATATATATATATATATATATATATATATATATATATATATAAGACATAAAAGTAGAAGACTATGTATGTTTCTTATTACGAGGAGTCTAAACTATGTATGTATTATGTATAAGCAAGATGTCTATGTAAACCTAATGATGTAGATGTAGATGAAAAGTTTTAAGTTTCCACACTTCTAACCTATGAAAGTAATGATGAATGCTATCAGGCTAGTCTTAGTCCTCTCTGAGGACAACAACCCCGGTTACGTCTAGGGGTTGCTCCCCGGTTGTGACAAACTTGGTATCAGAGCATTAGCTTGAATATACCTACAATCAATGTCTCATTAAACCACGTCTATGTAGATTCTTTTTGTGAAGAGAGCCACACTTATGAATGAGACACTATGTGATGCTTAGGAAATTCTCATCTTCTTTCTATTCCTGTGGATTGCCTCTAGAGTCTTGCTATATGTTCGTTCACCTAAACCTTGTATTGTTGTTATATGTATGAATACTCGAAGGGCAGCAAAAATAAGGGCCAAAAAAAGCATTGCTAATGTGGGAGATTATGACAACCAAGTGCCTCCACTTGAGCAAGTCCCAATAGGTGATCAAGTAACGGTTGTTCCTCCACCTATGACGGATTGAGAGATAAGGGCGGGTTTTCTTAAGTTGGCCCAAGCAATGACCTCTCATGCATACTTCTCAAGTCCAAGCTATGACAGCCCAAGTGAATCGGGAGGTTATACCCCGAGTGCCTAAACATGCTAACTCTATGGATTGTCGTTTGAGAGACTTTACTAGAATTAACCCACATATGTTGTTTGGTTCAAAAGAGGATGAAGACTCTCAAGATTTCCTTGATGAGGTCTATAAAATTCTGTATGCTATGAGCGTTACATCAATCGAGAAGGCCAAGTTGGCGGCCTATCAACTCAAAGATTGGCTCAAACTTGGTATATATAATGGAGGGATAATATGGCTCTACGAGGTGGTCCGGTGACTTGGGAGATTTTCAAGAAGGTCTTCCTTGGTAGGTTCTTTCCTAGAGAGTTAAAGGGAAGCTAAGGTGGAAGAATTCATTAACCTTCTTCAAAAAGGTATGAGTGTACTTGACTATTCCTTGAAGTTTATTAAATATGCCATGTATTCTCCATCCTCAGTATCAAACCCAAGGAAAGAGATGAGTCATATTCTTGTAGGAGTGTCGGAAGACTTGGTAGAAGAATGTCGTTTGGCTATGCTTCATGATATTATGAATATCTATCGTCTAATGGTTCATGATCAACAATCGGAAGAATGTAGACTAAGGAGGAAGAATAGGGAGGGAAAAAAGGCTAGGTCTTACAAAGGTGGTTCTTCAAAGGGAAGGTTGGAAATTCAAGACAAACTTAGATTCAAGAAGAAGTTATCCAATCAAGTTCCTTACAAATATCCCAAGGCTCATGATGATAGGATTTCTAAACCTATGTCTCAAAAGAGAAAATGTAATAGTTCACCAAGGAAGAAGCCAACTTCTGGAAAGTGAGGTAAGAAGCATTATGGTGAGTGCCTTGTTGGGACGGACAATTGCATCGGATGTGGCAAGAGTGTCCACAAGGTTAGAGATTTCCCTAATTTGAAGGGGCATGACAAGGGGGAGTGGGCAAGCTCAAGCTAGTGGTCCTAATGTTGATGCTCCAAGAAAGAATCATTTTTATACTATTCGCTCTATTGGTGAACAACAGAGTTCTCCCAATGTGGTGAACGATATGTTACAAGTCTTCTATATTGATGTTTATGATTTACTTGATTCGGATTCTACATTATCTTTTTTTAATCCCTTCGTACCTACAAAGTTTGTTATTTTGGCTAATATCTTTAATGAACCTTTTATGGTAACTACCCCGGTAGGTGATGCGGCGATTGCAAAAAGATTATAGAGAAATTGTCATTTAATGTTTCCCATTAGAGTTACTCATGTTGAACTAGTAGAACATGATATGGTTGACTTTAATGTCATTTTGGGGATTGATTGGTTGCCTGATTGTTTTGCTTCAATTGATTGTCGAACAAGAGTTGTCAAGTTCAATTTTCTTAATGATCTCGTCTTAGAGTGGAAGAGGTGAAATTCTATTCTTAGAGGTCGTATTATATTTTGTTTAAAGGCTTTTAAAATGATCTCTGAAGGGTGTTTATACCATATTGTAAGAGTTAAAGATTTAGAGTCCAAAAATCCTCCCATTGAGTTAGTACCTTTAGTGAGGGAATTTACGGAGGTCTTTCCTAATGATATTCCCAGAATCCCTCCATAATGGGAAATTTATTTAGGTATTGACTTGCTACCGGATACCAACCCTATTTCAATTACTCCTTATATGATGACTCCGGCCGAATTGAAAGAGTTGACGGCTCAGATCAAGGACTTACTAGACAAAGGCTTTATTAGACCTAGTATTTCTACATGGGGTGCACCTGTATTGTTTGGGAAAAAGAAATATGGTTCCCTTAGAATGTTCATTGATTATTGCCAACTCAATGAAGTCACTATTAAGAACAAGTAACCTCTCCCTCGGATTGATGACTTCAATGATCAACTCCAAGGGGATAGCAACTTTTCTAAGGTTGACTTGAGATCGGGGTATCACCAACTTAGGGTCAGAGGTGAGGATATACGAAAAATGGCATTGCAAACTAAATATGGTCACTATGAGTTCTTAGTAATGTTTTTTTGTCTCACTAATGCCCCAACGGCGTTTATGGACCTAATGAATAGTGTGTTTATAAGTTACCTAGATTCCTTTGTCATTGTCTTCATTGACTACATCTTGGTACACTCGAAAAATGAGGGTGAACACATTGACCATTTGAGAGTGGTTTTACAAGTACTTTAGGAATACCAACTATTTTCTGAGTTTAGGAAATATGAGTTTTGGTTGAGGTAGATGGCGTTTCTTGTTGATATCATCTCTAGTGAGGGAATTGAGGTTCCAAGGAAAACTGACGCGGTGAAAAATTTGCCTAGACAATTGACTCCAACCGACATTAGGAGTTTCTTGGGTCTAGCGGGATATTATTGGAGGTCTGTGGATGGTTTTGCGTCCATTGCTTCTCGTTTGACTACTTTGACCCAAAAGATTTTAAAATTTGAGTGTTTGGAGGCATGTGAAAGAAGCTTCCAAATTTTGAAAGATAGGCTTACCTTTGCTCTAATATTGAATTTACCAGAGGGTACCAAGGGCGTGTAGTTTATTGTGATGCATCCTGAGTGACTTCGGGTGTGTTCTTATGAAAAATGGGAAAGAATTAGCCTATATCTCTACAAAATTTAAGGTGCATGAGAAGAAATATCCAACTCATGATCTTGAATTAGCGGCCGTGGTGTTTGCTTTAAAAATATAGAGGCACTACTTGTATGGTGTTCATGTTTATGTATATGCCTACCATAAGAGTCTTAAATATGTGTTACTCAAAAAGAGTTAAATCTCTGACAGTGAAGATGGTTGGAATTGTTGAAAGATTACGACATGAGTGTTCTTTACCACCTTGACAAGGCAAATGCGGTTGCGGATGCTCAAGGTCGTACGACCATGGGTAGTGTGTATCATTTTGAAGAAGCCAAGAAAGATCTAGTGAAAGATGTTCATAGGTTGGCTCATTTTAGTGTTAGATTAGAAGATTCTCCAAATGGTGGTTTTATGGTCCATCATAACTCCGAATCATCTTTGGTGGTTGAGGTGAAGTCTAAGCAACACCTTGATAAGTCATTGATGTAGTTTAAGGAATCGGTTCTTGGTAAACTTAAGGAGTAATTCACCTTAGGGGGAATGGTGTTTTAAGGTATCAAGAAAGGTTGTGTGTGCCCAATGTTGATGATTTTGTAAACCATATTCTTGAGGAAGCTCATGGTTTCCGTTATCTATTCATTCGGGCTCTACTAAGATATATCATGACCTTAGAGAAGTGTTTTTCTAGGATGGCTTAAAAAGGACATAGCGGAATTTGTTGCAAAGTGTCCAAATTGCAATAAAGTGAAAGTCGAGCACCAAAAGTCGGGTTGCTTTCTCCAAGAAATGCAAGTTCCCACTTGGAAGTGGGAAGAGATAAATATGGACTTCATAGTGGGATTTCCTCGAACTAAAAGGCAAAATGACTCTATATGGGTGGTTGTGGATAGATTAACAAAGTATACTTATTTTATTCTCGTCAAGTCCACTTACTTGGCAGGGGATTATGCAAGGATCTTCATAGATGATATTGTGTTTCTTCATGGTATTACGTTTTCCATGATATCGGATAGACGTGCACAATTTATATCTAGGTTTTGGAGGTCATTCCAAAAAGGGTTGGGTACGAAGGTAAAGTTAAGCACCGCTTTGCATCCCCAAACGTACGGTCAAGCGGTGTGTACTATTAAAACCCTTGAGGATATGCTTAGAGCTTGTGTGATCGACTTCAAGGGAAATCGGGATGAACATTATCCTTTGATTAAGTTCTCTTATAACAATAGTTACTATTGGACTATATACATGGATCCTTTTGAAGCTTTGTATGGTAGGATATGTAGATCTCCAGTTGGATGGTTTGAAGTTGGTGAGTCTTTACTACTTGGTCCCAAATTGGTATATGAAACTTTGGAGAAATTTCGTGTTATAAGGGATAGATTGAAGGCGTCCTATATTCGGCAAAAGTATTATGCCTACAATAGGAGAAGAGAGCTTGAATTAGAAGAAGGTGATAAAGAGTATTTGAAAATGTTTCCTATGAAAAGGGTGATGAGGTTTGGCAAGAAAGAGAAGTTGAGTCCTCGTTATGTGGGTCCCAAGAAATTTTGCAAAGGGTTTGCAAGGTGGCATACGAGTTGAGATTACCTAGTGAACTAGTTTCGGTTCATTCATGTTCCATGTCTCCATGCTTAAAATGTGCATCGGTTCTCCTTAGTCCATTCTTTGTTTTGAGGGTCTAGGTGTTGATGAAAACCTCTCCTATGAAGAGGTTTCGGTGGAAATCCTTGAATGTCAAGTGATGAAATTAAGGAACAAAGAGGTGGCCTCCGCAAAAGTTCTATGGAGAAACCACCTAGTTGAGGGAGCAACATGGTAGGACGAGGCCAATATGAAGTCCCGTTACCCTCATATCTTTTCTAATTAAGGTTAGTTTTTCCTTTTAATAATGAAAATAATGAGTTAACTTGAATTCGACTTGTTTCAAAAGATATGCATACTTATGGTAGAGGTTTTTACTTACACTTATTTTGTGTATTTGGTATCTTGTATCCTTTATGAAACAATATTGAGCATGTTGATAGGTTGTGAAAGGAATTTTGGCATAATTAACTCTTTGATGGTATATTGAGCTCATGTTGTTGTGAGAAAGAAATTCCTCAAGTTGTGATTTTGAGCTCTTCTGTGTAGTAACTGATGTTTTGAATTGCTATATGTAAATGCCTTGTTTTTATGTTGATTTGATTTTTAATTCATTTTATTATGTATGTTGTTTGTTGTTTGTTGGGCTGCTTGTATTAAGTCTATCCTTTCCCTTCAAAAGATTTTAGTGTCATTCAGGTATGAATGTTCCTAAGGGGGATAATGTAACACTCCGAAAGTCCAAAATCTAATCTAGAGCCTCACATGACTTTATAAGGTTTGTAACAGTGTTTTAAGGTCAAAATAGTGTTTATAAGTCACTTAGGAAGTTTTAGAGTCAATACGTCAAGGAACGTCCATGACGTCCGCTGAATTGTGAAAGAGCTGCTAGTGTGCCTTGGCCTATTTCATGGGGTTTTTTAAAGAGTCGAAAATTGATGAAAATTTGTGAGAAGGGTTCATACTAGTGTTAGAGTATATTTAGGGTCGAAAATTCCGGGTACGAATACCCAAGGACAACCCTGAGGGTCCTTGAGGAGGACCCTTCCATTTTTGCAAAAAAGTTGTCACTGGGCAGAAACTACCTACGGTTGCATGCGATGAGTCATAGTCTTAACGACGGGGAATCCATACCTCCGTAAATGGAAACTTATCCATTTTTACAAAATTTTCAAAATGACAACTATCCAATCAAAACTACGGATGTGTAGGACAGTTGGGGGTGTGGGCGTCGACTTACCTACGGCCCGTAGGTTGGGGTTTCGTAGGTCAGGCCTACATTTTTTCTGTCAAATTTTTAAAGGGTTCATTTAATTAAGTTAGTTAGTTAGGGGTTTAATTAGGTATTAGGGGGTGTTTATTGTAGTTGAATTAGGCTACGAGCAGCATGACTTGTCGTCACTTGATATGAACAACAATGTTATGATCAATAAGAGGATTGATCCATTGTTGAAAGCAGCCATTGTGTCAATTTGACAAATATTACTTTGCTTCAAGGAAATGAAGAAATTGAAGTTGTGTTTTAATTTGAGTTGGAGATTGATCATTTAGTAAATGGCTATATATAGAGAAAGTTATTGATAGACTATTTCTTATTATATAAGATACTTAATTGTTAGCTCAACTTCCTAGATGTCTTTCTATATCATGATGTCTGAACCAGTTTTCACGTATCACCCCCACCAACAATAAATACCAAGTAACACAGTCCATCAATGCTAGAACAGATGGAAAGAATCTCCTAATATTTTTGTCTCCGCTGGAATTGATGTCACTGATAGAGAATGGTATTAGTTTTTTTCAAAAAAGAAATGATTTAATCAATTTGAGTGAATTATCCACCAAATATGGTTGATCCAAACTTCATCTGTGCATAACTACTTTCAGAAAACATCTCTATCAATAAAAATCTAATGAATGTTCCTAAAAACAACATTTGGGAAGGTCAACTAACAACACAGTAATTAGAATTACAAGTCTAAGCTTTGTCACCCTACATCTCACCAAATTCTAGTACCCCTCAAGAACTTTCCCTATATATATATATCCTTCACCGAAGACAATCTCGTCAAATCAAATCATATCAAAACACACTTTAACTTCCTTTTAATCAAAACAATCTAACAAATTATATAACAATGGCCGCTTCCAGCAACTGCTCAATCCTCTTGTCGATGATGGCATTATTGGCAATATCAAGCATCACTACAAGTCATGCTGCTCGTAGCCTGCTGCAACTTCCTAACTTGCCTACAATCCCTTCATTGCCTCAGCCGACAGTGCCAAAATTTCCCACTATACCATACTTGCCAACAACAGTCACATTGCCACCATTGCCAAGCGTTACAATCCCTTCATTGCCTCAGTCGACAGTTCATATCAAGTGACGACAAGTCATGCTGCTCATAGCCTACTTCAAATTCAAGATAGATCATGGATTGAAGATTTTTTAGTGATTTATCCATAAAATATTCTCAATTTTCATAGATTATAATCAATTGAGGTATGGCCTTCATCCTTGAATCTCTTTTCTTCAAGGAGGCAACCTTCAAAGTGATTTTCTACGTGTCTTCAAAAGATGAATTTTCTAAATTGTAATTTATCCATGGTTTCTTGCATAAAACTTTTTGAATCATTGTATATTAATTGAACTGATGTAAATTTGATGGTTTTAGATTAAAAACTTTATTAACATAACGGTCACCACATTGGGAGAGCTCTTGCTCACCCCTAGTACGAAGAGCATAGAAATGGTTCCTCTTCGGAGCATCACTAGAACCACTTGCTTGAACAATCTTCTCTTGCCCCTTCATGCTAGGAAAATCTTTGACTTTGTGTCCACTCTTTCCACAACCAAAACAATTGTCCATCCCCTTATGGCAATCACCATAATGTCTTTTACCACACTTTGCGCAAGTCGGCTTTCAAGTTGGTGAACTTGCACTTACACCCTTATGAAACTTAGGGTTAGACACCCTACCATCTCTAGCCTTTGGAAATTTAGATGGAGCTTGATTTGAGAACCTCTTATTGAATTTAGGCTTGTCTTGAATCCCAAGACTATCTTTTGTAGCTCCACCATCAAAAGACCTTGCCCTTTTTGAATCAATATCCTTCCTTTTTGCTCTAGCCTCCTCAAACCTTCTAGCATGCACCATAAGATGGGCAATATTCATATTATCATGAAGCATAGATGAATGACATTCTTCTTGCAAGTCATCTGATACACCCGTCATAAAGCGACTCATCTCATCTCTAGGATCAGAGACCAAGGAAGGAGCATATTTAGCCAATTGAATGAACTTCAAAGAATAATCATGAACACTCATACCTCCTAGGCGGAGGTTGATGAATTCCACAACCTTAGCTTCTCTCATCTCTCTTGGGAAAAACCGATCAAGGAAAGCCCTCTTGACGATCTCCCAAGACACCAGCTCACCTCGAAGAGGCCGATTATCTCTCCATTTCATATGCCAAATTTGAGCCACATCCTTGAGTTTGTATGAGACCAACTCGGCATTATAATTTGTAGACAACCCCATATCACATAGTATCTTGTAAAACTCATCAATAAATTCTTGAGGGTCTTCATCAACCTTAGACAAATAGAGTATAGGAGGATTCATTCGAGTGAAGTCCCCAAGTCAAGAAGCCATAGTTTGCTCATGAACTCTAGCTGCAACATCTCGATTGGCTTGGGAAATCATAGCTTTAGCTTGAACCATTGTGTCTTGGGCTTGATTAGTAATGGCTTGGGTCATTTCAGCAAGAATAGCCCTCATCTGAGCCTCTGTCATAGGTGGAGGGTTGGCCGGAGCCTGATCATCAACAGCAACCTCCTTAAGAGGAGGAACTTGATCACCACGGGGACGAACTTCCGCATTAGCAATCTCCTCCTCAAGTCTCCTAGTCGCATTCCTCCGAGAATTCATCTCCTATAACAAAAATACAAGGTTTAGCTGAAATCATATAAGAAGTACACTCTAGAGGCACGATAATGGATTTACTAAAATAAGAGTGATTCCTAAGAAACAAATAAGTTCCTATTCATAAATGTGGCGCGCTTCAAAATTTTGAATACAAACCTACATAGACGTGGTTGAGAGAGACGTCAACATCAAGGATATTAAACTTCATGCTCTGATACAAAGTTTGTCACATCAGGGGAGCACCCCCTAGACATAACCAACATCGTCGTCCTCTTTGAGGACAAAGACTAGCCTCTTAGCATTCCTCATAACAATCATTGGCTAAATTATATGGAAGAATTAAAACTTTTTTAATATATCAGATTGGAAGTATAAATAGACCTCTACATACACATAATAGTACAATATCAAGTATACATAGACCCGTTCGTATAGGAAGATTACTTATTATTCTACTTTTATTTCATAAACATATATAATATAGAATTAGAGTCATAAAATCTGTGTCATCTCATAAACTATCTAAACAACAATACCAACATGGGCATAGCTCTACAACAATAAAAGTAAGCTACATACAGGCTTTATACAACTTTGTTCTCAAATTAAAGATAGAGTCAACCTAAGTGTCTTAACATCTAAGAAAATCCGTAGGTTGACTATCGTCATCATCCTCGGAAAAATGAGGACCTACCACTTGGATGATAAGAGTATCCAAGTCTTCTTCTCAATCGCCTTGAACCAAACCTCAACGACCGGAACCTAAAGTGTTTGGGAAAATGGGAGAAAATGGGGTTCGTACGCCACATGTACTAAGTATGAGACCATATGCACATATGACAATCAAACATGCTAAAAAGGGACATTTACTTTAATCATGCCATTTTATGTCTTTATGCACAATCAACAAGTAATAACATCATAAACATGAATAAGAGTTTATCATGTGAATAACAAAGCAAAACAACCAAACATAACCCTTATAAAGACACAAGTGCAATGACAAAGTAAAGCCTCATAACTCTACTTAATCAAGTAACCAAACAAGAATCATACATAGTAATTCACTTCACATAACATAACCTTCAATACATATGAGTTCATAATTTAGCAATAAAGACCAATTTCGTGTTCATAAACATCATTATCATCATATAAGGTCATTTACCTTTAACATCATTTACATACATAATATTGACCTCCTAAAGCTCCTATCAAGTCAAACTAGTGCACGGCATAGGTAGAGTCTCATACCCTACCTAACCTAAGTCAAACCCCTCAACTCACTTTAGTTAGACTATACATCATTACTTCATTTTAGTTTGGGGAACACTTGCCTTTAACGACATAGACCACACGAGCTAATGTGGAATCTGGTGTCATGAAACCCTACAACGAAAGAAGGTGGACTACTTTCTAAAGTAGTACCCAAAACATGAACATAGCAACTACGTGGATCAACTAGCTAGTATTTTTATGAGGGCAACATAGTTCAAGAACTTTGAGACATAATTGGGACCCTCTTTATTCTATGTGCATTATAGTCTCCAAATCTTTAGAGTACCTTAATGATCCTACCTTCCCTATGTGGGAAGGAACACTCCCTTTCTAGTTCACTCGGTGCTAAGCTAGAGTCCCTTATTGAAATGTCTTTAATCCTTATTTATCATCCATAACTTAATTTAGGTCATAGGGTCTAGCCCTTGTATAATCATCATCATAATAGCTCAATAGAAATTGCATGAGTAAAATCCTTTCATCACAATTCTCATAAGTAAGGTTAACACTGTACATATCACATCATAATATGGTGCATAATTACACATTATCATCCTTATAACATGTCCACCTTAAACAAACTCACAACCAAATCATAAGACATCACAATTTAATATCATACCATCCTATCACCCTAAACAAGCTACACTTTAACACAACATCATGACTTGATCATAATTTACTACAATAGGAGTAAGAAATAGGATAGTCAAGACTTACCAACACTCCTCGATAATTCATCATAAAGGCCTTACCATCAACCCATAACTCAACCCAATTTGGGTCATCACACCAATGTAATCAAATAACCAACATGATAATGGAATTAGAAGAATCACTGTACCATAATTTAATACTAAATCAAAGCTTGAAAACATGATATCTAAGTCTATCTTCTTGACCTAGATCAATACTCAAGAACTAGATTGAAAGACTACAATTCATCACAATTGGTTTATGATCAATATAATAACAACAATTAAGGATGATTTAACCAATAATAAAGTCAATTGAATCAAACCCATCATAATTCATATCAAGATCAAACCTATGGTTAAGGGTTAAGGGTCATAATCTACAATCTAGACCAAACCATTTCAATTCATCAAACTTAATTAAAAATACATGATAATCTACTCATTATATCCTAAAGAAAGTATAAACAATTCAATTCATAGCATCAATTTCGTATGGAATGAAACCAATATGAAAGCTCAACTTTTTGGAAGATCTTTGAAGGAGCCCTTAGAGGAAAGAAGTATCAAAAGTGAATTAGATCTCATAACTTAAGGTTTGATGAAAATTTGATGGTGAATTTGTCCCTTTCCAACCCCAAATCCCTTCCTTAGCTAAGTCTTAACTGGTGTCTTTCAATGGAGAGAGAAAGTACAGAGATTGAAGAGAGTTTATTTTGTGAGTCGTTCTTAGACTAATGAGGGTTGGGGTCTTTATATGAGGGTTTATCTTGATTAATTAGGCTTACCTAAACCCCTAACTAACCACCCAACCAAGTAATTTATTAAATTAAATCATTTAAAAGTTGGCAGAAAATTCGACCCTCAAAGACGAGACTCCGAACGACGGTTGTCTGTGAGTCGACGGGCACGACCCCTCTCGTCTTGCACTCTGTCATTGCTAACAGAGACTGTGCAGGCGAGGGGCTTCCTCACCATGGCTAAGTGTGGGACAACGGTGGCATCTACGCCCCATTTGTCCACACACGGTCCGTTCCTTTGTCCGTCGATTGAACACTGCCAAGCAATGTTAGGTCTAACATGAGGGTCCTTCTCAAGGGCCCTTGGTTGGTCCTTGGGGAGTTGTACCCAGACGTTTCGACCTTTAAACATTCCTAACACGTGTCACACATATTTTCACCAAATTTCGTTCAATTCTGACTCTTAAAAACTAGTGAAATGGCTAAGACACCCTAGTACTCTTGTGAGCCAACTTTCCGGACGTCATGGACGTTCTTGAATGTTTTGGTTCCTAGATACCTTAACTGACCTAAATTCATTTAATTTGACTTAGAAACAGTACTTATACTTCATGACACCTAGGTTACGCTTTACATCATTTCTTGAGATTTCGAAATGTTACATTATCCCCCCCCCCTTAGGAGCATTCGTCCCCAAATGACACTAAACACTCTTTTAAAGGAAGGAATAGACTCACGACTAGCAGTTCAACCAATCAATAATATTAAATAAACATGAATCACATTTTTTCAATGAGGCAATTTTAAAGCTCATCTTACAACACATAGGCTCAACCATTTCATCATGAGGTATTCCCTTCTACAACACACATGATCTCAACATACATTACATGAGTCAATTAGCAAAAGTTCATCTTATCAATATGCTACATATAATTTCCATAATGACTCACCATGTCAAAAATGCACAACCTAATCCACAAACAAGCAACAAGAAAAAATTTCATGTTTTCAAGGGCAAAATTACAATAACTCACTGTAGCATCACTGTGAAGTTTTCAAAAATTAAATTTTTGCAGAATTTCACCTAAAAATTAAGATACCATAAATTCTAGTCATAAAGATATTATTAAAAAGAATAGCTAACCTTAATCATCGAAAAGATGAGGATAACGGGTCTTCATGTCGGCCTAGGCCTCCCATGTCGCACCCTCAACTAGGTGGTTTTTCCATAACACTTTTACGGAAACCACCTCTTTGTTCCTCAATTTCTTCACTTTCCTATCAAGGATTTGAACCGGGACCTCCTAATAAAAGAGATTATCCTTAACCCCAAGTCCTTCAATAGGCTCCTCATAAGTGAGATTATCCTTGACCCCAAGTCCTTCAATAGGAAGAATAGAATCGGGATCACCGACACACTTCTTCAACATAGAAACATGAAAAACCGGATGAACCGAAGCTAAATCATTAGGGAGTTTCAAGTGATAGGCAACCTTACCTACCCTTTTCAAAATCTTATAAGGACCCACATAACGAGGACTAAACTTCCCCTTCTTGCCAAATTTAACCACCCCCTTCAACGGTGAAATTTGTAAGTACACCTTATCACCTTCTTCAAACTCCAAATCCCTTCTCCTATTATCGGCATAGGACTTTTGTCGACTATAGGATGTTTGCAACCGATTTCTTATGATGTGCACATTCTCCAAAGTACTATAAATCAAATTGGGACCAAGAACCGAAGGTTCACCAACTTTAAACCACCCTATAGGAGACCTACACCTCCTACCATACAAGGCTTCATAGGGAGCCATGGCTATGGATGAATGAAAACTATTATTATAAGCAAACTCCAGCAAAGGCAAATGGTTATCCCAATTACCTTTGAAATCAACAATGCAAGCTCTAAGCATATCCTCAAGGGTTTGAATAGTGTGTTCCTCTTGATCATCCATTTGAGGATGAAAAGCGGTACTTAATTTCACGTTAGTACCCAAACCTTCTTGGAATGACCTCCAAAACTAGAGGTTAATTGTGCAACCCAATCCGAAATGATAAATAATGGAATACCATGGTGACACACAATCTCATCTATGAAGATCTTTGCATAATCCTCCGCTGAATAAGTGGATTTGACGGGAATAAAATGAGCGGACTTAGTCAACCTATCAACAATCACCCACATAGAATCATATGACTTTTGAGTCCGAGGCAACCCTACTACAAAGTCCATATTAATATCCTCCCATTTCCAAGTAGGAATTTGGATCTCTTGTAGTAAGCCACCCGTCTTTTGATGTTCCGCCTTTACTTGTTGGCAATTCGGAAACATAGGAACAAATTGTGCTATGTCCTTCTTCAACCCTTCCCACCAATATATTTCCCGAAGGTCATGGTACATCTTTGTCGAACCCGGATGAATGGAGCAGCGGGATCCATGTGCCTCTTCAATGATCCGATCACTCAACCCATCTACATTGGGAACACACAATATCCCTTGGTACCTCAACACACCATCCACCCTTAAGAAGAATGACTTATTCAACTTTCCAAAAACCAACTCCATCAATAGTTGATCAAGGTGTTGTTTGTACTTCACCTCAACTACCAATGATGACTCGGAGCTATGATAAACTGTAGCACCACCGTTTAGAGAACTCTCCAATCGCACCCCCAATCTAGCAAACCTATGAATATCTTTCACTACGTCTCTCTTGGATTCATCTATGTGCAACACACTACCCATAGTCAGATGACTTAGAGTATTCGCAACAACATTGGCCTTGCCAGGATGATATAAGACACTCATATCATAATCTTTCAACAATTCTAACCACCTTCTTTGCCGGAGATTCAACTCCTTTTGAATAAACACATATTGGAGACTCTTATGATCAGTGAAAACATCAACATGAACACCATACAAGTAATGCCTCCATATTTTCAAAGCAAACACCACGACTGCTAACTCAAGGTCATGAGTGGGATATTTTCTCTCATGCACCTTAAGTTACCGCGAAGCATAGGCAATCACCTTCCTATTTTGCATAAGCACACACCCCAAACCTACGCAAAATGCATCACAATATACAACAAACCCCTTTGAACCTCCAGTAAAGTCAACACCGGAGCGGAAGTAAGCCTATCCTTCAATAATTGGAAACTCCTCTCACAAGGCTTCGACCACTCAAACTTTTTACACTTTTGAGGCAACGTAGTCAAAGGAGATGAAATGGATACAAAGCCATCCACAAACCTTCGATAGTAACCCGCTAGACCCAAGAAACTCCTAATGTCAGTCAGAGTTAAAGGTCTAGGCCAATTTCTCACCACATCCGCCTTCCTTGGGTCTACTTCAACTCCCTTACTAGAGATGATACGCCCAACAAACTCCATCGACCTCAACCAAAACTTACATTTACTATATTTAGCAAATAATTGATGCTCTTCAAGGGTTTGCAATACCACCCTCAATGACCCATGTGATCACCCTCATTAATCGAATATACCAAAATGTCATCAATAAACATAATAATGAATAAACCAAGGTAACTTCGAAACACCCTATTCATTAGGTCCACGAACCCCGCCAGAGCATTAGTGAGACCAAAGGACATAACAAGATACTCATAGTGGCATAATGAGTTTGAAAGGTCATCTTTGGTACATCCTCACCTCTCACCCTTAGTTGGTTATACCCTGACTTCAAGTCAATTTTGGAGAAGTAGCTTGCCCCTTTTAGTTGATCAAATAAATCATCAATCCCCGGGAGATGATACTTGTTCTATATTGTGACTTTGTTGAGTTGGCAATAATCAACACACATTCTCACGGACCCATCTTTATTGTTCACGAACAATACCGGACCACCCCATGGTGAAATGCTAGGCCTTATAAAGACCTTGTCTAGCAAATATTTAAGTTGAGCCTTCAACTCCTTCAATTCGGCCGGAGCCATTCTATAAGGAGGAATTGAAATAGGGTTTGTTTCCGGTAGCAAATCAATACCAAAATCAATTTTCCGTTCGGGAGGAATACCGGGAAGGTCATTAGGGAAAACCTCTGGAAAATCACTCACTACGAGGACCGACTCGATAGGAGGAATTTCATAATCCAAATCTTGGACTCTTACAATGTGGTAAAGACAACCCTTTGAGATCACTTTATATGTTCTTAAACAGGACAGTATGTGACCTCTAGGAATAGAATCGCCATCCTTCCACTCAATAACGGGTTCATTTGGGAAATTAAACCTCACAACACTAGTCCTATAATCAATAGAAGCAAAACTAGCATGTAACCAATCCATACCCAAAATGACATCAAATTCAAGCATATCTAGTTCAACTAGATTCACATGAGAAACTCACTCTATTGGGCAAAGTAATAGGACAGTTTTGATAGACTCTTTTCCCTAAAATTGGTTCACCCACCGGAGTAGACACCACAAAAGGTTCATGAAAAACATCGGGTAAAGTATCAAACTTTTTAGCTACTAAGGGAGTCACAGAAGAAAACGTAGCACCTGGATCAAGTAAATCATAAACATAAATAGCAAAGACTTGTAACATATTAGTCACCATATCGGGAGAGGTCTCTTGCTCACCCCTAGTACGAAGAGCATAGAAATGGTTCCTCTTCGGAGCATCACTAGAACCACTTGCTTGAACAATCTTCTCTTGCCCCTTCATGCTAGGAAAATCTTTGACTTTGTGTCCACTCTTTCCACAACCAAAACAATTGTCCATCCCCTTATGGCAATCACCATAATGTCTTTTACCACACTTTGCACAAGTCGGCTTTCAAGTTGGTGAACTTGCACTTACACCCTTATGAAACTTAGGGTTAGACACCCTACCATCTCTAGCCTTTGGAAATTTAGATGGAGCTTGATTTGAGAACCTCTTATTGAATTTAGGCTTGTCTTGAATCCCAAGACTATCTTTTGTAGCTCCACCATCAAAAGACCTTGCCCTTTTTGAATCAATATCCTTCCTTTTTGCTCTAGCCTCCTCAAACCTTCTAGCATGCACCATAAGATGGGCAATATTCATATTATCATGAAGCATAGATGAATGACATTCTTCTTGCAAGTCATCTGATACACCCGTCATAAAGCGACTCATCTCATCTCTAGGATCAGAGACCAAGGAAGGAGCATATTTAGCCAATTGAATGAACTTCAAAGAATAATCATGAACACTCATACCTCCTAGGCGGAGGTTGATGAATTCCACAACCTTAGCTTCTCTCATCTCTCTTGGGAAAAACCGATCAAGGAAAGCCCTCTTGACGATCTCCCAAGACACCAGCCCACCTCGAAGAGGCCGATTATCTCTCCATTTCATATGCCAAATTTGAGCCACATCCTTGAGTTTGTATGAGACCAACTCGGCATTATAATTTGTAGACAACCCAATAGCACATAGTATCTTGTAAACCTCATCAACAAATTCTTGAGGGTCTTCATCAACCTTAGACCCATAGAAGATAGGAGGATTCATTCGAGTGAAGTCCCTAAGTCGGGAAGCCATAGTTTGCTCATGAACCCTAGGTGCAACATCCCGATTGGCTTGGGCAGTCATAGCTTGAGCTTGAACTGTTGCGGCATGGGATTGATTTGTCATGGCTTGGGCCATTTGAGAAATAATATCTCTCATCTGAGCCTCTGTCATAGGTGGAGGATTGGCCGGAGCCTAATTATCAACAACAACCTCTTCAAGAGTAGGAACTGGATCACCACGAGGAGGAACTCTTGCATTAGCAATCTCCTCCTCAAGTCTCCTAGCCGCATATCTCCGAGTATTCATCTCCTATTACCAAAATACAACGTTTAGGTGAAATCATATAAGAAGAACACTCTAGAAGCACGATAATGGATTTCAAAAAATGAGAGTAATTCCTAAGCATCAAATAAGTTCCTATTCATAAGTGTGGCCCGCTTCACATTTATGAATACAAACCTATATAGACGTGGTTGAGAGAGACGTCAACATCAAGGATATTCACCCTCATGCTCTCATACCAATTTTGTCACATCAGGGGAGCACCCCCTAGAGGTAACCGACATCGTCGTCCTCTTTGAGGACTAAGACTAGCCTTTTAGAATTCATCATAACAATCATTGGCTAAATTATACAGAAGAAATTAAAACTTTTTAAATATATCAGAGATCGGAGGTTTATATAGATCTCTACATACACGTAATAGTATAATATCGAGTATACATAAAAAATTTCGTATAGGAAGAATTACTTACTCTTCTACTTTTATTTCATACACATATATAAGAAAGAATTAGAGTCATAAAATCCTTCTCATCTCACAAACCATCTAAACAACAATACCCACATGGGCATAGCCCTACAACAATAAAAGTAAGCCACATAAAGGGTTTATACAGCTTTGTTCTTAAATTAAAGATAATGTCAACATAAGTGTCTTAATATCTAGGTAGAGTATCGGCATCATCCTCGGGAAAATGAGGATCTACCACTTGGATGATAAGAGTATCCAAGCCTTCTTCTCAATCG
This sequence comes from Solanum pennellii, assembly GCF_001406875.1. NCBI lineage: Eukaryota > Viridiplantae > Streptophyta > Magnoliopsida > Solanales > Solanaceae > Solanum > Solanum pennellii. Next base: position 39,550,829 of record NC_028645.1, on the reverse strand, counting down.
CCTCGAACTAAACCTCAACGACCGAAATCTAAAGTGTTTGGGAAAAAGGGAGAAAATGGGTTAGTACGCCACATGTACTAAGTATGAGACCATATGCACATATAAAAATCAAATGCTACAAAGGGACATTTAGTTTAATCACGCCATTTTATGTCTTTATGCACAATCAACAAGTAATAACATCATAAGCATGAATAAGAGTTTATGATGTGAATAGCAAAGCAAAACAACCAAACATAACCATTCTAAAGACACAAGTGCAATGACCAAGTAAATCCCCATAACCCTACTTAATCAAGTAACCAAACAAGAGTCATACATAGTAATTCACTTCACATAACCTAACCTTCAATACATATAAGTTCATACTTTAGCAATAAAGACCAATTTCGTGTTCATAAACATCATAATCATCATATAAGGTCATTTACCTTTAACATCATTTACATACATAATATTGACCTCCGAAAGCTCCTATAAAGGCAAACTAGTGCAAGGCATAGGTAGAGTCCCATACCACTACCTAAGCTAAGTCAAACCCCTCAACTCACTTTAGTTAGCCTATACATCATTACTTCATTTTAGTTTAGGGAACACTTTCCTTGACCGACATAGACCACATGAGCTAATGTGGAATCCGGTGTCATGAAACCCTACAATGAAAGAAGGTGGACTACTTGCCAAAGTAGAACCCAAAACATGAACATAGCAACTACGTTGATCCACTAGCTAGTATTCCTATGGGGGCAACATAGTTCAAGTACTAGGAGACATAATTGGAACCCTCCTTATTCTATGTGCATTATAACCTCCAAATCTGAAGAGTACCTTAGTGATCCTACCTTCCCTGTGTGGGAAGGGACACTCCCCTTTCTAGTTCACTTGGTGCTAAGATAAAGTCCATTATTGAAATGTCTTTTATCTTTATTTATCATCCATAACTTAATTTAGGTCATAGGGTCTAGACCTTGTATAATCATCATCATAATAGCTCAATAGGAATTGCATGAGTAAAAGCCTATCATCACAATTCTCATTAGTAAGGTTAACACTGTACATATCACATCATAATAGGTTACATAATTACACATTATCTTCCTTATAACATGTCCACCCTAAACAACCTCACAACCAAAGCGTAAGACCTCTTAATTTAATCAGCATACCATCTTATCACCCTAAACAAGGTACACTTCAACACAACATCATGACTTGATCACAATTTACTACAATTGGAGTTAGAAATAGGATAGTCAAGACTTACCAACACCTCCATAGATCATAAAGGCCTTACCATCAAACCATAACTCAACCCAATTTGGTTCATCACACCAATGTAATCCAATAACCAACACGGTAATGGAATTAGAAGAATCACTATACCATAATTCAATACTAAATCAAAGCTTGAAAACATGATATCTAAGTCTACCTTCTTAACCTAGATCAATACTCAAGAACTAGCTTGAAAGACTACAATTCATCACAATAGGTTTATGATCAATATAATAACAACAATTAAGGATGATTTAACCAAGAATAAAGTCAATTGAATTAAACCCTCACAAACGAGACCCCGAACGACGGGCCGTCTGTGAGTCGACGGGCACTACCCCTCTCGTCTGGCAATCTGTCGTCGCTAAAAGAGAGTGTGCAGGCAAGAGGCTTCTTCACCATGGCTAAGTGTTGGACGACGGTGGCATCGACGCCCCGTTTGGCCACACACGGTCCGTTCCTTTGTCCGTCGATTGAACACTGCCAAGCAGTGTTGGGTCTAACATGAGGGTCCTTCTCAAGGGACCTTGGTTGGTCCTTGGGGAGTCGTACCTGGACGTTTGACCATGAAACATCCCTAACACATGTCACACATATTTTTACCAAATTTTGTTTAAATTTCGACTCTTAAAAACTATTCAAATGTACTCTTGTGAGCCAACTTTCCGTACGTCATGGACGTTCTTGAATGTTTTTCTTCCTAAATATCTTAACTGACCTAAATTTAGTTAAATTGACTTAGAAACAGTACTTAGACTTCAGGACACCTAGGTTAGGTTTTACGGCATGTCTTGAGATTTTGAAATGTTACATTTTTCATGGGTGATTTCATTATGACTCAATGCTATTTAATTTGTAACATTCCAAAAAATCATGTCTAATGAAAAGCCCAGTATGCCCTTAGGATAGCCTATTAGGGGTACATAAACACCCCAATGCCCAATATTGAAAAATATTGGGCATAGTATAGAAAAATTGGCTAAGAGATATTAGCCAATTTTCTCTATACAAATAAGAAATATACTTTTTGGGTTGTCATACCCCAATCCAAGATTTATGTTCAATAAATGTACCTACAAGGAAGACCCTAATCTAAAATTTTGTATTCAACCATATGAACCATACCACCACACAAAGTACTAGGCATCCAAGTGTCAAGCTTAGTACCATAGCACGTGATCATTTAAAATGATCATGTAAATTAAGCAGTGACCAAGGACATAGTGAGCGTCCTTGGGAAAATAAGTAAACATTCTCAAATGAACCATAAATAATAGTTAGTTAGGGATGTACAACCAACCCATGAGCAAGAACATGTGCAAGACATGTGAAGAATCTGCCAAAGGAGGGGACCACCCTAAGCGAATTTGGTTAGGGTAGTTAGGGGGAAACGTGCACAAGGGAAAACTTCATGTGGGGCCTAACTTCCTAACTAACTCTAGTTCCTAAATAACTGTCCTAACTATATAAATAACCTAGGAATAACCGGAATAGACCCATTAGTGCACCCGACAACCTAGGACCAAAACGGGGTTGACACTAACCTAGTACTAGTTAAAGAGACAACCTAGTACCTAACCTAGGATGGTCCAAATGGTTAGTTATGGTTCTAAAAACATAGGGGTACTTTATTAATTCCCCTAGGTTACCTAATGAATTAATTTATCAAATTAATAAATTAATTTAAAAGGGCTAAAACCAAAAATAAAAAGAAAATTTTCAGATTTCGGTTAAGACAAGAAAGGGACAACCTAGTACCTAATCTGGGATGGTCCAAAGAGTTAGTTAAGATCATAATGACTTAGTACTTTAGTAATTAACCTAGTATAATTAATTAATTAATTTAGCAACTTAAGTAATTAATTTAAAGGGGCAAAACCGAAATCACAAAACATTTGCAAGATTTCAGATAAGACAAGAAAAAGACAACCTAGTACCTAACCTAGGATGGTCCAAAGGATTAGTTATGGTTATAACGACTTAATGTTACCTTAGTAATTACCCTATATCACTTAATTAATTAAATTATACATTTAATTAATTAAATTAAAGGGGTCAAATCAAAATTCTTATGCTAACCTAGTACAATTCAAGAAACATCATAGTACTTAACCTAGGATGGTCCTAAAGGGTTGATTATGGTTCCAATGACTTAGGGGTACTTTAATACTTACCATAGGTCCCTAAATTAATTAAATTAAAGGGGTCAAATCAAAATTCTTATGCTAACCTAGTACAATTCAAGAAACATCATAGTACTTAACCTAGGATGGTCCAAAGGATTAGTTATGGTTATAACGACTTAATGTTACCTTAGTAATTACCCTATATCACTTAATTAATTAAATTAAAGGGGTCAAATCAAAATTCTTATGCTAACCTAGTACAATTCAAGAAACATCATAGTACTTAACCTAGGATGGTCCAAAGGATTAGTTATGGTTATAACGACTTAATGTTACCTTAGTAATTACCCTATATCACTTAATTAATTAAATTAAAGGGGTCAAATCAAAATTCTTATGCTAACCTAGTACAATTCAAGAAACATCATAGTACTTAACCTAGGATGGTCCAAAGGATTAGTTATGGTTATAACGACTTAATGTTACCTTAGTAATTACCCTATATCACTTAATTAATTAAATTAAAGGGGTCAAATCAAAATTCTTATGCTAACCTAGTACAATTCAAGAAACATCATAGTACTTAACCTAGGATGGTCCAAAGGATTAGTTATGGTTATAACGACTTAATGTTACCTTAGTAATTACCCTATATCACTTAATTAATTAAATTAAAGGGGTCAAATCAAAATTCTTATGCTAACCTAGTACAATTCAAGAAACATCATAGTACTTAACCTAGGATGGTCCAAAGGATTAGTTATGGTTATAACGACTTAATGTTACCTTAGTAATTACCCTATATCACTTAATTAATTAAATTAAAGGGGTCAAATCAAAATTCTTATGCTAACCTAGTACAATTCAAGAAACATCATAGTACTTAACCTAGGATGGTCCAAAGGATTAGTTATGGTTATAACGACTTAATGTTACCTTAGTAATTACCCTATATCACTTAATTAATTAAATTAAAGGGGTCAAATCAAAATTCTTATGCTAACCTAGTACAATTCAAGAAACATCATAGTACTTAACCTAGGATGGTCCAAAGGATTAGTTATGGTTATAACGACTTAATGTTACCTTAGTAATTACCCTATATCACTTAATTAATTAAATTAAAGGGGTCAAATCAAAATTCTTATGCTAACCTAGTACAATTCAAGAAACATCATAGTACTTAACCTAGGATGGTCCAAAGGATTAGTTATGGTTATAACGACTTAATGTTACCTTAGTAATTACCCTATATCACTTAATTAATTAAATTAAAGGGGTCAAATCAAAATTCTTATGCTAACCTAGTACAATTCAAGAAACATCATAGTACTTAACCTAGGATGGTCCAAAGGATTAGTTATGGTTATAACGACTTAATGTTACCTTAGTAATTACCCTATATCACTTAATTAATTAAATTAAAGGGGTCAAATCAAAATTCTTATGCTAACCTAGTACAATTCAAGAAACATCATAGTACTTAACCTAGGATGGTCCAAAGGATTAGTTATGGTTATAACGACTTAATGTTACCTTAGTAATTACCCTATATCACTTAATTAATTAAATTAAAGGGGTCAAATCAAAATTCTTATGCTAACCTAGTACAATTCAAGAAACATCATAGTACTTAACCTAGGATGGTCCAAAGGATTAGTTATGGTTATAACGACTTAATGTTACCTTAGTAATTACCCTATATCACTTAATTAATTAAATTAAAGGGGTCAAATCAAAATTCTTATGCTAACCTAGTACAATTCAAGAAACATCATAGTACTTAACCTAGGATGGTCCAAAGGATTAGTTATGGTTATAACGACTTAATGTTACCTTAGTAATTACCCTATATCACTTAATTAATTAAATTAAAGGGGTCAAATCAAAATTCTTATGCTAACCTAGTACAATTCAAGAAACATCATAGTACTTAACCTAGGATGGTCCTAAAGGGTTGATTATGGTTCCAATGACTTAGGGGTACTTTAATACTTACCATAGGTCCCTAAATTAATTAAATTAAGGATTTAATTAATTTAAATAAAGTCAAAATGTTGACAAAAACCATAGTCAACACCAAAATTTCAGATTTTGGGTCAAGTCAACATTCTCCTATATTTAGTCAACTTAGGAGGGGCTTTTTAGTAATTATTTAATTATGTCATTTAATTAAATTATTAAACCCTAATTTTAATGAGTCAAGATCGTTTTATAAGACTTAGGATAACTAATAGTAAAGGCGACGCAAAAATAGTAAGCAACGAACGAAAAAAAAGGCAGAAAATTTATCGATTTCTCTAGGGCGATTTCAAGGTTTCTTCAAGGTTTCGTTCAAGGTTGTCTTCGTAGATTAAGTTCTACTTAAGGTATAGGTTTCTATCCTGGACTTGTTTCTCCAAGAGAAATTTCTGTCGAATGATTCAAAGATCTTGAAAACTAGGGTTGTTTCCCATCGTGCTTGTTGAACTCTTTTCCCTAGTATCCTTGTTACGACTTCAATGTTGAATAGGTTAGAAATCCTATTTTTTGTATGTGGTGCTGAATGTTTATAGTTTTGTATTAATAATGTTTGAATGAACCTATTAATTGGACTCTTTGATGCTAAGTGTTACTATGTGAATTAAAAGAATGATGCTATATTAAAGATATGTCCGAAAAAGTTATGTATGAAGATGTTACGGTCTGTTGTGCATACTTGCTGTTAATATGACGTTATAAAGATGATATATTAATTAAATGTTAATATGATGCTGTCCACGATGTAACGTTATTCCTAAAGTTATGTTATAAGGTTAGCTAAAAAGATCTCCGTGAAATCATAATTTGAGTGAATGTTTGGCTTATGTCAATAAAATGGCTAACAAAAACATTGTTCAAAATTTAAATGGGAATTGGCTATAATGTTATCTCTAAATAAGTAAAATATTGTCTAATGAATAATGTATCCCAAATGGAGCATGACTGAATGAAACTTTTGCTTATGCCAACAAAACATGAAATCTATAGACAACTGCTTATGCCAATACTAATCTTATGCGAATAAATTGGCTAACACTACATTGTCAAACAAGTTGTAAGGAATTGGTTATAATATTATGTTAAATAACTAAAATATTGGCTAATGTATAATGCATAAAAACTTAAGCATGTTTAACATGAAAATTGGCTTACGCCAACAAATATGGTTATGAAATCTAAGCCCAATTGTTTATGTCAATACTAATTGTATGCCAATAAAATGGCTAACGATACATTGTCTAAAAGTAATGCACGTAAATAGCTATAATATTATGTTAAATAATTAAAAGATTGGCTAATGGTTCATACATTTTAAATTTAAATATGAACATACGTAAAATTGGCACATGCCAACAAAAATGGTTATGTAGTTTAATATTCAAAGATTGAGGACAATACTAATGATATGTCAATCTTGTGTAGTTAGAGTATCAAATGATAATATAAGCACTTCTAAACTATTCAATGAGCCCATAATAAAGGGCATGCCACTCATTGGGACAACTCCCAACATGCTCTAAAAGAATGACATATGAACTCATGAAACTCATTGAATGAAGTGCTCATCGTCCATAAACATGATATGAATCTACTACTATAAAGTAAGTAAGTAACGTATGATATAACATAATTAAAGGGATCGAAAGTAAGTAAGTGACCAGAATGGGGTGTTAAAGGAAGTGAAACAAGTCTCACTTACATCTAAGCTACTATGTTAAAAGAATACTCACGTATGAAGGTGTTAGAATGTGTAAGACAAGTCTCATTAACACCAAAGGATGATATGTAAGGAAATTCACATTTCATAATGTAAAGTAAGGATGATATAGAGTAAGTAAATCTCAATCTAGAAGCAAGCCTCCATAATGCTTGAGTCAACACTAAAAGATAAAAAAGAAATGAACATTCACGTAATGAGGTGAGTAATTATCTTAATCTATGATGCTAATGAAAATGGTGACAACATGGTAAGAGGCTAAGATGAATAGTGAGACAAGTCTTAACCAAGCCTAAGTAAAGGTCACTAAAAGTACTCACCTAAGAGAGTGTTGAATATCAAGAGACAAGTCTCAATCATACTCTATATGTAAGTCTAAGGACAATTCATACTTAATACTAATGATGATATGAGAAATCATCTAATGAGCAATGATGCCCTCATGCTAGAAGCCAGCTTTTATGATGTGTGATATGAATGTAATGGAACTTTATACTAAGAACCTATAGGAGAGCTATGAGTCGTGATTCCTTCTTTCGGGAAGATAGAGGTTCGTGTAAATCTCATGAGATGAGATTGTCCGTTTAGGCGCATATGGGTCTCCTTAAATCTCCTAGTATTTGAACCTCTGCTGCCAACATAGGGTTCTAGAAGGGTTCAATTCCCTATATATGCTAGCATGTTTTGGTTTCACCTTGGCCAGTGACTCCACCTCTTTTCGGTGTGGGGAAGACGCCGGATTTCATAATGCTCACATTATCTATGTCATTTAAAGTTGGAGTTCCTCAAAGTATGAAAGATAATGAAATGAACGATACCTAAAGTGTTTGTGCAACACAATTAGGAGGTGAAATCAGATTCAAGTAATGACATTAGGTCATTCTTGGTCAATACACTTCATGATCCCGATGAGAGTCTTAAACTTCATCCTAGGTATAGTTGGTATTTACATCAGCCTACGAATGAATGAAATGAATAAAGTGAAGTACAAATGAACGAATGAAGCAGACTCTGTGGTTGCTAAAGAAGGCCCTGGGGTTGAGGTCCCATATGTTGGGCCCTCACTTGAGATGTCTTAATGCTACATCAACGATTCCAAAGTCTCGTGTATATGAAATGTATAATATATAAAACATGAAAGTAATGAAATCAATGACATGATCAATAGAGAATTGCTTATGAAAGGTAATTAATATATAGTGTAAAGAATGACTCACTATAAGGTAGGGAAATCATTCCTTAGTCCTTGGATTACTTACATCGATTCATTGTGGGTATGGGACTACAATTAATCATTGCACTTGTAAGTAAAACATAGAAACAAAGGAATTATTTAACTACACAACAAGAAGAAGAAAAAGACTGAAAAATAATCTAACTGTACAAAGAGGAGCTCTCGACCTAAGAGGATCAAAAATCTCAAATCTTCGCCCGAGTAGTTCTAAAATTATGTTGATGATACAAATGTCTTGTAATCATATAGAAAATGAGTTGTGTGCTTTGAATGCATTAAAATACATCATATTCGTACCACAATTCATAACTAACGATTTAGGAAAGTCTAGTGACTAGGCTTTCCAGAAATAGCATGCTGTTTAGGAAGAGCTTTCTTTGATCATGCATACCTTATGTGTGTGTGTGCATACACCATACTTAGTACAAGTGGTATACTAACCCCTACTATTTACTATTTTATAGATGCAGGTTAAGGGACAGATTGACGACTTTTGCAATGGTTTGGACATCACTGTTTCTCCAGACCATTTGGTAGGTCCTCTTGATTTTGAGGATGCTACAGTTTTAGTCTAGCCTTAGTTTTAGACAAAGTTAGTGGATGTTGTCCCTAGCGTTTCTTTCGTACTTTTATTTCGAAGCTTTTGTAATAAGGTCGTGTTTGGCAAACGTATTTATGATATATTCTTATTCTATTTAGAATTAATTCTTATAATAGATGGTTATTACATTTATGTTGAGCTTAGTATATGATGAATTCATGAAATAACTATATGAAGTCAATGTATACTTCATACGTTTAAACGTTTTAAAATTACCACTATAATTAACCATATGAATGTGATGTCTGCAAGATGAGGCTTGCCTGCAACCTCTGAGAGGTCAACGACGCCAGTTGCGATCCGGATTCTAGAATCCTGGTCGTGACAGAATTCTTGTGTAGTTTGATTAGTTCTATTGAATTGTGAAATAATCACGCTATAATTGTAAGTAGGCTGCCCTAATTTTATAAATTCATCTTATGTTATCTTCAATTTATTGCCTATTGTAATTATTGGATTGGATTGGTGATTATGACTATTGTTAAGAACCTTTGTATATTGTATTGTCTGTGGATTGGAGTTGTTAGATTGGATTGGTGGTATGCAGACCTAACTCTCTCTATATTGTGTAGTATAGATCTTAGATTATGATGATGTTTGGTATGGTCCACTTATGGTGGCGGTGCTTGTATTCCATACTTGTGAATAATGTGGCCTCGTCGGCATTACTTTATGAACTATGTCATTATCATGTACTAATTGACAATGTGATTATTGTGAAGTCTTGGTGACTTATGTTTATAAGTGTAGTCAAATCATGAACTCTTCTAGTTGATGATACATATATATTGAAGTTGTTATGTGAATTACCTTGTATTGAAGTACGATGTTTCTTATTGAGTTATATGAGACTTCTGATGGTTTATATGGTTGATTCAATAGTAGTGAGTAAGGTGACTATAGTTGACATTGTTGTCCCTATGTGCTTCTTAAGTGATATGCTATATGTAATAAAGTGAAGTATTGGTGTGTCTTGTTTTGGTAGACTTGTGTCCCTTACTTGATACCTATAGAATGTGAACATGGATTCTTGACTTAGTATGCTAAATCTCCTTAGTCGTGTATGTGTGATTGACATGTGACCTTGAACATAGTGAGAAGGTCAATTATTTGGAACCTTCAACCTAGTTGGGAGGTTATGTTATTGAACTTGAAAGCCGTCATGGTATCCTTCTTGTGTGAATGGTGGAAACATCCTTAGGAAAGTCATTGAGATATCCACTTAGCCATTGTAGGTAGCCTTAGTGGAGCCTCTTTGGTAGGTGTAATTTGATGGGTTATGAACTAGATACGGAACCTTTTCATATGCTCCTTTTTTGAAAATACTCTATGAAAACAAAGGCTAGCACCGAGTGAGTATGCTTGGGAAGTTGATCTAATTAAGATGACTTTAGAGAACAAAAAAACCCTCAATATTCCTTAACCATGTGCCTGTATGGGATGTGTCCTCGTTCTACCATTGGCAAGTATAACAACCCTCCATCGGAGTTGGGATTCATGAATCCAGATTCCGTGCATAGCTAGTATGGTCGATGTCGGTTATTGCCTATTATTATCATATGGTATACCTACTAGTGTTGGAGAAGTTCTATGAAGTTTAGGTAGTGGTATGGGACGGTATGTAAACATTGCACGATTAAGCTTTCTAGATGTTAGTGGGCCAGTCCTAGGTCTTCTCCAAGACCATTATTTGTATGTCCTTAAGTATTGAATGTCTCTTAATGGACCAGTGAATATAATGACTTAACTTAGAGGGTATGTTATTGATTAAGTGCTTATCTAGAGTAGCTTTAAGGATTGCCTAGTTAAGGTGTGTAGGGGGCATAGGAACGGTCTCTTCATGTCTTACCTAGGGAATTCCTAAGAATAAATCTATATAGGAAAAGTAATTAATAAAATAGGAATAACCTTGTCTTAGGTAGTCTAACAGATCTCTTAGGTGTGTGTGAAGGGATTGTATGTGCGGTCGCTTCATAACTCACTCAAGTGAGCCTTAGAATCATTTTTGGTAGGAGTATCTAATGTTTATGTGTTTCGATGTATTCTTGATGCTATCTTGTGATATGTGAGTTATAGGTCAAGTTACAGTAAGGTTCAGTGTAATGTTACTGTAAGTTCACTGTTTATTGGTGTAAATTAGGTTTGACGTGTAATGTGGTATAAATGTGATTTTTCATGTTTAAATGTGATTCTTATACTTATTGTATGAACTTTTAATCAAAAAGAGTATGTTTCTCATAAATGTTCGTTCTCAGGATTTTATGCATTATGCCATACTTGGTACATGCATTATACTAATTCCATACTTTTTGTCTATCTATAATGGTGTGGCTAGCAATTGATAGGTGTCTTGAATCAAGCTTGGAATCTAGTGACCGTTCAAACAAAGTTTAGGTATGTCCTCACTCTATTCGATGATATTATCATCTTTAGACTTCTTTTATTCAAAGTATTGTAGTAGATATTAAATTGTATAGGTCGTGTCCCTAGTATTCTTGAGTCTAAGGATGGCATTTAATGAGATTTAGTTTTTTCTATTGCTTTAATATGAAAGATATTTTAAGATTTTATTGTGTGAAAAGTTTTAATTCCTCACTACTTTTCATACATGTATGCAATGAATGATGTCTAAGGGCTTGTACAAGACCTCCGAGAGGTCAAGTACATCGTGTCCAACCCAAAGGTTGCCCTAACTTCTATGGTGTACTTGCGGGGCGTGATACACGCGATCTAAATGTAAGTAAGTTAAGAGGCGAATACCCATTAGAGTTTATAAGATAGACACTGAAGCGAATCCTCATACGTTTAAAAGTAAGTATGAATAATGTGATTATGTTATGAAGATGATTTGATTGAAGTCTTGCTAGATATTCCTTCGATGATGCAATCTTGACTGGAGGCGGATGACCTATGTATTTTTTGAGGATAAATGAGTTTACTTAAGGAAGTATTCCTCTTTCATTATGAAGCTTATTGTGAGTTGATTATGCTTATGTCTTATCTCTTATGTTGACTAATTCTTATATTTATGTTGTTTATGCTAGACATTATATTTATTACTTTATTTTACTAACACATACTCTTTCCTACATTATTATTAAATGTAGGGCCAATGACATTGATTCTCAAACTCGTGGCTAGCTTCGTCGTTGATCAAGGAAGTGAAGGTTTGGTGAGTCTTTATTGTGTTCGAGAATGTGATCACCGCTTTTTTTTATGCTTTTGTATTATGTCTTTGAATTTTGTATGTGCTGTTACCCAATACATTATTATGTTGATTAGATGGTTTGAGACAATGTTGTTAGACTTCCTCTCATTTTGTAGAAGACTTTGATTAAATTGAACAATTTAAATCCCTGCAATTTCTATTACTTTATGTTATGATATGCTAATTGTATTGTATGATGCCTCTTGGGGTCTTATGTGCCACACTACATCTAGGGTGTACCTTTGGGTCATGAAAAAGATATAGGCTCACACGCTCTGTATCCAGCTCATGATTAGTATGACTTTATACTGTAGCACCCACAATATTAGTAGGTTAAACAAGATACTTACGTGAGAAGTTTTAGAGTTTTATAAGTGGGTTAATGTTGAAAAAGGGCTTTTGTTACATAGAATGATGGGTTTGGAGGGTAAAAAGTAAGGTTACAACTCCCCAAGGAACAACTAAGGGTCCTTGAGGAGGACTCTAAGTCCTAACCCTAAACTGCCCCTAAAACTGCCCCAAAATGATGAACTACAGGGGGCTACGCCCTATAGGGTGGTCCACGCTCCATGAGAGTTGTTCATTGGTCAAAATGAAATTTGATGAGCCTTATACTCCAACCCACGAAGGACCAGTACCGTCAGTAGGTCTATACACTATGACTTCTTGATGGGTTTTCTGAGTATATGTCGGGATATGAGACTTCCTATGTACATTGCACAAGCCAACTTGTGAAGGGGTTAAGGGGATGGGTTTCTCCTAATATGAACTATATGAAATATGACTAAGATAAATGATATGAATGTGTTGCATGAACTATAACTAATAACTACTCTGGGAGATCTACTTAGTATGAGGGGTAATATGGGATGCCACTCATACATGGCACATGGAGACCTCTAAAGTAGCTATGGTGTAGTTTAATTGTATTATGAGTTGTTGCGTGTCCTATTGGGTGTATGTTATGATCTACACTTCCTTAACATGAGATATGTGATTATGAATGCTTCTTTATTATATGTATTAGTGATGCATGAGACTAAAGTGTCATAAGTATGAGCTTGGTGGTCTATAAGTGATACTTAATGGATAGGACTATGGACCCTATCTACATTGCACAATAGGATCTTAGGGTTACTTATGCTGTTTTGTTATGATGTCATGACCTTGATATGTGACTATGCATGTGTATTATGTCTTATACTATATGGTATGTGTAATAAATGTGTGTTATCTTGATGTTGGAGACTATGCTTGTTATTGTAATGATATCTCTTATATTATAATAAAATGCATGTGAGTTGCCTTTATGGTTGTATTTCTCTAACTATTCCCAAGATGATGTTCAAAATAGCATATGAAATGATTTCAAATGAAATGTCCCTTTTAAAGCATGTTTTAAATGTTTTCATGCATGGCTCCATACTTACTATGTTTTCGTACTAACCCCTTCTTTCTACATTTTCTACAAAGTATAGGGTTCGAGTGGTGATGTGCTATACGTGGAAGATATGTTACTAAGGATCATGGGAATGAAGACTTGAGGAGGAGCTTGGGAATGAGGACTTGAGGAGTCCTCATAGTTTCGGAGATGAACCTACATTGTTCACTAATGTCTTTACTCTATGTTTTTAGATTGTGTAACGGTCATGTCCCTAAGTTGTATTGAAAGAGATTAAAGTTTAAAGGTTATAGATGGTTAAGACATAGAGTCATAGATAGTCTCATTTTATAAAGTATACGATTGTTAAAGAAAAGTTCCAATTTTTTCGCTGTTTTTATATGCTTTAATGTTCATGAAATACTAAGGGCTTGTATAAGATCTGAGAGAGGTCGAATACGTCGTGTTACGACTAAGGGTGGCTATTGGGTCATGACAGAACATTATAGTTTATACAAAAAAAAATGACTTAAGTCACTAGCGGCCCCTTAAAGTTGTTTGCATAATTTACTTAGACACCTCAACTAAGGCTAGTACCTATTGAACACTTTTATCTATTCATATATGTTTCTATTAGACATTTTTCGATAAGAAGTAAAAAAAATAAAGTTTGTGTAATGCACATGTTATGATGTGGAAAATGACAAATTAAAAGATAACATGTGGTGTTGGGTCCAACAATTATAGAAAAAAAGAAATTTATGTTAAAAAAATGAAAATTATTTCAAATATTTCCATCTATTTTTTAAAAATAAATAAATGAGAAGTCCAACCCTACTCAGTCCCTATTCTTCTTCATCTTCTTTTTAACACGATTTTCTTTCTCAAACGATAAAATTTAATATCTTTGTTAATTGCTTTTATAATTATTTTTTGTTCCTAATAAGTGAGTAAAAAAGATATTCAAAGACAGATACAAGAATGATAAAGAAAGAGAGTCTTTCAATCGTCTTTAAATTTATATCAAAGATTAATCGAGAGGACCTAAATTATTTTTATTGAACCAATCTGATATTATTTTTTGAAAATTGAATGGGTTTATATTTTAATTTGAATGGTAATAATTATTCGAAGGTGAGTCATATGGACGTCGATCGGCTAATTTTTTTCCGTTTGATGCTCTCTCTTCTTTTTTTTCCTTCAAATTCACATAGTTGATTTAATTTTTATTGTTTTTAATAAATATTAAAAAAGATAGAATAGAAAAACAAACAGTGTGCAGGTCTTCTTCTCTTTGGTGAAGAAGGCGACTTGAAAGGGGTAGGGTGGGGGCTTTTTTCTTTTTTGTTTTTGTTTTAACAATTGGTATTACTTTTAAATTATTTTACAAAAAATTAAACTATTTAAATGCCAAGTGGATCAAAGTATTAAATTCTTTTGAAAAAAAATAATATTTAAGGTTTTTTCACGCGCTTAGCTGAAGTGAAAAACAATTTTTTCTCACATCAACATTTTGTGTTTAATAAGTATATTTTTTAAACTATTTAGATGTTCAATATGTAATAGTCATAGTTAAAGTGTCTATATGAAATATGCAGACAACTTTAAAGAGCTACAAGTGACTTCGGCAAAAATAATCCTATCTAGTAACCACTTACAAAGTGGATAAAAAATTTAATAAGCAAATGTGTCACTAACTGCCATAAAGGGCCACTAACTTTAGAAAGCTAAGCAACTATGTTTGACTACATATTTTGCTTGAAAATAAGAAAGCAATAAATTGAAATTAAACAAAAAAAAGTTAGGTAACTAGCTTTGACCAAATATGTTCCTAGAAAATAGGAAAGCATAAATTGAAATAATAAAAAAAGTTAGGCAACTAACTTTGACCAAGTATTTTGCTAGAAAATAAGAAAGCCATAAAGTAAAATAAATAAATAAAAAGTAAAAACAATAAGTTGAAAGTAAAAAAGCAAATTGTGCTAGGATGATAACCAACTAGATGTAGCATTTCTATGGCAGTGATCAGGGGCGGAGCTATGACATGGCAAAGGTTGGTCAGAAGACCAACTTTCGTCGGAATTTTTTTCGAATATATACACTAAATATCAATATGCTTATATATATACGAGAAGAGGAAAAATATAGCAATTTAGGTAAAGACATTTTTAAAAAAAAATTATAATTATTATATACATATAGATTATAGATGATAAATATTAATTAATTGGATAGTTAATTAGAAATTAATCTTTAGAAGTCTAAAGTCATTAACCTTTTAATTAAATTTATACAATCAAATATTTAAATAGTTTATAACAATTTAATTTATAGAAGGGGTAAAACCGTAATTCAACTTTCAACTTTTTTTGTTCATGCTTTTAGTAATATATGATTAACAGTTGAAACACCTTAACACAATTAATTTTGATAGCCTAGTTGTTAAGACTCTGCAATAATACCACTGCGTCCTGGGTTCAAGCCCCATTGTGGTGTTATTTTTTAATTTTTTTCATGGGTTCGATCCTATGCATAAACATTTCACTTTTTTAATATTTATTCCGTTTTACTCTTGAGAAAAAGTACAAAAATTACCCTTTTAAAGATAAAGGAAATAAAAGGTCTATTTTTGACTTTTCTTAATCTAAAAAAAGGAATAGATTCATAGTTGTCTTTTCCTTTTAGTTTGTTGTCTTCTTCTTTTCCCAAAAACTCTTTACAACTTTAATCTTTACCTTTCTCTCTTCTCAACTTTCATCAGGGGCAGAGCTTAAGCCTATTAAAGGTAGATCAGGTGAACACATAGTCAAGTGGTTGGTGTAGTCATTTATCTCATGGAGGTTAGGGACAGAGCTTAAGCCTATTAAGGGTGATCAGGTGAACACATAGTCAAGTGGTTGGTGTAGTCATTTATCTCATTGTGGTTTGGGGTTTCATCCGAACTAGCTTTTTTAAAAAAATACAAATCTTTTTTAAAACAAAAAATACATAAATTTTTGTGAACCTACTAAAAGATCTCCTTTTAAACAAAAAAAGATAGAAATTTTTGTGATCTACTCATCGGTAAAAAATGTTGTGTACCAGGAGCTGTTGAATGCGTTGTTCCACCAGCTCCGGAAAAACAGCAGGCACATGCTCTAAAAAAGCATGAAGCGTTTGCTGACGTTCGCGCCTTTCATTTTCAACATTTAGAATTCTTTGATTAATTTGAGAAAGTCTTTCAGTGGTAGCTGAGATCGTATTTAATTTTGCAGCAGTGGACGTTTTGGATAAGTAAAAACAGTAGACATTAGCAGATAAATTAGCAGGAAATAAAGAAGGATAAGGAGAAAGAACTCAAGTAATTATCCTTCGTTCTCTTAATTGAATTACATTACAATTTAATTCGGCCCAATCTTTTACTAAAAGGATTACCCACTCCGCTAAAGAATTTTATCGACTCTTTAAAGGTTGAACACCCTTGGCGAAATTTCTAGCTCCGTCACTGGCAGTGATAAGGCACTTCATGTATAATATACTACTATACATATACAAGGGTTGTATGTCACACTACATACATAAATCTAGAAGCAGTAAGATGGTATTATTGTATAGAAGTATACAACATAAAAGACAAGTCGTATAGACTTTCTACTAGTCATAGTGTATAAGTCAATGTTTATGCAGTCGAAGATAAGCTAATATTAACGAGGTGTAATATTAAGGGTAACACCACTAATAAGATCACCACCCGATACATTGGATGATGACATAAATAGATCTCCGCTTCTAGTATTAGAAAAGGAAGCTGATGATGTAGTTTCACTGAAACTGGCTTTATTATCCAAAGGATCGGTATCAGTATATGGCATCATTTGGAGTGTGGTTTCTAGCGTCCTAACCACCTCCAGCATTGAGGGTCTGTCTTCTGGTTTGTCCTGGCAACACTTAAGGGCCAACTCCACCAACCTCTCTGCACATTCGGAGGGGTAAGATCCCATGCTCTTGTCCATAATGGAGAACATTACTCCCGATTTATGAGCAATTTTTACCTGTCATGGACAATTAAAAGGTTATATACATACATCTATGCTTTTATTGCTAGACAAATATTCACTGTTTTTGTATTCCAATAGGTGTTCAGCCAACAGAAATACCTCACGGACAATGTTTTTTCCATGTGAGATAGGATGCATGCCAGTTAAGATCTCCAGAAATACAACCCCAAGGCTGTAGACATCACTTTTATCTGTCATTTTACGGGTCAAGAAATATTCGGGATCAAGGTAACCCTGTGCATATACATAAGAAAATCAGTAAGATCATTGCACAATTATTTCCTTTAAATCTAGAGCATAGACAGACTTACAGGTGTCCCCTTCACCATTGTTGACACATGATTAGGCAGAAGACCTTCATCATCCTGGACAGGTGCAAGCCGAGACAATCCAAAATCAGCAACTTTGGCAGTGAGTTTAGAGTCTAAAAGAATGTTGCTGGCTTTA
This sequence comes from Solanum pennellii, assembly GCF_001406875.1. Taxonomy (NCBI): domain Eukaryota; kingdom Viridiplantae; phylum Streptophyta; class Magnoliopsida; order Solanales; family Solanaceae; genus Solanum; species Solanum pennellii. The sequence continues at coordinate 39,532,781 of NC_028645.1, read as the reverse complement.
ATATCCCTGTGGAATATGGGTGGATCAGCTTCAGTATGGAGGTAAAGGATGCCCTTAGATGCCCCTAGTGCGATCCCCAACCTTGCTCCAAACTTCAAATTTTTTTTACATTTGGCTGTAAAATGATGGAAATCACCTACTTAGATAGCAATACAAAAGTTTCTTGACCGATGTCAATTTTAAGTTTATCACAGCCGCATAAAGAAAGTAACAACTTTTCTTATTCTGATAAGGAAAAAGAAGATGGAATCTATGTTTCTTTGACTATTAGATTTCCTACCATAACTTTTTCATTATGCATTTTTTAGATCGTTCACCACCTTGACAATGGTTTCTCCACAAACACAATAAAATATTGAAGTGTGTATTATCAATTCACCATAGAAGTACTAATCTCACAACATGTGCAAGGATCATCTATAAATATTGCAACTCGGCATTGGATCTTCACTACTAAACTAAAAGAAAGAAATTGAGGAGGATTTATCATATGAAAGCTAGAAACAACTAGGAAACAGTTCTTACCAGAAAGCCAGTCTCGCAAAGTTCCATTGGGCATGAACTCATAAATCAGCATCTGCAAATGTATACAGAAGACTCATAATTGCTTTGACTATATCACTCTTTGTGCGAAACAAGAAGACTTCAGTAGCTAAAGAAAGCATTTAGTCTGCTACACATTCAGTTTGATCATTAGCAACTGAAGTGAGAAAGAATACAATAAGGCTTATGATGCTACACTAAAGAAACATGAAAGTGATGAATGTGAATTATTAGTAACTAATAAAAACAGTTGTAATTGAAAAGGTTTTCAGGTCTTATCATACCTGCTCTCCTTCTTCGTCACAGTACCCAAGCAACACAACTAGATTACGGTGATGTAACCTTGATAATAGTTCTATTTCAGTCAAGAATTCCTTTTGCCCCTGCAGGGATCCTACTTTTGCTCGCTTGATAGCAACAATTGTTTTGTCAGCTAAAATTCCCCTAAAGACGGAACCATATCCTCCTTCACCAACTTGAGTTGAGGTATCAAAGTTGTTAGTGGCCGAAGCCATTTCTCTGAAGGTGAAACTTTTAACGCCATCTACTTTTATAGAGAGGCTAGAAGCTGCAAACCAAAACCCATATTCATCAATTTCGCAGAATGAATTAAAAATAGCAGACTTTATAAAGTAAAATTATAGCTAATCTAATAAGAGAACTTACACAAACGTTTTCTTGACAAGATGTTTTGATACTTAGCACGTCGTCTTGTGATTAATATAGTGACAATTGAGGAAACAAAGGCAGCAAAAGCACCTGCTGCTACAATGAAAGCTATCACAACACCTTTGCTTTGTTTTTTACCTTTGATTTCCGGATTCACTGCAGATAATATAAGAAATCAAAGCTTGTACAAAGGACATAAAACAATTGAGCCATTATCTTGTCTGTGATAACCAAGCAGCCCTTGATATCACATCAAATCGGTGGTATTTCATGAGAAGACTAAGTACATTGAGATTGTTGGTACTTTGTCAGAGAAAAGATGCCCTCAAGAGATATTGTTACAAAATTTGTGAAGTCAAGTGATGAGTTTGCAAATATTTGCAGCAAGTCTCTCACTGATCCTCATATTAATTACATCTTAACAAACTCGGACGTCTGACTTGTATGCATCCTCTTAAGGGGGAGTGTTCAAATAGGATTGTGTATATTGTCCTACTTGGAAATGAATTGTAATGTAGAATCTACAAATAGGCTCAATGTAATAAAAGAATACATAATTTTAATACTCCCTCCATCCCGTTTTATATGAGTTATATTGTCTTGACAAGGAGTTTAAGAAAGAACGAAAGACTTTTAAAACTTGTGCTACAAAAAAGTGATAGATATTTGTGTGGCTATCAATCATTTTATTAAGGTGAAATTGACATATTAAAACTAAATTATTACTTGATATAGAAATGTGTTATTCTTTTTGGGACAGACTAAAACGGAAAGTAAGTCACATAAACTGGACAGAGGGAGTAATATTTTCTGCTTTATTTCTCACATGGTCTCAGAGCATTGTTTCCGATGTTGAACCCTCCCCCCGCCCCCCTCCCCCCTTCCCTTATTATATTGACCACGCTCCCATGTCAAGTCTTGGGAGTGCAGTGAGGTGTTGAAGTGACAAAGGTTATTCTCCTTACATGATTTTGGAAAATCCCCTCCTCATGAGCTAGCTTTTTGGGAGGCCTAAGGTCCATTTTTTTTATCAACTTTCATCCCAACAAAACTGTAAGACCTGAGATCCTCAAGAATTGAAGCTCTTGAAGAGATACTGAACCAAACTATATAAGTTTGAACCCCTTGAAGTTTCAACCTCTTAATCAAGTAAGTGAGATCCTTCAAGGTTCCTCAACGTAAAATATCTGAAGTCTTAAGAAAAACTCTGGAATATAAACAAAGACTTCATTGTCTTTTCAACCCAATATATATAAAGTCCTTAGAAGATCATGGACATAGTCTTCTGTTGCTTATGTAAACTATTTGATTATATGAACTAAGATCCTTATACTTGTTGACTAGAAGTGGCAATGATAGTCAAATAATTCAATCTTATCCACGTGTTGCATGTGAATGATTCAATTGTCATGCAATTGTAGTAACACAGCCTAAATTGTTACAAGTTGAATTAGAATATATACAAGCTATGAATACTTACAGTGTGAATAAGGTCCGAGGAGTGTGAAGTTCAGGAGCTCATATGGTCCAAATAGGTGACTTCCTCGGAATTCCCAAGAGGCAAAAATCTCACTGATACGAAGAATCTCACTTTCATTAAATGTATTGTTCCCAACCACCGGGAAAAGCTTCAAATACATCCTCAGACGAGGTCCCTTTTCCCAAAAAAATGAATCTATCCACAATTGGTAAAGGTCCAACTGAAGGGAACTAGTCACATAAGACTCGAATAGTTGCTTGTACGGATCAAAATAAGAAATACTAGGACTTTTCAACCTGTAGCCAATTCTAAGAGGTGAGGCACAAAAGCATGGTTTAGGTGAAGCAGGAACATATTCATAATAGTTGTCAGTTGGACAAGCATGAATTGGACAAACACCAGTTGGATTTGTTGAATTACTAGGCTCGTCGTCATCTGCTCCAATGTCAGGGCCACAGTATTTGCCAATGTTTCTGATACTTGTACTGCTGCAGATGGGATTGCTTTGGAACCTGGTAATTGTCTGCTAAAGTTAGGGGAAGATTATGAAAATAATAAATGAATTTTAACATAGTAAAAAATCTAAAACATTTTTATTAACATGTTTCATTTGAGAAACATTGAACAGATTTTCAATTTAGAATTCAAGATGAATTGACCTCATGAGATAGAAAGAGTTCAAAAGCAATTTTTGTAAGATGACCTCAATTAACTGTCAAAATCAAATATTTATAAATAATTGGAGAACAAAAATGAGTGCATAACTGAAAGCATGAACTCCAGAGACGGTAACAAAGATGTACAAGTAATTTTAGACCAATATCTCTTTTTGTTTGGCACAATTTTGATTCTCCACTTTCCCAAATGGGATGTTTTCCTTCTTCAGATACCAGTTCATATCACTTGTCTTGATGTGATATACTGCAGAAAAACTCCCTCAGTTTCACAAACTATTAGAATCTAAGTTGCTTGGACTAGGGTGTGGGTGTCCAATACAGGTGCGGATCTAAAGGTCAGATCCTTCATGATATGATATAATTTTTAAGATTCAGGGATATGGATCCATGAATGAATACATATGGGTGCGGGGATTCACCAAAATATGATTAAAATATCTAAAAAGAGTTATAAAACCCATATTATGAGATATTATGTGGAGAACTTGAAGAGAATCTTGGAAGGAGATCAAAGGAAAATGAGTGACATAGAAATTTCTATATAGAAGGTATTCTATTTTCTTCAATTTCACCTTAGCTTTTGTATTGATTATAAAAAGCATTAAACTATCAAGACTTTTTCCATCAATTTTGGTCGAAGTACCAAAAATCGGACACAAATCCCACCCACACCCAAATCGTATCGACGGGTGCGGCACCAAAAATTAAAAGTCCGAGCAACTTAGATTAGAATTACGTTGTGACACATTAAAATATCATTATAAGGCATGTAGTGGACTCAAATTTTATATAAACCTCCTTCCTCTACATTTGTTCAGGCCTCCCTTTAACAAATAAATGAGAGACTCAACAAAAGACGAAAACTCCTTTTATGCTCATAGTTTCCCTCTATTTATATCTCTCCCCCCCCCCCCCCCCCCCC